>NC_135637.1:16142907-16445937 GCF_053574225.1 Canis aureus | reverse complement strand
GCTACTCCATTGTTAGGAAAAAAAGTCAAGAGAAGGGTCAGGACATGAATGAATAGAGATTCAAATGATAAAACCTTTGGTAGCATGAAGGAAGTATGTTCAATTTACTCCTACCTCTAGCCTCCTTTAGAATGTTGTTTATACTAAGTTTCTCTCTTCAAGTAAACTTTAGTGAATCTAAGCACTATAGAAGTGTATTGCACTATGTCAAATAACTAATTCTCATAGATTAATGAGTGATTATTCTGGAAATAAGCTGCATTTTAAGTTGAATGCTTATGTAATGTATCTCCTCCTTTGTAAAGTAGCTTAATTAAATTTACTTTGCTGAGATATCTTAGAATTTAGAAAAGGTGTAAAGTATATGTGTCTAGAAGGTCATTTCCACTCATAATTTCTCATAACATATCAATAGCATGTGGGAAATTTTATGGCAAGTTAAAAACAGGTCTAAGGGATATGACTGCTCCTGTTTTTATTATTATACTATTTTAAAAAATTTACATATCTATGTGTTTGTGTTTCTATTTATAAAATGACTTTGTTGGCTGCCCATGAAAGAGATGGGGGAACTTTTCTCCCCTCCCCTCTTTATTTTCTGATTTTATTTATTTATTCATGAGAGAGAGATGGCAAAGATATAGCAAGAGGGAGAAGCAGGCTCCCCACAGGGAGCCCGATGCAGGACTTGATCCCAGAACCCTGGGATCACTTCCTGAGTCAAAAGCAGATGCCCAAACCCTGAGCCACCCAGGCGTCCCTTGGCGGGGGGGGGTAAGGGGGGGGAGCATTTCTTAATTTTAAGTTGAAAATTCAGCTGCACTAAGTATAAATTAGTTCTTCAGAATGACTCAAAATATGAGAATCTGGCAATTATTTATGATTTCTTGTTATATCCTAGCATATATCTCTGGTACCTAAATTATTCTGAAAGATATAATAATAACTGATTTTCTATTATTAAATTATTTCCATTATTAAATTATAATATTTCTATTAGATTATTAAATCATTGATTTTCTGTTATTAAATTATTTTTATTTTTGCTATTAAATTATTAAATAAATAATCATTGATTGTCTATTAAATTATTTCTATTATTAAATTATTATTAAATTTCTATTATTAAGTTATCTTATGCTTTTTACCTCCATTGAATTTTTAATATAGTCAAGATTTAGTGAAAATCATTTCAGCATGGGCATAAGACAGATTATGAAGAAAGCACTAAGAGTAAAAATAATTGGTGAATATTTATTGTTTTCGATATAGTAATTTTCAGTTCTGTGATTTCCACTGGATCTTTTCTCTTGCTTCCATTTATCAGCTGAGATTTCCTATTTTGTTAATTCATTATGAGTATGTTTTCCTTTATGTCCCTAAGCATAATTATAATAATTACTGTAAAATTTGGGTACTAAATACAATATCTGTATTATATCCATTGGTTATCTTTTGTCTTCAAGATTTTGCTGTTTCTTCATCTATTGAATGATTTTGAATTATATATTGCGCATAGTAAATGATATAAAAACTCTGGATTCTGTTTAATTTCAGTGAAGAATGTTGATTTAGTTTAGTTTTTTTGTTTTGATTTGTTTTAAAGCAATAAACTTTATCTGAACTCCAACACAGGCTCACCTGTGGTGGGTAGCAATTGAAATCTTTCTACTTCTTTTAGTGTAGGGTTTCTCAACCTCAGCATAATTGACATTATGAGCCAGATGATGGTTTGTTGTGGATACTGTCCTGTGCACAGTAGGATGCCTAGCAGCATCCCTGGCCTCTACCTACAATGCCTGCAGTGCCTTCCTATTCAGTATAGCGACAACCCAGAATGTTTCCTGACATTGCCAGGTGTCCCCTGGGAGGCCATATCAGCCTTGGTTGAGAAACCACTGTTTTCTCTTAGCTGCACATAATTCAGGGGGTCTAAGAGAGATTTGGTCAGAATTTGATCTTGACTATATCTTCTTCCCAGACTTTACTTTCCATTTTCTGGCTACTTGATCTCTTTAAACTCAGTTGTCTGGTTCTTCAAAGCCAGTAACATTGGAGGTGGAGTTTGTATCAGTTTTAGTTTCCAGTTTTAGTCCATGTGATTCAGTTTGTGCCCTTGTTGAAAACTTCTTTTAAAGAAAGGGAAAGCTCACGCAAGTGCCATTCCTTCTTTTCAAGTGTAGACTCTTGTCCCCTCTCTAAGTTCTTGACTGCATTTGGTAACTTTATTAAAAACATTTATTTTAGCAGATTTTAATATTTTCTTCAACCAATAAGGTTGGTTATTATTTTTTGCAGGGAGAGTTGTTGATTTGGAAGGAGCTACCTTGTTATTACCTGAAGTAGAATAGAACCTAATGAATTATTTTAGGACCTAGAACTTCACAGTCCTTTATTACCCTGCTGTTACTTGTGCTTCACTTAGATTTGCATTGTTTGTCTATTAAAGATTGGATGGCTTAGCATCTGGGCCTGAATCACCTTGTAGGAGAATTTGATTGTAATATTTTAGTTAATTGATTATTGATTGAAATGACACCTGTTTTCTGAGTGATTCCAATAATTGAGTGTTGTAAATTGTTCCCAATTTATTAATGGCTTTTGTATTTTATGCTGTTTCAGAAGTATTCATGTTTTTTTTTTTTAGGCTCTTCCTCCAAATTTATAAGCACTAAATATCTTTTCTAAAATGTGAAGGCATAACAGTTCTTTATTATTTCTTTTCTAAGTTGACATTTATATAAAGCTTTGTCCCAAGTCACTTCTAAAAAATTTGTTTAAAGATTTTATTTTTATTTATTCATGAGAGAGAGAGAGGCAGAGACACAGGCAGAGGGAGAAGCAGACTCGATGCAAGGAGCGTGACATGGGACTTGATCCCGGGTCTCCAGGATTAGGCCCTGGGCTGAAGGTGGTGCTAAACCACTGAGCCACCCAGCTGCCCCCCAGTCACTTTTAAAACTTTACGGAAATGTCCTTGTTAATTTCCTTTAGGGAAAGAGAGAGCATAACAAATGAGACAGGACTGGAAGAGAAAAGGAAAGAGGAAGGTACCAAATTAAAGAAAGGGCCAAATGGTTCCTGTCTTTGAAAGCTATGAAGAGTGCTCTTAGTAAACTTTTGTGACAACGGTTTGTTTTGTGACAAACACTGAGAGTGCTCTTAGTAAACTTTTGTGACAATGGCATCCTACATTTGTGTAGGATGATGGCAGCAGGGGCAAAGCATTCCAGATTAGAGTTAGATTTCAGGACATTTTTCTTTCACCTTTAGGCAAGAATGTTCATTTCTGAAAAGAAGGTTAAGAATCCTATTTGAGGGGGGTCTAGGTGGCTCAGTGGTTCGGTGGCTGCCTTTAGCTCGGCTGGCTCCAGGTCGTGATCAAGTGCTGCATCGGGTTCCCTGCAGGGAGCCTGCTTCTCCCTCTCCCTCTCCCTATGTCTCTGCCTCTCTCTCTGTGTGTCTCATGAATAAATAAATAAAATCTTTTTTTTTTTTTTTAAAGAATCCTATTTGAAATTGTTATTTTTGGCTGATTTTATGTAATTTTCTAACATTTTCCCTTCATCATTTTAATGAAATGTAATTAAAAATGTTAAGATTGCATAAACAGATTTCACACTCCTTAAAACAACTAAGCCTAGGTTTGGTTTTGTGTGTGTGTGTGTGTGTGTGTGTGTGGTTTCTTTTCTTTTCTTTTTTTAGAATGGAGATTGTTTTTAAGATTGTTTAGGACTGAGTAAGATAACATAAATAAAGTGGCTGGTATAGAACCTAAGGTATGGTGCTGGTGGTTTTATTTATTTATTTTTAAATAGATTTTATTTATTAGAAAAAAAGAGTGTGTGTGTGTGGGGGGGGGGGAAGGAGCAGAGAGAGAAGGACAAGCTGACTGCACATTGAGCTCAGATCCTGAGATCATGACCTGAGCCAAAATCAAGAGTCCTATACACTTAACCAACGGAGCCACCCAGCACCCTGCTGTTGTTGTTTTAGTAGTGGTGGGCTGCCACTAGTAGTGGGAGAGGTGGTAGTAAGTAATTTGAAAAAAGCAAAGGATGAGTACAATTTTTTATGTTTCTTGTATGAGAGGAAGATTGCTATTCAAATATTTTTTATATATGTGATTCACATTAAATAAAATAAGTATTTCTATTATAAATCTTTTTATATATTGGCCATGTGCTATATAAAAATGGCATATCGTATATTGACTCTGCCCCTAAAATACTGATACAAGCTATTTTCTGTTTTTAAAGAATTTTTTTTTACATCATTTTTAAAGATCTAATTGAAATGCTCTCCATTCTGGTGTGAGTTTTAAAACAAGATACTTATTTGCATTGTAGTTCTCTTGCCGATCTTTTATATAAAATAATCAAAGGGGGAAAAATGGAGAGTAAATGATGTACTTTGTGGTCATTTGGCTTACCTCTGGTGTATTTGGAGTGTTCGAGAATATTATAAAAAAGCTTTTATTAAGTGTGGTTCTTAGAAAGTATTAAATGTGTATCTGAGAACCCATCCATTGAGCATGATCATATGTACTTCATTTAGGGTTTTATTAATAGTTGTATAAGGTTGAAGCATTATAGCTTAATATTTATGGCTAAAGAGTTTGGGAAGCCCTGGGTGCTAAGATACAATACTATGTATTATGGAGCCTCCTTGTCCTGATATTTGGTTTGTTGTTAGTCTACTGCATATCTGGGTCTTCTGACATCAGATTTCTCCTGGTTCTGCTCACTCTGCCTTATATCAACTTCTTTTTTTAAAATACATATTTTAAGCTTTTATTTAAATTTTAGTTCTTGTACAGACTACGTACAGACTGCTGAACTGCTGAATACAGTTCCTTCTGTCAGACTGCTTCTGATGTGCTGTCAGCTGTGTTCTGGATGTTATCCACACTTTATCTGGCATCCCTGCTCCCTAGCAGAAACCTTTTTTGTCCAGCCACGGTTGCCCTTCACAATCCCTACCATTGTCTAAACTCCATTTCTCTTTGTTACATGTTCCTTTTCCCCCACCTTTTCTGTCTCTCCTGGCATCTCAAGTTAACTTTGATCTCCCTTCTTTGAGCTGCTCCCCTGAGGCAACTCCCTTGGCATTTTACTTCTAAATTTATCAAGAATATGTTTTTACTTCTGTTCTTCTCTTGTGTTTTGGTTTTTAAAATTTTTTATTCTTTACTTGAATTTCTACTAAAGAAGATGAGAATTTAGTCTTCATTTTTTTTTGCCATTCCTGCATGATACCATCATTGACTCTATAGAACAATCACATTTATTTTGGTGTCCAGTATGCCTCGTTTTTTTCTTTTTATTCTACTCAACATCTGTTACAATTTCTAGTACAGAGTATTACAGTTTTGGTTGAACAGAATGGAACATACTTCTTTTTGTTGTAAATCTATTTAGTTTGCCCTAAGATCATAATACTGTTTATCATTTTATTTTTCCCCTTTCAGATCATTTGATATTATTTATAAACAAAGTTATTTTATATAAAATATGCATTAAAAGCAGATGACAGAACTTCCATAAAATTCACCCCTTTACACCAAGCATTTTCATAGGTTTGATTTTGGTCTCAGGTGTATGTGTAGTTATAAAGAGGCCTTTGGACTATAAAAGTACACTACAAGCATGGTAGTCTACTTTTGTTATTTTACTTATAAAAGAATTCTAAGTAGTGTCAAACCAACTGTCTCAAGTAGTAAGATGAGATAACTATGGGGAATAAAAGGAGGTGTAGCATAGGTGAAAAGGAACCCAGAGATGGATTCAGCAGTTACACTGAGTGGATGTGGAAAGAAGGAAGCTCCTTACAAACCACCAGTACTTCCAGAAGTTTCTTCCCATTTGGATCTTCTCCTTTGGCATCATTCAACACACCTAGAAACCTATTAATGCACTTGTTTTTACTATGCTTTTCTTCCCTACCATTCCTCACAAGGGTTCCAAAAAAGGGAGGGAAGTTTTTCCTATTTTTCCCCCCTTAAACACATTTATCAGTTTTGTAGCTTGAAGTGAAAACAGTGATACAGAAGAGAACATTTGACATGGGGTGAAAAATAATAGAAAACAGTAAGTGGGAGGTTGAAGGTAAAATAAATTGTTCTCTGTATTTTTAGTTTACTGGCCTAGTCTGTCACTAAAAGTTACTAATTATACAAATGTGGCCATTTGTTCTTTTGTCCTTGCCCTCTGTTTAATGAATAATACTGAAGTGTTTTCTTGGAGGGAATTTAATTCCATTTTACTCATTCACTTTTTAATTTCATTAATACTGCTTTTTTGAAGAATGTGTTCCCAGATTATCCCAAACATTAACAAAAAAGCTAGTTCATATACTACTGATTACAGAAAGATTGGGTGTATTTTTTAAAAATTGGAAAATACAGAAAAACACATAGAATTCTAAGGCAACTTAATTGTATTTGAACACATGGCTATTATGCCCTTTATTTGAATATGAGAGTATTGTAGAGGCTTTTTGGATACTTTATGTATTCTTATATAAACATCCTTCTGTAGTACTTGATTATTTACTGAAATCTTTAAAATTTAGCTTTTAAAAATATAGTTATTTCTAGAGATTCTGAAGGACAACTTCAGCATACCAAAATAAAATTTACAGAATGGTAAAATTGGGACTCTAATGCATATATAAAGTGAGCAAATGCCAGACATTTTAATCAACTCATTAATTAGGGAAGGGACAGGTAAGATGTTAAAACCAGTTCAAAGAACATTTGACTAGTTAGGTTTTTATAGAAAATTAATAAGTATTTCTGTAACTACAACTTAGTACTTTTTTGACCAAATAATGTACATAAATTGAAAGAATAAACTTTACTCTTAAATAATCATAACTGCTTATTAATAGGATGTGTGTGTTTTTTGGGTACTGTATAACTTTTCAAATCTTGGAATGAGATTGGACACCACTATTGATTTTACTTTATATTGCAGTCACACTGACAACCTGGTTTCACTAAGATTTGACTTTATTTTAGGGAACGTGATGCAGTCTAATGTTGAAACTGAGGACTACCTTCAGCTAGTAGTTTGCATAGTGCTCTGACAGATGTTGCTTGGTTTCCCCCTCTGCTAATTTAAAAATATCTCACTACATCCTTGTGAATTTGCTAGTTTTCCAGGGTGCTTTGGTACATAGTTGGGACACCAAAGCAGTACGTAATCCTTGGATGGTCATTTTCCCTGTATAATGTTGAAAGGACCACCTGTTTTCCTTTGGCCTTATGTCAAAGTTTTGAATGAAATTTCTTAACAAATACCCGTGAGAGCTTCTAATTAGAATTGTCAAATTTCTCTCCTTAAACTGCCTTCTGGATGGTGGTGGTGTCATTGATTGTCCTGGTAGACTCTCTACTTTGTGTTTATCCAAACACTGCCAAGCATGTTTGGCCTACTATTCTGGTAGGCCAGTTAATCATGCCCCTGTGATGCACTAGCTCTATAGTACAGCAGATTCTTGAACTTTTTGGTCTCAAAACACCTGTAAACGTTGAACACCTAAGAGAGCTTTTGTTTATATGGGTTATACTTATCAATATTTATTCTGAAGAATTAAGACTAAGAAAAAAAATTTGACTTAAAAAACAATAATAAATTCATTATATGTTAACATAAATAACGCTTTTTTAGCTAAAATAACAGTTTTCTAAAAGGAAAAAATATTTAGTTGGAAGAGTCACACTGTTGTGATCTTTTCTAATGTCTGGCTTAAGAGGAAACAGCTGTAGTCTTGTGTCTGCTTCTGCATGTAGTCTGTTGTGGCATCACATATCATGTAGCCTCTGGAAAACTCCATATTGTATTTGGAGAAAATCTGAGTGATAAAGATAAATAATATCTTCATTCTTTTCTGAAAATGGTTTTGACTTGCTGCCTGCTTGGAGTGGAGCTTCATTGTAGATGTGGTTTGTTCATATTTTAAATCTCTTAAGCAAAGGCAGGCAAACTTTTTCTGTGAAGTGGTAGGTAGTAAATATCCCCAGCGTTGCAGGGTATATGGTCTCTGTCAAAATTAGTCAATTCTGACATTGTACTGTGAAAATAGCCATATACAATATTTAAGGAAATGAACATAGATTGTTCCAGTAAAACTTTATTTGCAAAAACTAGGTGACCAGATAGAATTGCTTTGAGGCCTACCATTGCTGACCTCCGCCCTTAAGAAGAAAATTGCTGTCAAAAATAATAAATAAATAAATAAATAAATAAATAAATAAATAAATAAATAAATAAAATTGCTGTCCGGATAGGTTAAATGGTTAGTTCAGAACTACACAGCTAGAGTGGAGGATTCAAATCCAGACATTTCTAGTTTTATAACTTTACTTTTCTCAGTTTTTCATTCTGTCTTCAGTACTGAGGTTAATGGTTACACATTTAATGGTGATTATTGATTAAAAATAAAATTTTAGATAAAAATTCATTTAACTACAAAGTTGTATAGAGGCTAGCATTTAGAATCTCCCCAGCTACCCAAGAAATGATTGGGTGAGTATGAGTCTTTAGTATCATAAATCACATGCACAACAGAGCATTTTAAGTCTTGTGTTCATTCCCTACAGTGTACATATCTGAATGTGTCTAAGGAATTATTTTATCCTATTTAGCTTATTATTAAGAATGGCAAATACATGTATATAATGTAAAATTTTAACCGCACAAAAAGATGTTGGTAACAAAGTAAGGCTCTTCCCCATTCACACTGCCCCAGTTAGCCAGTTTCCTCTCCCACTGTTAAATCCTATTGGCAGTTTTTTTTATCTTCCCAAAGATTAATTTATGCAGATATGCACAAGTGTGTATGTATATATTTCCCTTTTCTATATAGATAGTATGTCATATAGTACATACACACACTCGACCCACTGGTCTATTGTTTTATTTTACTAGATTTATTTGTTTCAGTGGATGGTGATACTATGTTGAAGATCAGCCCAGGTACATGCATATAAGGACTATTAACTGTTTAAAAGCAAAAACATGCTTTATATTCTCTCCTAGTATTTGTTCAATCAGATTTACTGATTTCAGAATTTATTTTCTTTGTTGGCTATACTCTGTAAGTAGCTTTCTATCAGTAGTATAAGAGAAAGAGAGAAAAAAAGAAGGAAAGAAAGAGAAAGACCGACGGACCAACAGATCTTGCTTTGGCATTTGGTGGACATGAGTAAAATAACTTGACTAAGTCCTGCCAAAGAATGTAATATTATCAGGGAGGTGAGAAGCTAACCTTAAATCAGTGAAAGAGGAGTCTCTGTGTATGGTTGTAGTCTTGGGCTGTAAAGGAGGTATGACAATGAGAGCTGGGGGATTGAGTGCAGATTCTAGGGAAAAGGAAAGCTTCATGAAGCTAGATGGACTTCAACAAATCTAAAGTTGAGATATCTTGGTAGAATCCTGGAGAGGAAAAGGCAATGACAGACCTAACACAACGATGTTTCAAGGAAAAAGATCTGGCTGAGTAGAGAGGAGGGGAGTGTGCTTAGCAGTGATGGAAGATGAGAAGACAAACTTTATTTTTTTGGGGGAAGAGAAACCTCTAATAGAACCCCTCGAGTGATCACAGAGTTCCACTGACATTCTCTTATGTCCACTTCTCTCTGCCATAGGCCCAAGATGTAGAAGAGATGGTGCATTGGTTTGTAGGATCTGTATATGACTGAAGTTGTGTGCTTTTGCTAAGAATCACCTGCAGACTGTCTAGGTGTTCACCTGTGGTGGAGAGGTGCCTGAAGTAAAGGTTGCTCATAGGTAATAGACTGCCTTCTACCACAATGATAGATTGAGGTTTTTGTTCAGATATTTTGTGAACGAATGTGGCAAAGAGTATGCTGTTTGGGAATCCAAGGCATGTAGTGTCAGTACTGCAAGTTTGTAAAGTTCTAAAGTGATGAGGCTTAGAGTAAGTGTGATTGTTCATGAGCCTAGAGATGGAACATTGTTCTGGTAACAATTGAAGAATTAAAATAGTTGCCATTAAAAAAAAATTAAAATAGTTGCCATTAGAAGAATTGCAAAATTCCAGAGCCGCATCTAAGTATTGTCTTGACAAAGATTTTTTTAAGAGCTTAAAAAGAGAAAATCAGCTCAGATAATCAAACTTTCTGATGAATTAAAAATTCTTCTCCTGAAACCAATATTACATTATATGCTAACTAACTAGAATTTAAGTAAAAACTTAAAAAAAAAGAAAAAAAAAATCAAGCTTTCTTTTGAGGACCTGTTTAGAATTACCACTATATTATGGTGTTTCATGTATAACTTTTCTCCCTTTTGCTCTTGATTCTTTGCTTCTGCAGATTTTATTAACACAATCTTGGACTGTTTTTAGTTAGTGCCTTTTGTATTGTCTTATTTTGTCTCTTGCCAAGGATTTTAGCATTTGCAGTCTGTGGGCTTATTTCTCATGTTAATTTTTGTTTTTGAAGCTAGTGTGTGTATGTATCACATTATTGCAATTGAGATGTACCTAAACTTGATTATAACATTACCCTGAAAATCTTTGTTTTGCACACTGTTAACCTCTGTAGTCCCCCCCCCCACTTTTTAAAAAGATTTTATTTATTTATTCATGAGACAGAGACAGAGAGAGAGAGAGAGAGAGAGAGAGAGAGGCAGAGACACAGGCAGAGGGAGAAGCAGGCTCCATGCAGGGAGCCTGATGTAGGACTCGATCCCGGGTCTCCAGGATCATGCCCTGGACTGAAGGTGGTGCTAAACTGCTGAGCCACCTGGGTTGCCCTGTAAGTCCCTTTAATAGGTTTAATCATTTGGTATTTTCTTCAGATTTGAAGGGGCGCCCAAACTGGTGGTGCAGGTTTGGATCTGTACTGAAAGTCAAATTGAAATGGTAGAATCGAAAGCAAGCAAGTTAGAGACAGTCAGTAGCACAACATCAAAGCTGGAAGTAATGGGAGCTTATATGTGGCAATTGCGAGTAACATTAGTTGAGATACTGCACCAAATGCTTCCCATAAATTCTTTCCAGTCTTCACTATGTACCTGGAGTTTTGTGTTATTTTCTTTGGTTTTGAAGATGAGAAAATGGAGACCTGGAGAATCCTAGTAACAAGGAGTTAGAAGAAAGTTCTATAACTAAGACCACATGTTCTAGCAGCAGGGCAGGACCTGTATGCACACTGTTTCTTAGAGGTCCTTTGTGTCCTCTTCCTCACAGCAGCCCTGTAACAGTAGAGGTAGGGAGATACACAGTCCTAATTTTAGTTAAAGGAATGGAGATAGCTAGAGAGTTAAGGAACTTGTCCAAGGTCACACTGCCACCACAGGCAGAGCTAGATAAATCTTCCTCCAAGGATCTTGCCCTTAATCTTAGCAAACAAATAGGAATTTCCTCCCCAAAATGACAAAGTTAGAGAAAGATAAAATGTTAGAGGATTAATGTTAAGTGTGAAATAAAAATAATATTTTAAAAAGGGTGATTCAGGGCAGCCCGGGTGGCTCAGCCGTTTAGCGCCGCCTTCAGCCTAGGGCCTGATCCTGGGGACCTGGGATCAAGACCCACGTCCGGCTCCCTGCATGGAGCCTGCTTCTCCCTCTGCCTGTGTCTCTGCCTCTCTCTCTCTCTCTTTCTGTCTCTGTCTCTGTCTCTCTCTGTGTCTCTCATGAATAAATAAATAAAATCTTTTTTTAAAAACAAGAAAAGGATGATTTACTTTTTTACTCCTGGACTAGAAAGTCTAACTACAACAATGGGAAACTGCGGAGGCCAGATAGAGAAGAGTGCAGAGTCGCAGTGTTAGAGGCTTTGAAGGAGGCTCCTAATTATGCTTTTCTTTTATGAAACTTGATTGCACAATAAAGCCCCAAGTAGGGTATTTAAATGCATATTTAGAAGGAAGAAAGAGATTCCCATCCTGCACATTCTCTCAATTAATAGACGGTGGTCAAGGCACTTGCCCTCAGGGGCTGAGCTGGATGCTGCTCTGTCAAGGGCTCCCTTGTGGTAGTCATATGGTCAGCATCTTCCCTTAGAGCTGTCAAACTGGAAAACTTTAATGTAGTTAGATACCTCAAATCAATTTGAATCTGTGAGTCAGAGGAATAGAGACTAGGGGTACAAAGCAGTTTGAATTTTCTGTCTGCTTCTTAAAGGTTTGCATGAGTATTCAGGAACTGTTGGGTACCTAATAGTCAAAGGCCACAGTTTATTTGTGGTATTTAGCCAAACTTAGAATTACGAAGGAAAACAATGTTCTCTTCCCCTCTTTTATTCATTCGAGTGAAGTATAAGATAAAGGATTCCTTTAAAGCCCAAAAAGTGGTCATATCTTAAATGCTTAGGAAGACTGTGAGTTTTAATATTTAACAATATATTTTATTCAAGGGATGTGAAATAGGAGAAAACTACAACATAGGGATGGATACATTTTAATAATACGTTATGAGAAAGCTGCTTTGATAGCCACATGACCGTTATTGGTCACATAAAGCTGGGAAGAAAATATAATAACCTTATTTTTCTCTAAAATAGGATGATTGTTAGGCTACAAAAAATAATTTCATGTGTTCAGATCCATCATGAGGGAGATTAGTAATTGAATTAGTATTTAGAAATGGAAAGTATGACCCATCAATCAGTTAAGAAACAGAAGACAGGGGATCCCTGGGTGGCACAGCGGTTTGGCGTCTGCCTTTGGCCCAGGGCGCGATCCTGGAGACCCGGGATCGAATCCCACATTGGGCTCCTGGTGCATGGAGCCTGCTTCTCCCTCTGCCTGTGTCTCTGCCTCTCTCTCTCTCTCTTTCTCTCTCACTATCATAAATGAATAAAAATTAAAAAAAAAAAACTTAAAAAAAAAAAAGAAACAGAAGACAATATCATGACTCCAGCATAGTTGTAATTTATGAGATTGAGGGTAGGTTTTGCTTGTTTGTTTGTTTAATGACATGTATTTGAAAGAATTCTAATAAAAGAGGTCAAGTTCTGAATGTATATATTTATTTACCTTTCTTAGTAATTGATTTTGGGTTTTCATCAAGTTTATTTTTTATACCTGTTCTTTTTTTTTCAAGGGGTCAGACCTTTCTGGAACTCTGATAAATTTTTTTTTGGCTGTTAATTATTTTCATTATAGGGAAATTTAATTTGTACTCTCTTTACTTTTGTTCAGTTCCTGCCGTTCTTTCAGTGTTTGATGGATGCACTTGAGTGGCTGAATGAGAGAAGAGTAACCTAAGAGCAGTTAATGTAAAATTGAATCCAACAGTATGGTGACACAGGGAGCCATCTCATTCTTGTTCTCTTAAAACTGGGAACTCAAATACACTTCCCAAGGTCACAGGGCTACAGAGCCAGACTAGAAATCTTTCCTCTCCTTTTCTAGTTTATTATATTTTCTGCTACATACATTGTCCTCCATGTTTTAAGTGCTTGTGAGCTTTTAAAAATTGGTGTTTTAAATAAAATTATAAAAGCATGCCCATGAAAAAATTACGCAGTTTAAAAGGCAACTAAAATCCCTTCCTTGCTTCTATTGTTCCCTCTTGTTCCACTCGTAAGAGGTATTCACCATGAATGGTTTCTTATATGTATTCTTTCAGAAATTCTTTTATTCAGGAGATTCTAATATCTCTATCTATGCATTAGTAATTTTTCTTTACCATAAAATTAAGGAAAATTAAATTCCATTTTAATCCAACTTCTTAGTTTCCAAGTAAGACCTTTCAAACTACTAAGTACTACTTCTTAACAAAAGAATCTAGTTTGTTGTATTACTGGAGTTAGAAGGCCCTGTGAGGTAAGATAGTCTCTTCCTTACTTAGCTTTTTAAGTGAGAGGTTAAGTGATTTGCATAGAGCTCCACAGTCTTTAATTCCACTAAGTGGTTTCAGAGTTTAGGTTTCTCTTCTTCCCACTAATCCATACTGTCTCCTAGTTCATTTTATTGACTTCAAAGTGAAATGAGTATCACAAACAGGCATGTTTCATGTGTGTACTAAAGGAGCCCCTTAACAAAATATAATCCATGAACTAATACCCAGCAAGCAAAGCACATAGCAGATACTTAAATATTTGGATTGAAATAATTTAAACTAATTCTTTACCAGTTTGTCAAGAAAATGAAGGGCTGGGACTAGATCATGTATATGGACTTTCCACAATAAATGTCTATAATGGTTGTTTCATTCTGTCCTTGGAGAATCAAGCTGTTATCTTTTAGACTCATAAGCAGTTTTTCAGTGCCTGGTCCTGACTACATTTCCCAGCAGGCCTGGGGCCAGTTGGTGTCCCACCAACCCGGTTTGGTGCATCCTATTGCCATCAATTAATCCTGTTCCTCCTATTGCTTGTTGCAGTGGAAGAAAAATTTTAGAAATGTGGAAAGTTCCAAAATGGAACCAGGATTCATTAGACAATAGCCAGTGTGAATAAAAATCTAATGCTACATATTTCAGAACAGATCACAATTGTATTCTGCATACTTCAGTGAGCTAATTTATAAGCCAGTGCCTCTCAAGGAGGGAATATGAAGTTCTGGGTAGAAAGCTGGCCGGAATTTAAGTGATGATGCTATGGGATATGAAAGAGACAGAGCATGGCTCACATAAACTAATGTTTACTGGCCAAGACTCTACAGGAATCTATCTGCCCAGCAGCTTGACATACAATTTGATGTAGTGTATTAGTCAGCCATGGATACATAGACATTTGTGAAATTTATGGGAGTTGTAAGATATTATAAAATTCACCTGAAGAATTCTTGCTTTGTTTGAATGATACTCATGAAATATGATGAAAATATTCCCTGTGTTTAAGTAATGTGGTTAAAAATGTGTATAAAGGATCATTAACAAGAGTATCTGTAGAATAATAGGTCTGGTTATTCTTCGAACAGCAAATCAGCAACTTGCTTAGAAATCCATTTGAGCATATAATAAAAACCAGTGCTAGCTTGATTAACATTAAATCAAATAAGGTGTAGAAGCCAAAAGCTTTGCAAGTTACAGATTCTGAAGTGTAAGGAGTCATTCCCAGAACTAATGTGAATACTTAGTTACCACAGTATTAGAGTGCTCTTACTAATCTGATTTATTTGAGCTCACTGATTTGATTAAGAGTCAAAATGACAATAAAAGATACTTTCATTTTAAACATTGTTACTAGTTTAGAAAATTAGAAGTGTGAAAAGTATCTTTCTGTCCTATAAATTAGAGTCAAGTATAATCATATCAAATAAGCCTTTAGGTTTTATGGTAGAAAACCCTGAAAGATTCCATGAGACTGTTAAGGTGTGGGAGGAGGGAAGAACAGTTTATATGACTACTTATATTATTATTTTCCTTGCCTTTTATTGGCTGTACAGGGCTTGAATTTTGAGGTTGGCTATTGATGTCAGTACAGTGAAAGTGTAAATACCATTAAAATGGGTATTTATCTGAATAGTATTGCTTTTGCTTGAAAGTTCATTTTCAGAGGACTATACTTAGAAAAACAAAAGTTACTTTTCTGTTTCAGTTTGTAAGCATATCTGGAACCAAGCTGAAACATGTTATGCTTGAGTGATACCGATTGAGTGATTTGGTTGGTATGTGTCCTGTGGAAAAGAATGAATTTTAGTTCTGCATTTGTCAATTGGTAATATGTTTTTTAACCTATGATTCTCATTTTATTAAAATTTGTTTATATTGTTTTAAAAAAAATTTTAGTTGAATTCATTCTGTCATGTCTGTTGACTGAACTTAGTTTACATTAAGCATAAAAAGTAGAGAAAGCACTATTTAAAATAATTATTTAAAACTTTTCTAAGTGTAATTAATATTTCTCACCTATTTAAAGAATATTTCTTTCTTGAAGCACCTTGGCATTAATTACATTGGTTTATGAAATTTCATCTGTTTTCAGCATTGCAATAAAGAAATTGTCCTGATCCAAAAATTAGATGTCTCGAACTATATTGAAAAGTAAAGATGATACTGAGTTACTATAGATTCTTGTGTTCTTCACTATACTCCTGTGTTTTTCAGTTTTCTACAATGAACATATTACATTGTTAACCAGAAAAAACAGTACTGTCTTTAAAAAAATGTAAACATAAAATAATACTTAATTTTCTTCTGAATCAGTACACTTGAGGGGCACCTCTCTGCCTCATGTTGGTAGAACATGCTGTGCTCTTGATCTTGAGGTCCGGAGTTCAAGTCCCATGCTGGGTTTAGAGATTGCTTCAATAAGTCAACTTTAAAAAAGTACAATTGAGTACTTTCTCTTAAAAATTAGAACCTCTATTTTGCAATTGAAATTGAATGCTAAATGTTGATAGGATGAAAACATTTACTGCTACTTACATATATGTAAGATTCATTTAACAATGTTAAGAGAAATCCAGGCTCTTAGTGCTAGGAGAGTGATTTAAAATAGTTCATTAGTGATTTCTTTTTAGACTCCTGAAGCAGCAGTATTAATTTATATCTTTAGAGATTTCTGCACTATAGTAAGTTTTAACCTAGAAGTACTTAAGTGTTTTGTATGTCATCTTAATTAACATTGCAGCCCCTAGCCATCTTTGGACCTCTAGAGTGCTGCAGGCTCCTGTGCTAAGCTAGGCATTATTATCGTTTATCACTGTCCTTTATCCCAGGCAAGTGCTTTAGGGATTTGGAGAGGCACTTCAGTGTGGTACTTGAGAGCATGGGCTTCGTTTGAGGTGGTCAGACTGCCTGGGTTCCAGTCCTGCTTTGCCAGGAACTAGTGGTGTGACCTTGGGCAAGTAAAAGTTATTTAACCTCTTTGTTTCAGTTTGTCTGTAAAAGAGAGGTAATTATTATCTCTACTTCATAGGATTACCATGAGAATTAAATGAGTAGGTATTTATGAAGTGGTTGAAGGAATACCTGACATATCTTAGATTTGTCACTTGAACTTCTCATTTAGGCCTCATAATAATCTTTAGAAAGAAAGGACAGCATTCACATTTTACAGATGTTAAAAGTATAAAGCTCAGAGAGATTATATATTTTGCTTAAGGTTGCACAGCGAGAAATATGGATCTGGGATTTAAATTCTGGGCTGTCAGACTCCAAAATGTGTGTTGAGATCATAAGTTCCTATGTTATAATAGTCGTTGCACTTGGACATACCCTTGGCTATTTAATCTAGCCTTAAATGCATCATGTCAAGAGTGAGTGATGCTTTATGCTTTACAAAATTTGTTATATAGTCAAGTATCTGTAGAAAAATAATCAGACATGATTATAATGGGTAAAAAAAGATGTTTGTGGGGTTGCCTTACCTGTTTCTAAGATATTAAAAAATAAACGTTGTCTAAAATTTATGATACTTAAGTGCCTCCCCCCCCCCCAAAAAAAAAAAAAAAAAAACAGTTAAGATACGTAGTCCAGAGTAGAGTCAGCTGTATGTGAATATAACACATACCTGTTTGGGTGAAAGAACATCACTGGGAAAGGAAACATTCTAATAATTGTTCTTGGAAAAGTGTATATTAATATGGAAAAATCCTGAAAGTGATAATTTAAAGTATGTGCACTAAAGATGAATATGGAATGAAACATTCTCATTAAAAACACACACACCAGAATAATTTATCTTGGCTGTGTTTTAAAAAGCTTTAAAAAAATTTTTTTTGGGAAGCCCGGGTGGCTCAGCACCAGTTTAGCGCCTGCCTTCAGCCCAGGGTGTGATCCTGGAGTCCCGGGATCGAGTCCCACGTCAGGCTCCCTGCATGGAGCCTGCTTCTCCCTCTCCCTGTGCCTGTGTCTCTGCCTCTCTCTCTCTCTGTGTCTCTCATGAATAAGTAAATAAAATCTTAAAAAAAAAAAAACTTATTGAAGCAGTAATTATCTGTATTTCATTACATTACATTGCAAATCATTAATTTTTTCAAAAAGTATTTGAAAACTAGCAATACTACAAAAAGAACAACAGATTGATCATGATCAATATATAAGTGTAATATCCAGAAAATACTAAAACATAGTAATTACACCCTCCTATGGCTGATGAGTAAAACAGCCAGTAATATGAAGCAAAGACTCTTTCAGTCTGTCTTCATAAGAAACTTTACAAAAAGAGTGTTTTGTTCACCCTTTCTATTACTTAAAAAAAAATGCAGAGGAAAATAAATGGGAAGTACAAGTCTACATCTGTTAATGAAGCAAAAATAAGTAAAATGACAGAACCATGGATTGGTGACACTTAAGGGTAGCCTGTGCATTTATCCAATTGCTGCTGTGTAAGTGTCTGAAAGCGCGATCTGTCTGAACAGTGATATAGTGCCACACGATGAGACCTGTAAAGTCCATGTTCTTTCACCTAGTATCATACCATTTTTGACAAATGGTATTATGGAAGAAACTTATCCTTCAATTGTGTTTCTAGTGACATTATTTATGATTAACCAATAATGAACCCTTCCTAATTTTTAATAACTAAGCAAAAATGTTTGTTCAAATACAGATTTATGTTTTCATTACTGAAATTCCTTAAATAATATCTAAAATATGCTTCTGAGTGATTAAGAATACCAAACATGTGATTTTTACTCAATACAAAACAATTTATTAATACTGATAAAGGTTCGACAGATCTGCTTTCTTTAGCTGTACAGTGAAGGTGAGGCAAAATGATTCTTGACACTGATTCTGTGAAGTCTGTGGACCAAAGATTGCGAGAGGTGGTGGATTCTTGCAGTTATTTGTTGTAGCCATGGACTTGCTCCCCACTCCCTGTGCTCCTCTGGTAGATAACTGATGGTTGAGCATAGTTCCCAGTCTTTGTGTAGGATCTCAGTAAGTCAGTGGAGGTGGGCAGATGGGCAGGTAGGTGAATTACTGCCTGGTCCTATGATAGTTATTATTTATTTCTTAAAAAGACTTTCTAGTTTTATTGAGATATATTTGACATATTACCTAGTTTTTCTTTTGTGAAGCTAGTTAAATAAGGAACAAATGATATTCTTGTAGTTTTCTTTTTAGTAAGCTTCTTGTTCTTATTATGAAACTGTGTAAATCAACTATTAATACGTTAACATTTATTGATCACTTACCATATACTACTTTTCTAAGTGTTTTTCTCAGATTATTTAATACCAGTAATAGTCCCACTAGGTAATAGTTATCCTCGGTTTATGGATGTAAAACCTGAGTGCAGAGAGGTTAATTAAGTAGCTTGTGCAGTGTTAGACCATCAGCATGTTAGAGGGGGCCTGGCAGTGGCAGCAGGGTCTATCCTCATACCTTCTGCTCTACCATAGCTGCTGCTGCTTCTTTTTTTTTTTTTTTTTTTTAAAGATTTTATTTATTTATTCATGAGAGACACAGAGAGATACAGAGAGAGAGGCAGAGACACAGGCAGAGGGTGAAGCAGGCTCCATGCAGGGAGCCCGACGTGGGACTCGATCCCGGGACTCCAGGATCACACCCTGGGGCGAAGGCAGGCGACAAACCTCTGAGCCACCCAGGGATCCCCTCTACCACAGCTTCTCATACCTCCCTGCCCTGGACTTGGTGGGGTGGGGCCAGGGAGTGTTGGGCATGTTTGTTGAGACTGGGTTACCCGACAGGAATGTGGATCAGATAGGGCTTTGCCACTAGCCCAGGCAGTTCACGTAATGGTTGGCGGTGGGGAACTTAAGCCAACTGAAAACCCTCACGTGGACTTGATGGACTTGAAGAATGAAGGCAGCTAGGCTAAGCAGAATCTCTTAAAGGGCAAAGACAGAAGCTAGGGCTATTCTGAATAAGGGATGAGGCAAACAAGTCTTGGTTAGAAATATCACCTTTAATAGAGCTGTTCAGGATTCTACTACTAAGTTCCATGGTTATAAGTATTTAACCTAGGGACTGTTGCAGGAGGGGATATATCTAAGTCAGATGAGATAGAGCCTCTGTATTCTTTGGACCTTGAGTTTTTCTCACTTTTGGAAGGCAACACCTTTTTCATTCCTATAGACTAGGTCATGTCATCTGTGCTATATCTCTTGCGTGCCTTGGTTCCTGTGTCCAGGGCATTCCCCAGGTTATGATTAGAGCTCTCGGGTTGTGAACCTCAAATTGAGGCCTTGACTCTTTATCCTCATTAGCTTTTTGTATTTTGCAAACCTATGCTTTTTTAATGTGGGTCATCATGAATACATAAAGGGTGATGGCAGTCCTGGCATATGATTGTGCACAACAATAATAGGTATTATTTCAGGTTAGACTCTTAACAGTTCCAGGGAGAGACTGAGAGTCCTTAAAATGTAAATGAAGAGTTCAAATCCAAAACAGTGACGTTCTGAAAAGCATAGAGGAAAGTCAATTCAAGGTAGTAGATGGAATTCAGATTTCTTATTCTGAGAATAGCTGTTGCCATTCCTAAGGCAATAAACAGAGGCAGCAGGGGTCAGGAAACAAATTTATAGGCCAGTGATTCTGCTGTCCTGTTTACCACAAACATTGTCACTATCTTGCCGTCTACATTTGGTTTTATGCTAAGGTGGAATTCTTTAGTTGTTCATTTTGAAAATCCTAAACAGTATATCGGGAGTGTTTGTCTTTGAAAAATGTTAGTGAAAAATTTTAAGCATTTGTAAAGTGGTAATCTGCAAAACAGATTATCAGTATATTCTTATTTAAACTGCTGTCTGTTTTAAAAGCACTAATTAAGAAAACTGTGTCCTCTTAAAATAAGCCTTACTATTTTGGAGATTCTTTTGGCTTTGTATTGTCGACAGTAGGCTCTGCAGTCCCATTAGTATTGTCAGCTGTCAGAAGCATCTGAGGCCCAGAGAAACTCCCCAGTGTTAGATTAACAAAGCACTCCACCACCCTGAACCTGATATCAAATAAAGAGGGCAGTGTGCAATTTTTGGTGCAATTCCCTTACTTGATCTTCACTCAAATTTATAGGCAAAATGGATTTTGATCTGAGGGTTCATCCCATTTGTCAGTGATTGTGACATCTAACAGCAGCCTTGGTGAATAAGACTGGTTTTTAAGTCATATACTTTCAAGTATCGTCTTTCCATCTAACACCTCAGTTAATCTAAAGTGATTTAACAGATGAAATAAATACCCATGAATGATCCCTTTGTTGCCATTTATTGAGTCTTGCTGTGTTCTAAGCATTTACTAAAAGCTTTATATACATTTACTCAATCCACCATCTTAATCCTGTGATGTAATAACTGCTATGTTCGTTTTATAGATAAGAATACTGACAGGTCCATGGTGAGTGACAGGGTTAGTAATGCTATAGAACCAGAGTTGGTCTGCTCTAAAATCTGTGCCTTTTATCCCTACAGTTACATTATTCTACTCAAAAACTTTGGGGGAGGTATTTTATGAGAAATATTTGTCTTTTTCCATCTTGTTAGTTCCTCACGGATCATATTGATGTGATGTGTAATAAATGTAATAGAGGAGATGAAGCATCTACCTCATTCGGTAAACATTTATTGAGATCTAATATCCTTAATCTACCAGTTTCCTTCTTTTATCCTCTATTGAGATCAGGAATCTCCGGACCAGTATGCAAAAGACAATCTGTAAAAGTGAAAATAAATGTTACTTTGTATCTTTTTGCCTCTTCTTACTCAAAATAACTTGGTATATTCTTTAGAACATATAAAAGACATTTGTATTAGTCAATTACTAACTTTATTGGCTCTAAGATGTATTTTTGCCCCCCACATTTTAAATGTGGTTGCAGTTTCTTACATAAGAATTATAATTAGTGGTTTTTTTTCCTTTGCTTAGTGGTTGATAAAATGACACTATATCTATAATTGATATTTTTTTAGATTCAATGAAATAAAGAGGTACATGTAGAAAATTAGGAAAGTAAACAAGTAGATATATATTGGGGATGTGTATTCATTTATTTTTTAACTTATAGAAGTGTGTAAATCAAAATGGTTTTTTATTTTAATTTTATCTCCCTTGCTTAGAATCCTGTGTGTTATCAGGTGTGCTTTTGCAGATACAAGTGCTATCAAGTGCCTTTCCCCACAGCATATAGTTGCGGACCATATTAGACCTGTTGAGGCAGGTATGGTCCCACCTGATGATTAATAAAAAGTGTCACAGGGAGCTGTGTTGCATTAGTACTAGTTTCAGTGTTCTGCAGATTTCATTTGGCCTTGAAACCATCTGTTGAAATCATTCTTATAACATTTTGTCCCTGTTTATCTTCTAAATTCTCCTGAATTAATAATATTAGGCCACCAAGCATTCAAATACTGATTGAGGCTGATCTTCACACTGTAATGTTTTCCCATCTTAGAACATTTCCTCATCTCTTGATTATTGTTGATTGTTTCCAGTATTGCAAGGTTTATTTTGTCCTCCACAATTATTCCCACTGACAAACATTCTTTTTCTGATCACTTTCAATTGTTAAAATGATCTCTGCTTTTTTATGTTGATCATACATTTTTTATTTGCACTACTTTTCTATTTGTTAAACATGATAAGGTCAATCATCTTATTAAAACTCTTCAAAATGAAGCATAAAGCTGGCCAACTTTAGGGGATGGAGGAGCAGGTACTGGAGCAGCTGCATGTGACCACCAATGCCATCTGTTGGTAGCTATCTGGTAGAGTGGATTCTTTTGCTCCAGAGGTTTTTCTTTATGAGGAAAACTGAAAGCTTAAAGTTCAGAAGTAGGAGTTTTCTGAATTCTGTTACAGATGAAACTCTTGCATTATTTTCTAATGAGATTCTATATGTAATTAAAAATAAAGCTCTTAATATTGTTTATAGCCACAGTGTTAAAGGATTCTCATACATTTCTTTTTACCAGTATAGCAGTGTATAAAATAAAATCCTCACATAGTACTTAAAAATATTACACAAAGGGGTTAGAGTAAAGCGGTTGGTCTTTAGAAGAAAATATGACATTTACAACATCCTTCAGGTAAGGTGAATGATTTGAGTCCAGTTTTTTATTCTCTGAATCTCATGAAAATAAATCACTCATTTCTTGCTATTTACCTGTACTAGATCTAACAGAAATTAGTGTTCTTTGCATAGAATAAGTAGTTATCTTAGATCATAGACTTTGTTAAAGAAATATCCTTTTTTATTTTTATGTCTTAGCATTATGTGTGCACATTAGGGACATGTGCTTTTCACTATAGCTGCCCATGAGTCTTACCCAGAAGAGAATGGAAATTATGTGGGTGACTGAATCTGACATGAGGTAGCTTTTGAAAATGCCGTACTGCTCTTCTCTTCTCTCACCTTTCTTCTCCTTGTACCTTTACACCCCGATTCTATAGATTGCTGTATAGAGAGCTCCTTCACACACATGGCCGAGTGCTCTACTTGAGCAGAGAAGCTACAACTGCTGCATGATTTTCTGTACTGCAGTTGTTCGTTGCTGCAGTAGAGCAGCTGGCTTTGTTTTGCACCGTACTATTTTCCCCCCAAAACTGCCTGTGGCAATTTGTACTCATTCTTTATTACCCAAGGGTTTTGCAAGCAATAAAATAATGTATCTGACTACTTAATGGCCTAATGTGATTCCCTTTTCAGAGAAGCAGCAAAGTAGAAGACTCCTTTCACTTTTCCTCTTCGCTGACCATGCAATATTACGCCTGTTGGGACAGGGTTTTTTGATGTGCTGCCAGAATGCAGAAGGAGATTCTACTGTATTTTCTTCAGATTCTTATCAGCTGTTTATAAGTCAAGCTCAGATCTGGTCAGAAATGATATTAAATGATTTACATGTAATCTTGCCTTGTAGGGAAATTTAATTAATGTGATATCTTATATTTAACATAATTATAACATTGTATCTTCAGAGCAGATTGTAAAAGATAGATATGACACTGATGATGGGAGCAAAAATGCTTTTTTACTTTCTTGCTGTCCATTTATTATACTCTGCGTGCAGAACATGGGCATAGATTGTTTTTTCTTTTCTTTTCTTTTCTCTTTTCTTTTCTTTTCTTTTCTTTTCTTTTCTTTTCTTTTCTTTTCTTTTCTTTCTTTTTTTTAAGAGCCTACTATAATGCTAAGCATTGTGCTAGATGCAGTGGAGCTAACAGTGGGCAGGATTGACGTGGTCCCTGTCCTCACCCTCAGTACTTGATAGGACTCACATAGTGCTGAAGGAGTGAGAGGAGGAAGAACTTAAAAACAGGAGTTAGGGCTCTTCTGGCAGCTCAGTCCCATAGAAGGCTAACTTGTTCTCTTGTGTATGTAAGCAGTCTTCCTTGTCTGTCTTTGCCAAAGCAGACCTCTGGTTGACACAGTGAGTATGAGTGAGACTCTGGGAACACCCTTCTCAGTCTAAGATTTAATAACTGAACTGTTATAGAGCCTCTTCCCTCCCAAACATGGTTTTTCCCCCAGGCAGTCATACTCCAGACATCTGGGGTACCAGATTCCAAAGTTTTGAAGAGCAGAAAAGTTTCATGTTAACCTCTCCTCACAAGAAATAAGTACTAAACGGTGTTTATATTGTTGTTAGTAATATCAGAGCAGTACCACAGTTAATGGCACTAAGAGTGTGTGTGTTAGCACAATTTTAAAGCTTATATTTCAGTTTAAAAAAAAATTTTTTTTTTTTTTTCTCGGACGCCTGGGTGGCTCAGCGGTTTAGTGCCTACCTCCGGCCCAGGGCATAATCCTGGGGTTCTGGGATTGAGTCCCACATTGGGTTCCTTTTGTGGAGCCTGCCCCTCCCTTTGACTATACCTCTGCCTCTCTATCTCTCTGTGTCCCATGAATAAATAAATAAAATCTTTATTTTTTTTTAATAAATAAAATCTTAAATTTTTTTTTTCATGGTTGTAGTTGAAAAAGGCATTTGCCTGATAAGTCTTATTAGGCTCTGCTGATGTTAATTTATCGAGGTTAGTGAAAGTCCGTTGTAGAGGTATATGAAACTAGATTATTTATATGTTTGAAGGAAGAAGTGGCTTGGATAATCCAAAACAATGTTTAATTACAATGACTGTTTTTTCCTCCCTCACATTATAATTGATATATAATACTTGTATTACTTGTATTAGCCTACTGCTAATACAAAAAGTGGTTTACTGAGTCCTCTTCATGGCTACCCAGAACCCTACACGTTTTTTTTGCCTTCACTGGTGGGACTAGATGTGGACAGCAGACAGAAATGCCCGAGTTGAATAATGTCAGAAACAAGATGCTGTCCTGAAGGTCTAGCCATGAGTGATAGAGAAAGAATGGTCCACGTCCAGAGAAGGGTCTTCTGGGCTATATCCTTGGAGCCTACATTGGTAATCTTGAACTTCTATTGCTTTTCTCTCCTACTTCTACCTGTGGAAGTGTGTGTTATAACTCCAGCATTTGAAGGGTTTTTTTTTTTTTTCCTTTTTCCCTGCAGTTTAAGAAAAGACAAAGATTTGTCTAAGTATTTTATTTAAGATACTAATGTTTAGTATTACGGCAGTGATTTAGATTTATTACTTCTGTATTGTAATTTTTTAAATGTTAATTGTAAGAATACATAACAGATTTGAAGTGTAATTTCAAGCCTTTTACTTGGTGCCTCATTTATGTTTTTTTTGCTCCTCAATATTTTTTCTTCTGTTCTGTTATTCTGCTATCTTCCCCCAATATCAGTCAGTTACATTTAATATGTTTCATAGAATAAAAACATTTCCATGGTTTAAATTTTTTATTTTTATTTTTTATTTATTTATGATAGTCACAGAGAGAGAGAGAGAGAGAGAGAGAGAGAGAGGCAGAGTCATAGGCAGGGGGAGAAGCAGGCTCCAGGCAGAGGGAGAAGCAGGCTCCATGCACCGGGAGCCCGACGTGGGATTCGATCCCGGGTCTCCAGGATCGCGCCCTGGGCCAAAGGCAGGCGCCAAACCGCTGCGCCACCCAGGGATCCCACTTCCATGGTCTAAAAATCATTCTGCAGAGTAGAATTTTGGGAGGACATTGCCTGTGAAATCAAGCTTGTTTAAGCAGACTTGACATACAAATTTTAAGTTTTTATTCTATTACATCTATTTAATATAAACTTATAAATGGAAACTGTTTCATGTATCTTTCATATACATAACACCTTATTACTTCTTTAATAAGATTTGCATATACTTGTACCATATTATGATTTTTAATAATATATCTTCTTATATTTGTAGTCATGAGTTAATCTAATCTATTAAAAGGCATGAAAAATTGCTTGTGCTCTAGAATGTTAGTGAAGGGGTGAAGAAATATTTAAGAATACATAAATCGTGAATATGGGAGTCTGTATATCATTGTATACTCTATTTTGCTGTCATTGTTTTATAGTTAGTTGGCTAGATTGTAATAAGGAAAGGCTACTTCACCTTTTCTTTTCTTTTTTTTTAAAGATTTTATTTTATTTATTGATGAGAGACAGAGAGAGGCAGAGACATAGGCAGGGGGAGAAACAGGCTCCCTGTGGGGAGCCCGATGTAGGACTCCATCCCAGGACTCTGGGATCACGACCTAAGCCAAAGGCAGACGCCCAACCACTGAGCCACTCAGGTGCCCCTAATTCACCTTTCCTTATTGGGTGGTATTATTCTAACAGCAACATTGAATTAAGAACAGTTATTAGCAAGTTATCTCTGAAAGAAAAGTTTCCCATTTTATCTTTTGATAGACATTTGGAAGTTAAAAATAGCTATATAAACATTTTAAAAAATCAGCCTGTGGTCTGATTCTTTTCCAAGAGATTACAGAGTGAAAGATTTTATTGCCAGTTTTTACTGTAGCATTAACTTTCTTTTTACTTTTAATAATCTTTCAATTTTACTACATATACAGACTTTTGAGTATACTAATTACACAGACTTCTCTCCAGAGCATGTACGAGGGAAATACTATTTTTTAGTTTTAGAAGTTTAACATTGCTTAGGTTTAAAATAAACAACTGAAGGTATATTTTTTTTGTGTCTTCATCCTACTCTTAAAGTGAGAGATCGCATCAGCTGATAAAGATTTGTGTCTCCAATGGAAATGGCGGGTCTTCACCTCCTAACTGCAGTCTGATGCATTGCATTTAGAATCTGTTAAATAAAGAAATAATTGACAGTTTTCAGTTTAAGTGTGCTAGCTATTTCCTTTTCTTGATCAAGAAGAAAATATATTTCATGTTTTTTTGATTGGCTGTGATGGAATCTTTTTAGTATTTTAAGGAGTTTAAAACCTTTTCTATTCTAGATTTAGCCAGAAATAAGTAAGAAAAATAAATGAATTCTTGGTTGTTTGAATCCTGAACTGAATGATAAAGCTATTTTAGAGTGTACGAGATCCAAAAACATATGAAATAATACATTTTAATGAACTGAATCCTATTTATAAATGTACTAGATATAGATAGCTCAGTTATTTAAAATGAGCCTGTAAAAAGTTTCCTTTTGTAACCATCAGAGCTTTTTTTTTTTTTAAACCAAGCTTCTTCCCTAAATTTAGATATTTTGAATACCAAATATTTGAAAATCTGGGCATACTTTTGACCTCTGAAAGTCAACATTAATCATTGAAGGATGGGGCAGCCCAGGTGGCTCAGCAGTTTAGCGCCACCTTCAGCCCAGGGCCAGATCTTGGAGACCCGGGATTGAGTCCCACGTCGGGCTCCCTGCATAGGGCCTGCTTCTCCCTCTGCCTGTGTCACTGCCTCTCTCTCTCTCTCTCTCTCTCTCACACACACACACACGAATAAATAAATAAATAAAATCTTAAAAATATCATTGAAGGAAATGATCATATTTTGCCAGGTGGACATAAAGGTGTTGAAATTGACATTCAGACCTTCAATCTCCATGTGTAAACTGTTGTAGAGACTGTAATAAAGACCATTAGTCTGAGTCTGGGGTAGACCAGGCTTATCCAGCAGGAAAAGAGTAGTTACCAATATGTCGTAAACAGAATGCTAGATCCTCATTTATTAGATCATTGCACAGAAAACTCTCCCTGGAATTTAAGTGCTGATGACATGGCATTCTGGCATCAGTCAGATGGTATGCAACTCTGGATGGCATGTGGATATTGAACCATTTTCAGTGCAACTAATCAGCTCTACCCATAGACAAAATAAGAGACGTATTAGAGCTTTGGAATTTGGATGCTGGAGATTTGGCATCTCTTCTCAGGTTTACTGCTCCTGTGTTGTCATCCTTTAAAAGTATATTGTATCCTTCGTGTGGAATGTGCCTCTGCCATTTCAGGAGGATTATTAAATGTAATCTCTTTGGGACTCTTGTCTGCCTCATAGGGCTTTATTTTATAGGCTTGTGTGTTTGAGCAACTTGGAATAATCTACTAAGATAATTCCTTCAGGTGTTAGCTAACTTCATTTTCTGTTAAATGACTCCACTAGTTTTCTCCAGGGATTCTGCTGTTGGTCACTTTTGTTTCTGGTTTAACTTTGTTCCACATAGTTATATATTTAATTCTGGGGAGGGAAAAACCATTTTTATTCCTTCACCAGAATTATTTGACTGTTATGCCATTTATGTCATTTGTGAAGGAAATATGATAACCAAATACATGTAAATAACTGCAGTATATTCCAGATCTTAGATTTTAGTAAATCTGCCAAGTTAGAAAGACAAATTAAAGAGGTCTGTTAAGTTTTAAGGAAAGAAATAAAGATCAGAAACCAAAGCAGAATTTGTCATTTATCTCTAGTAATTCATTTCTCTAGGATCATTAAGTGCGATTTGAATTAGTACCCAAGATATTAATTTTATCCTGTAATTATGCAATCATTTAAGATTAGATAAAAAGTAATTTCTTAAAGAATGTTAGAGTCTTATCTGATGATGATTCTCTTACTCATTTCATTGCTACTTGGAGAATTCAAATAAAACAATTGTAGTTAGGTTGTGAGTTTCTCATCACCAGCAATAGTTGGAACTGATTCTTATTCTTAATGGTATATATATATACACACACACACACACACACACACACTATGGCTAGAAAATTATCTAAACACTATGGTATTCTATAGCGAGATTGTAGTTCTCTCCTTATGAAAGTCCTCAGAGCTATTCTGGGTATACTTAACTGTTTTCATGCCCTCTGTGACCCTAGAAAACCACTTCAAAAAACAGATACTTCTCCCTCAGATCCAGTTCTTTTGGGCTTGTATCTTATGTTGAGAACACTACTACCACTGCGTTATTATTATCATCATCGTTCCACCATCATAGCCACTGTGTATTCTGTATATACGTCTACAAATATATTCTCTCCTTTAAACCTAACAGTAATCCTTGGTTATAATAGGTCTCGTTGTACTGATTGTAGAAGTGAGGATAAAAATCAAGTAGCTTATTATGTAAGGTTTTACATTTAGTTAGTAATATAGCCAGATATCAAATTTGAGTATGATTCTAACACCCTTGCTTATAATTCCTGTGCTTACCACTCCTCTGTATTACTCAGAGTGTTATGTTAAGGGTCTTATTCTAACAAACATATCTTCTAGCTTCCAGCAGCTTCTAAATTGCCCACCAGATCTTGGTTTTAGTCCTTTGCTGTTGTTCTTTGATAATTGGAGCTCATGATTATATCTCAAGTATTTGGTGAAACTTATTAAAGTTGGCAAATTAGTATTTTGGGGAGTGATCATGGCATTTTCTAAGGCCCGTTCCCCCTCTAAAATCCATTAGTGCTGTGCTCCAACATTGGAAAGCCAACTGGAAACATTGTTAAAATATAGGTCTTCATAGGAGGGAATGCTGTTTTGTTGTTGTTGTGTTTTGGCTTTTGGGTTTTTGTTTTTAGAGAAAGTAGGGAGGGGGAGCAGAAGGAGAAGGACAAGCAGAGCCTACTGTAGGGGCTCAATCCCACAACCCTGAGGTTATGACCTGAGCCAAATCAAGAGTTGGATGCCTAACTAAATGTGCCACTGGGTGCCTCAGGAGGGAATTTTTTTTTTTTTTTTTTAAAGAACTAACTTCTTATGTGAATATATTTTGCCTCCTCAGTCTCAATGATAGTTGGGATCATAAATCTATGTTAACATATTCTCAGTTGCATGTTTTCTAGTTAACCAGTTTGCAAGTGGATATAAATAGTCCTATTCTTTTTGGAATTTTTAAAAGTCTTTTTATTGAAATATACATGTTTTGCCCATCAAAACTGTTTGGTTCCATCCACTTTCTTTTTTTCTTTTTAAGTTTTATTTATTTATTCATGAGAGACACACAGAGAAAGGCAGAGACACAGGCAGAGGGAGAAGCAGGCTCCATGCAGGAATCCCAATGTGGAACTCTTTCCTGGTACTCCGGGATCACGCCCTGAGCTGAAGGCAGACACTCAACCACTGAGCCACCCAGGTGTCCCTCCAGTCCACTTTCATGAAGTGAATACATTCTTAGTCTAGCACTCAGATCAAGAAATGAAACATTACCAGTATCCTAGAAGCCTCTTTTGTGTCTCCTCTTAGTCATTGCCTCCTGTCAAAAGAACCAATATCTCAATAGCATTACATGTAAACTAGTTAAGTTTTATATGTTTTTGAATTTTATTTAGATGGAACAGTATATGCTGTTTTGTGTCTGGCTCCTTTCTCCCAATGTTATATTTATGAGATTCATCTATGTTGTATTCAATTATAATTTGTTCATCCTTACTGCTATATAATCTGTGGTATGAATATACCACAATTAATTGACATTTGTTGACGGTTTGAAGCTACTGTGAATAATCCTTCTAAGAACATTCTTCTCCTTATTTTCTATTGGGTATATATTTAAGAGTAGAATTACTGAGTCATAGAGTAGTAAATACATATTCAGCTCTAATAGGTATTGTTCATCAGTTTTCCAAAATGGCAATTTAGACTTTCACCAGCAGTGTATGCAAAAAGTTTCTGTTGTTCTGTATCCTTGTCAGCATTGAGAATTGCCTATTTTAATTGTTTTAACCATTTTGGTACCCATGAACTTTTTACTAATGATTGTGTTACTTTACAAAAGTTTCAACTTGACAGAATCATGGATTTATGTGTCTATTTATTAATGGTAGTGTGAAAAGTATTCTTTTCTGATTACTTTTGAAAGCTAATCTTTAAAAAAAAAAGTCATGTACAAATGAAAAGTACTCAACATGCCTGGAAGCATGACAGTCTTGGAGGTCTGAATAGCTTATAATTACAGAGTATGCAGGTAGAGTGGTGGGGGTAGTATTGGGAAATTTTCACTGTTATTTGGTTGTTGTCTTAAATTGGATTTTATTATGAATATAGGTTGTTTTTTATTGAGGGTTTCCCACACATGAAACAAGGGAAAGACTATTTAGATGATGATGGAGATTTGATATTGTTTGAGTAGAATTTGGATACTACAGTTAGAGGACCAGAAAAAATAACAGGAAATGAGGTTAAGGTAACTAGACCTAAGACTTTTTTTTGGTGTATGTGTAATATGGTTGTTACATTTTAGTTGTAGAACTGTTTTTCAAATGAACTGTGTGACTGATTGCCATTTGCATTGACATGTGGTGGAGGGTGAGGTTGGAAAACCTTTCTCTGGTACACTGTGGGGGCATTGCTGAGAAACCCTTGCGCTTTGTGGAACACAGTTGCTAAATATCCATTCTAATTTAAAAGAAGAGGTGGATGTGATGAAGCACTGGGCTTGTGGACCAAGGATGAAGTTTGCCTTTTTTTTTTTATTTTTTAAGATTTTATTTATTTATTCATGACACACACACACACACACACACACACACACACACACACAGGTAGAGAGGTAGAGACACAGGCAGAGGGAGAAGCAGGCTCCATGCAGGGAGCCCGATGTGGAACTCGATCCTAGTACTCTGAGATCATGCCCTGAGCCTACGGAAGACACTCAACCACTGAGCCATCCAGGCATCCCGAAGTTTGCCTTTGTGCTCTACCTTTGCCTCTGTGACCCTCTTGAGTTTGTATTATCATCAAAATCAAGATACTAACATAATTGTAATGAACATTATAAAGGAAAAAGAGCTTCAGTGAGCTAGTGGAAAACCTTTTGCCTACAGTTATCAAAATAAAATGTGTCTTTTTGATGCCAGTTCAGGTAAGGTTATAAAGTTCAGTGCTGCTTTGAGAATGATCTTTCCTCAACCTGATCTAAATTTGAAACATGGTTCTGCACTTGGCAAACTGTGACCATGGGCAAGTTACTTCAACTCTCTGTATCTTTGTTTTCTCGTCACTTCACAGTAGAGATAACAATATAATACCTACTTCAGAGTTATTGTAAGAATCCTAGGAATTACTGGTATATGTAAAGCACTTAGTGACAGGCAAAGAAAGCACTCAATAAATGTTAGCTGCTAATTAGTATTTTCGTTCCTGCAATGTCTTCCTAACCTTTTAGTTTCCTAAAAATCCTTCAAGGCTCACCTTTAGTCCTATGTCCTCCACAAAGCCTCTTGATTCTCACAGCTAGAATCATCTCTTCTGAAATTTTATAGAAACTTATACCTTTCTTCTGGTATTTCTCTGTACTCTCTATTTTACTTACCAATAGCCATATTTCATATTTTCTCCTAGAATATAAGCTCCTTAACGATAAAGATTATGTTTTATTCATGTTTGTAACTCCCTAATCATGTGACATCTTTCCAAGAATTTAGAAGCCACCCAATAAAAAAGAATTTTTTTCTTTAATAAGAAATTCTAAAATTAGTACTGTAGATTTCTTGATTTCTTACATAGTGTCTGACACATGAAGAAAATGTTTTCTGTAAATCTTTCAGAAAGCTAGATATTTGCATAATAAATGGACTAATGGATTATTTAGCTTATTTTCTAGAAAACATCTTAGCTTCTTTAGCACTTTTGCAAGGTAGTAATGGTGAGGCTTACCTTACATTACTTATTACATTGACCATTGTTTTATGGAAATGTATTTGACATTCTCATTTAATCAAAATACATTAAACTCTTCAATTTTCATTTCTAAATTATTCTTGTAAATTCTTCCTTATTAATTTTCATAGCTGCTTAACTTCTATGTATCCAGTACCCTGTTTAACCCCTCCCTTATCCAAGCTTATAAGTGTGTCTAGGAGACTTGAGCTGTAATGGTAGGTTAAGCACAACAAGATTGGAATGGTTAACTTGTCAAAACCATGTAGTGCAAACCAGAGTCCAACACATGATTAGTGATTTTTGTTCTTAACTGGCTGACATTTAAGAGTGAATGATGCTTTCCAGCTTTTTTCCCCTACAAAGATCACAATTGATTTAACACCCTTTTAGAATGACATCAAGACATTTTTCTCAGTGGGTGATGAAGAATTAATTTCTGCAGCACAGCTTAGTAAAATCTTGGAGCAATTTCCCCATTAGTTAATGCCTTTAGGTTCTGTCTACTGCATAACCAAGTAGATGCCTCTCTGCATCCAAAATTGGATTTCTGACTCAGTAAGACCCACTTCCTAAGACCTAACAACACTCCCTCTCAACCTTTGCATTTCCTAATTACTTTCATCATCCTTATAATCTGACCTTTTGTCTCTCTGTCCTGTGTATCAGGCCATGTCTTTGAGGTAACAAAAGAAATCAGTCACACACAGCCTTGAATTCTAATCAGTACCCTCGAATGAGTCCTTGGTATCATGCAAGATGTTTACCCCAAGAAGCTGTCTTTCTGCTTCTTTGCTTTATGAAGTATATTTTTGGTAGTTAAGCACATAATATGTTTTAGACTTCAAAAACTGAAAACTGGCTACAGCTGCTGTTAAATTGAGGGTCAAGCTAGAATTTGAAGTTTTTGGCATGTGATTTCATAACATACACCTCTCTTGAAATGCTAAAAGCAGGTTATGGTTCACCTTATTCCTTGTCCTATCTTTTGATCTGTCTTCTCAGTAGCTACCTCTTTTAATATAATTGGTTGCCATTTATCCTTACTCTTTGCGGTTGACTTTTACTTCTCAGTGACAGAGTTAATTAATATCTAGGCTAATTAGAATTAATTTTTCATGTATGGTTTTATTTTTTTATTTTTTATTTTTTAAAGATTTATTTATTATTTATTCATGATAGACAGAGAGAGAGAGAGAGAGAGAGAGAGAGGGGCAGAGACACAGGAGGAGGGAGAAGCAGGCTCCATGCCGGGAGCCCGACGCGGGACTCAATCCCGGGACTCCAGGATCGCGCCCTGGGCCAAAGACAGGCGCTAAACCACTGAGCCACCCAGGGATCCCTCATGTATGATTTTAAAAGAGTCCATACAGACTATTTAATTATGGGAAAGTAAAAATATATTTCTAGTTTTAAAAAATTATTTAAATGAAATACTAATTAATTGCATTCTGTTATTGTATCTTAGCAAAATACATTTTCTAATTGAGGTAAAATTGGTGCTCAATTAGCAGTTTATAGAAATACTGAATTATAATGTTATACACCTAAAATATGCAAATCGATCACTATCATAAGTCTAGTTGCCCATCTATCACTGTACAGTTGAACCTCTTCGTCTCCTTCCCCTCTAGTAACCACCAGTCTGTTCTGAGTTTTTGTTTTGCTTTTTTTTTGTTTTTTTTTTTTTGATTCCTTATGTAAGTGAAATCATGCTTATATTTCTCCATCTGACTTATTTTATTGAGTATGAATAAAGGTCCATCCATAACCACAGATGGCAAGATTTTCTTCTTTTTTTAAGGCTTAGTAGTATTACATTGTGTGTGTGTGTATCCATATATATATATATATATATATATATATATATATCTTCTTTATTCATCCATGGATGGATACCTAAGTTGTTTCCATATCTGGGCTATTGTAAACAATGCTGCAATAAATTTAGGAGTGAATATATCTTTTTGATTTAGTGTTTTCATGTTCTTTGGATAAATTCCCTGAAGTGGAATAGCTGGATCATATGGTAGTTCTATTTTTAATTTTTTGAGGGATGTGTCTTCTGTTTCTTGATGTTAAAGTCTTATGTAATATTCATTTATGTTTTAATTCTGTTAGAACTGTTGATGATGTAGAAGAATCTACAACGCATTTCCTTAGGGTTTGATTTTATAAACACTGGCTTCTAATTTAGGTATTTTTGTGTATGTTTTATTCATATGGTTTTTGTACAATGTACATTTTAAAAGTTTATTGTTAAGTTTTTGAAAAATGAACATTTTTATTAAGTTTGAAGAATATATTAAGTTTGAATGATGTGTGTATATTGTTTTAAGAATGTGTATTTCTCTTAAACAGATGAATCTATAGATTATTTAACTACAAATGGAGCTTGCATAACTATTTAATAAAAAAAAAGAATTACTATCTTCAAAGTAGGATGTGCTCTTAATTCATGGAGAGAAGTCTTTAGTTAATTTTACTGCTTTTGTATTAGCCAGGCTTGGCTTCCTGCCACTGGTTATTAGAATGTCTCAGTAGTGTTTCTTTTTAATTTCCCATCCAGTAGATACATTTAGTTTATAAAGAACTTTTAGCATTGATGGTTTCTGTTCCATGTGTACACAGAGAAATTTTATAGCATGCAGATTTATCTAAAAAAATTTTGGCAAAATTGTCATTTCAATTTTCAGATTTTATGTCTATTCTCAATTATTTTCTAAATGTGTATACTGTCCTGGTCTGCTAAGGTACCAATATTAGGGAAGATTTCCACATCTTGTGTTGTGTAGGAGTCAAAATTTTAACTTCTATGAAGTTTTACCTGGAAGAATTTAGTTGCCAGTTATGGTTTGGGGCTTTAACAGAACATTTTAAAAGGCCAATATAATGAAAAATCTTCATGCTATCAAGATATTAAAATGAGGTTTACTGCAATATTTGATCTTTCAAAGAACTTCCAAATTTTTCTTGATTGCATTCAAAGAAATAGATCTTACATTGCAACCCAGTATACATGTGTTCATGTCTCTTCTTTCTTAAAACAAGCCTGAAAATCTCTTTGTTTTCTATTCTAAACATTTATTTTTAATTAAAAAATACTGATTGAAATCCACTAAACTGATTTCATAACCCTTACCATTTGAAAAATCCTGCCCTCAAATTTTATTCTCTAGGTATTTTTGTAATCAATATTTATTTTAGTTTATAAAATATAGTGGTAAACGAGGCTAAGTTTTCAGTTGGCTGGCCTTCCTTTATCATTTGAATATTTGAGGCAAAATAAAATGTCCATGTATGGGGATCCCTGGGTGGCTCAGCGGTTTAGCGCTTGCCTTTGGCCCGGGGCGCGATCCTGGAGTCCCGGAATCGAGTCTCACATCGGGCTCCCGGCATGGAGCCTACTTCTCCCTCCTCCTGTGTCTCTGCCTCTCTCTCTCTCTTTTTCTGTCTATCATAAATAAATAAATAAATCTTTAAAAAAAATGTCCATGTATGTATATTTTTAGATCCAGTACTTTACATATATAGTTACAACTGCCTGCTTTGAATATTTGTAAATCTTTAACGGAAAGCATTTATTTAGAAGTGTAAATTAGAGGTTTTGACAGTGTATGGAAAAGAACTCTCCACACTTCATTTACTTTTTCTTAACTCTGCAAGTGATTCATGTATCACTGTTTCTTTTGCTATGCCAACATTTTTAGTGCTTCCTTTAGAAAAAAGACTGATTTAAAAAGGTAGAAGATTTGTTGTTAATATTATAGAAAATTATATAATATATTCAAGAAGATTAGTGCTTTTTTGGTAATATAAAATGTAAATTTTAAATTTTAATTCATTTTAATTTCAGGCTTTTTGATCATGAGAAATATGTTCATCCATGATGGTGTATGAGCAGTTATCTTCACTTATGCTTTAACAGAAATGACTTCAAAGCTGAGCCTCTTCCAAAAGAGGCAGTCGCTAAGTGCCTAAAAATAACAATGGTTTTAGTTGTGTCTTTGTTTTAATCTAGAATAGAATGCCACTGAAAATAGTAACATTCTTCCAGGCAAAACCATGTTAAGTAATGTAACCTCTTTTTGTTAGCACCTATCTAGTTAAAGGTACTGGTCTGTATATGGAAATCAGAGACTTTTGTTTAATATTAAGACAAAAAACAAGTGGGTCATTTTCATTTTGCTAAAGAGCAAATGTCTCATTGTAGTATATATATACTTCCTTTGTAGTCAATAATTATGCAGGGTCTGATACTGAGTCGTTAGCTGTTTCCTTGGGAACAAGATTTAAGTAAAGATAATGCAAGAATACTAGAATATCATGTGTCTCCTCAGTTTTAAAAAACTATTAAAAGACACAATGATTTAAAAAATAGAAATCAGTAATGATAATGACTAACTTGATTCACTGCCCTTCCTTCCAGTTAAAAAGCCTAAGAAAAGGCTGCAAGATGTGGATAACTTAGCTCATTTTTCTGTGCTTTTTCAGACAGAAAAATAAGTTTTTCTGATATTTAAAAAGACAAAACTTTATTCTGGTCTATAGATTAGTTTATATCATAACTATTACCAATTAAAGAATGTTTCCAGATAGTAGTATTACCAGGGATACTTCTTGGTTTGTTTACCTGTAAAATGAATTTCCTTTCCATTTTAACTGTCATGTTCTGAACTTTTTAATATTTTAACTACTCCTTTCCCTGTACGTCATCACACACCCTCTTCCTCTTGCCCTCAACCTCATACTACCCCTGGTGTCTGACCAGATCCGTTGCAAATCTCAGAGTTACAGGTTCTAATTGATACAGTCTCTGGAGAGATTTTAATTCACTCTTTCTATCCAAGTTTCTAGTACTAGGAAAGGAATTCTGATTGGCAGAGTGGGTTAGGTTACCACCCCTGGTTCAGCCCACTGTGGTGTACAGTTAACTTCTGAGGAGTTGTCATCATAACTATTCCAGTTCTCAGTTTCCAGAGTGCAGCCTAGTACTGCTTTCATTAACCTTTGTGACTAGTGATAACCATGGATTTACTTGTTCTCTTCAAAATGTTTGTTCTCGTTTGTTTAAATGGTAATAAATGGGGTTTTAAATGGAACGATTAAAAGTAACATGTATCTCTGCAAGTATTACTCTTAACTAGAAGTTTTTCATAAAATCAAGTAAAAACTAACCTGAATAAAAACACACATTCAAAAAAAAAAAACCCACATATTCAGTAAATGCTGTAGGAAAGCTTCCCTTAACTTCTCTTGAAGAGAAAGCAAGAGGGAATACTGGGACTCTAACTTAACTTTTACATGTTTCAGATAGGATGTACAAGTTTACAGAGAGAAGGGAAAGGACAAGTGTTCTGGTAGTATTGAGGACTGAGGTTAGTTCAGGAGGACCTTGCTGGAGGGAGGAAGGAATGGGAAAAGGAATGCTGGTCAGAGACCCTCCATCTGTCTAGGTGGCTTTGGGAGAGTATCGTTGGGAACAGCTTTGAGATAGTGTCACATGAGTCCCTATTTCATTATTATCTTAATCTATTTTAATTTTGTGTTTTTAATCACTCACATTATTTTACCTTAAATTATATTGACTATCTGAAACATGTTGCTTATACCATATAGCTTACCTATGCAGATTTGTTGGGTATAGAAAACCCACTTATAAAACAAAATGAAAGCAATAGTATTTTTTTTTTTTTGCTATCCATAACATTTTCATATAAAGCTATAATACAGCTAACTTGATATTTATGTCTTAAATTTTTCATGTTCTTGTCAGGTGCTTAATTTGGATAGATGTCCTTCTTGGGTGTTGAGCAAAGAAAGTCACTATCTTTTTTTTTCTTCCTTTCCTTCCTTTCCTTCCCTTCCTTCCTTTCCTTCCCTTCCTTCCCTTTACCCTGTCCCTTTCTCTCTCTCTCCTTTCTTTTTCTTTCTTTCTTTCTTTCTTTCTTTCTTTCTTTCTTTCTTTCTTTCTTTCTTTCTTTCTTTCTTTCTTTCCTTCCTTCCTTCCTTCCTTCCTTCCTTCCTTCCTTCCTTCCTTCCTTCCTCTTTTGCTTTTTCTTTTTTCTCTTTTTCCTTTCCTTTCCTTTCCTTTCCTTTCCTTTCCTTTCCTTTCCTTTCCTTTCCTTTCCTTTCCTTTCCTTTCCTTTCCTTTCCTTTCCTTTCCTTTCCTTTCCTTTCCTTTCCTTTCCTTTCCTTTCCTTTCCTTTCCTTTCCTCTCTTTTCTTTTCTTTTCTTTTCTTTTCTTTTCTTTTCTTTTCTTTTCTTTTCTTTTCTTTTCTTTCTTCCAGATTTATTTATTTATTCATGAGAAAGAGAGAGAGAGAGGCAGAGACACAGGAAGAGGGAGAAGCAGGCTCCTCACAGGAGCCCGATGCGGCACTCGATCCCGGATCCTGGGATCATGACCTGAGCTGAAGGCAGCCGCCTGATCGCTGAGCCACCCAGGCGTCCCTTTTTTCTTTCTTTTAAAAAAGAAATTGTGGAAATGAAAAACACTCTATTGATTTCTACCGCTATTAAAATTTCTCTTATCAATTGATCTTTTATTTAATTATATGTCCATATTTTTACTAAATTTTATGTTAATTGCTAAAATGTTCTAATATATATAAAGTACCATTAGAGTTGTGTTTCATTCCATTTAACAAAGAAAATGACAATATAAATTAAAGGTATTAAATATCCAAAACTTCTTTTTAAATGGCCATTGCAGCTATTATTTTGGAAGGTAGTATTATCATATCCATTTGGCTTTGGATTTTGCATCTCAGTTTTAATTTTTGTGTGATTTTTTTTTTTAACTGGTTAGTAAAGGAGCATTCCAGTACCTTTCATGTTGATACTCAGCATGTTTGTATTTACTTGTTTTTTCACAGTGATTATTTAAAATTAACAGATTCAACTTTTGAAAATAAGAGAAAAATCAAGAATTCTTTCCTTTGTGTGAATGACTAAAAACCAGCCTATCATATTTTGACTTGGACATAGTATGTTAAAGAGTATATAGAGAATAATAAAACTGAATTTTAGTATTGGCTATACAAGTAAGATGCTATATAAGCCTGTTTTTCTTTTTTTTAAGGATGTCTTTTCCAGAATACGTTTTATATATTATTAGAAATGTCACCATTTATTCACCTAATTTTTACTAATTAATTACCTAGTATGTACCTAAAATACGTCGTTATTGGTGATTTGAAAAGCTAGTTTAAAACTTTGGACTTTTTGTTGCATTACTCATTTTTCTTTTTACTTGTAACTTGTCTGACTAAAAATGGCTGCTGATATAATAGCCACTCTAAATTGGATTCTATTTAGTAATCACAACGCTTACTGGATTATTTATCTGAAAATCTGGTGATGATCAAATTATAATAAGTGTGAGATGTCTAGAAGAACATTTCTCTTTTATATGAGCCTTTTCAAATAAGCTGTGATGCATGTTGTGGTCACACCATAGTTTTTAGTACTTGCTGTCCATAGATAAAAGAGCAATTAGTCACAAACCCACACAGCCTAGTAAAGGAAGAGAGAACCTATCAGGTTAGGAGTTCTTAAGAAGAACCTGAGATCCTCATTCAGAAGCTGAGTACAGTGTCTGCTGCAGGATGGTCAGAGGGAATTTTCCAGAGCAGCTCAGATGAGCACTGAGCCTGAGAGTGGAGCCCTTCAGGGATGTGGTGAAGCTTTCATTTGTTTTATCAGCCAGAGGGCATCAGTGCTACCTGAGCCCAGAACTGGGACAACTAGATTAAAAGCAGACAAGAGGAGGAAAGGAAAGATTACACCAGTTTCAAAATGAATGTGTCAGGCTTTTTATGATCTTGTTTTGAACACTATCCTAAACTGAATCCAGAAAGAGCATGTAGCATTTTCCCTCTTGGGATTCACCATCTGAGATGTACAATCCTGAAATATCGGAGTGCATTTTACCCAAACACGTACAGGAAATCCCCCCCCCCCCACCCCTGCATTAAATGCTGGGATTTGTGTATATTATAGTTTTGTAGTTAATCTGTAGGGTCTCTTACCAGCTCTATGTCTCTGTGTAACACTTTCAATTCTTGCTTAGTAAGGGGAAATGAGATAGGAGAGAGTGAATGAATCCACACAAACTTCTCTTATATAATCACTGTGAAATCAACACAAAGCAAACATACCCTGCTAATGGTAGCTTGTTAGCTGGTGACTTCGTATTCTGTGGACAAGATTTTTGACGAGCTTGGTCCATTTGTTTAATCTTCATAAGTGGTGGTCTATTCTGAGATTAAAAAAACAGACCAAAGACTTATACTCTTTCCAAGTGTTTCTCTGATACGATTGTTCTGGGGAACAGAGATATAACACTCAATATTTTTACACCTAATGATTTTTTGTAGGTCATGGTTGTCAACCAGATTCTCAAAGGTTGTCATAGTTCACACACTCAGAAATACTCTTTTGGTGTGACAGTGAAAGTAGTCAACCTTTTGAATTTCTGTCTTTAGATGCCATACATGTTTATGAGTTTGGATTACTACTTATAAGCATGGCCTCTCTTTTCATTCTTCTTCTCACTAGTATGACAGAGCTGATCCTAACCTTTTACCATTTGATATGTCTGGTTGGAGTCAAGTGAACACAGAGTTAATATTCTCTGTGTGCTTTCTTCCCTTTAGAATCATTTGAATTGGCAGAGCTTCTGGGTCAGCAGTGCATTCAAGTTATGCCAAGACAGACTACTTTTTTCAGTGCTGGATCTACATACAAAGTTGACCAGTTAAGATTTTTAAAAACACTTACTTGTAACCATTTGAAAAGTGCTTATGTTTGCTTTGAAATTTCTGAAGCTAAATCATGCATTTGTAATCCATGGTGTGGCCACTAGAATACAGAGTTGACTTACTCTTGGGGTGAATAAGATCCAGGAAAGAAAAAGAAGACCTTCTTTTGCTGTTGGTCAAAGTAAGGAGTAGTATTTAGTACAGTGTCGTCACTCACAGTCATTTGAACTCTCAGTGCTTTCTTGATCTATTCATTTAGAGAAAATATTCTTAAAACATGGACATCTGCTCTACATGCAGCGGTAAGAATCTTTAGATGATACCTAACTATTGCATCGAATTAACCCCATTTATTAGGCTTCAGAGTCATTCAAGGAAAAGGACACAGTTTTGTGGCAAGGTGCCAAACACATGCCAGTTTGAGTAAAATATTCACTATTCTGTTACTTTTCCCCCCTCTCCCACTGTTGGGGCATCATCAAGTCATCCTGCTGTTAGTTGGGATGGGAGAGAGGAATCTGACAGCAATGGAGGGAAATGTGTTGTATAGAATGGTTGTATTCCTGGATATATATTTTATACATAAAATAAGTATATCCGTGCATACATGCAATGGAGAGCTAGATGAAGGGTGCAGTCTGGGCTCCAGGTTTAACTTGCCTGTTTTAATTAAGAAAAAGATGGCACGTATAATGGTTATGCTAACATATTTTAGAGCATGCTCTACTTTCCATATGAGATTTCTCTGATACTGCATTTCTTTTTCTATTACCAAACATGATTAATGTGCCACATAGTGTTAACTGTGCTCTTTCCCTGAAGACATCAAATGGGAGGCAGCATGTAGAAGCTAAATTATTCGGAGAGGAGTCAGTGATTGATTTAAATATAAAAGGATTAATTGGTCCCTGAACCAGACTATTAAACTGTACTGTGATCTTGACTGGAAGTGAAAGAATTACAAGTGCATTGTAGAGAATAAATTAATACATTTTTCATGGCTTTAATCCTTTTTTCTGTATTGCTTATTGTGGTTTTTATGTACTGCACGCTATTGTGTGCTTAATTGATGCAGAGGGGATTCAGCCTATCATGATTAAATGGGTAGAGGGATAGACCTATCCATTGAGTTTTAAGATGGTAGTTCTTGCAGAGTAGCTGACAAAGGAGACCAGAGAAAGAATATTTCTAGGAATTCTTACCAATGATGACCTCAGGCACAGAAGTTAAGTATTTGTGAATAAGAAATTTAAAAGTTTATGTTGTGTGAGTATATTGTTCAAGATGAACATCAGCTAACGGTGGATGAATGCAGCCCTTTATCCTCAGCAGAATTGAATTGAAACTTCAGTTCTTGAGGGTAAACAGTGTAATGGCACCATACCCGAGGAGAATTTCTTCTTTTTATAACTATTTCTATTCAAACAGTATTGATTTTCTTTTTCATTCCAACTCACAGGCTGATACTTCAGGCTGACAGGATGCTGCTCTTGAAGGCTATCAGCCTCATGTTTCCTTTCCAGGGAGAATAAATTTCTGTTTATTCACCACTCTTATATTGCTGCTTTTATAAGTAGGTCTTCATATAAGTTCTGCTTTCAAACAGTAATCCTTGTAATAAAGGGAGAGCAGAAGAATTTGGTTTGGAAGACTGATTTAAGAATGCGTGCATTTGTGGCTTTACCAGCAATATACATTTCAAGTTTCAGAATAGGGTCTTCAAGGTACTTCTCTTTACTCTGTCTCAGTATACCTTCCCCTTATAATTTGATGTGCTTTGCCTTTCAGTATTCTATCTGCCTCTGAGTAATCAGTCCATGTGGGATATTTATAAATAGGTATGGCTTATATGGAAATTGAGATATGGAATCATTGGAATAATCTCAGGAGTGAAGGTACCATTTAAAGGTCATTCTGTCTCTCTCTTTCGGCATGCTTGGAGTTTCTGCCACCACACCTTCACAAATACCAAATTTATTACCCTTCTTATTAGCCCATATTTTCTTTAAACAACTCAGAAAGTCTATACTGAATTGAAGTGTATTTTTTTGTAGTGCCAGTTGCAGTGGTGCTTGGTCAATATGCCAGAGTTTTCTGGTATGCCATTGTGTTGTATTGACACATTGTGTTGTATTGACCATTGTATTACCACATTTTGTAATATTGACAATTGTGTTACCACATTTTGATCAGTGCATAAAATTGATATTTGCCACAATTGAGGATAGTACATAATATCCTCAACAATGATTATAAAACACCATGCTGAGCAAAATAGATTTCATGGCAGGGTGTACTTGCGTATAGCTTGTATAGGAATGATTATTTATATCTCTTCCCAAAGTTGTCTCATTTCTTGGTTAAATGTCTCTACTTCCTTCAATTGTTGTCATGTTGGCTGGTTATAAGTTCTTTGGTTATTCTCTTTTAAGTGTGGCATCCAGAATTAAACTGAATGCTCCTGGCTTAACATAGAACTGGAGCAGAGTTGATCATTTGTTTCCTTGATCTTAATTGGTGATTTTTAACATTTTCTGCCCCAGCTTATCTGATGTACAGGGTAAATGCTCCTTAGTAACAGTGGCTCCTCACTAAACGTGTAGTTTTAGGGGAGATGGGTTTGTCTGATTTGAATAGCAGCCTCCCATGGAGATTCTAGTTACTGTCCCATCTCCAAACACTGATGTTCTAAATACTCATCACCTAGTTCTGTTCTTGCATCTTATGATTGCCTTACCTCCTTTGCCAGTCACATTTAGATGCCTCCTGTTACTGGTTAAATCCCCACTAGTGGTTCTTTGGAAGTCCTGAACTTATATAAGCTGTGGTTGAATTTTAGGCTAACTAGATCCACATTTACCTCTGTTGAAAACGTTTTGAAAAATTTTCTATCAGCTGCAGCTGGATGTTCTTTCATTTAAGTAGCTGATTAATAATAATAAAAAGTCATACTACATCATATTCTTTGTCTCCTTCTTGCTACTTTCCTATGGGTGTAATCTTATAGCTAGCTGCTTAAAGCAGCTTTTGAAAAAGAAAGGTAGAACTATCTTGAAATAACAGTTGCAATAAATATTTATTCAGATATCTTATTAACAGGTATGTGCAGCTGATCATTTACAACAGGCTTCTTTAGAAATTTGATTTTAGAAATTCTAGTCTGTACATTTTTTGCAGAATACATTTGACTCTTCCTTAACTTTGGAATGGCCTGATTTTCTTGAGGCTAACTGATAAGTTAGAAGTCTTATGGTTATTTACAGATGTCCCCAAATTGATTTTTTCCTCATTCTTTTGCTTTTAGGTATTACTGAATTAGGACAGAATGATCTCTTTCTTCCCCTTTAAAAAATTCACTTCTTGATGTTTTGTTCACTAAATTTGAGTGGTAAGGTATAAACTCAAAATGCATTAGACTTTTTTTTTTTTTTTTTTTCAGGAAAATTGAGAACTTGATTTTGTTAAAATAATTGTCTTGGAGTCGCCTTGTTGGCTCAGTTGGTTAAGTGTCTGCCTTCAGCTCAGTTCATGATCTCAGGGTCCTGGGATCAAGCCCCATATCGTTCCCTGCTCAGTGGGGAGTCTGCTTCTCCCTCTGCCTATCCTCCATTTGTTCTCTCTCTCTCTTTCTCTCAAATAAGTAAAATCTTTAAAAAAATTTTTGTCTTGATTCAGTGAGTGAATGAACTTGAGAACTAACCTGATTGTTGATGGAAGTGGAAAATATGTACTGAATAAATGGGTATAAGACAGAATGAACATATGCTTTGATTATTGGAGAATGTAATGATAACCTCCAAGAAAAGGGGGAATCTTTTTTTTTTTTTTTAAAGGGTAGCCCGGGAGGCTCAGTGGTTTAGCGCCACCTTCTGCCCAGGGCATGATCCTGGAGACCTGGGATTGAGTCCCTCGTTGGGCTCCCTGCATGGAGCCTGTTTCTCCCTCTGCCTGTGTCTCTGCCTCTCTCTGTCTCTCATGAGTAAATAAATAAAATCTTAAAAAAAAAAAAAGAATAAGGGGGAAGTTGGCCCCTTATATTAGCATTTAGGAACAGGCTACCATAAGTGTTACTATGTGTTTTCTTTAAAATCTATGTGTTGGCTTAACTGTTTATTTTGTGTAAATTTTGTAATAGTCTAAAAAAATAAAGATAATGAATTAGTTTCTTTTGCTGCTGAGACAAATCACCACAAAGGTGATGGTTGTTATCTTCTATATATTTAGTATCTTTTCAGTTCTGGACATCAGAAGTCTGAAATAGGCCTCACCAGGCTAGAGTCATGATGTTGGCAGGCTCCAACTCCTTTCTAGACACTTTAGGGGAGAATCTCTTTTTTTGCCTTTTCCAGTTTCCCTTGGCTTGTGGCCCTTTTCTATTTTCAAAGCTAGCAGTGGTTATTTGAGTCTTTTCCACACTGTATGGCTCTGATGCTGACCCTTCTGCCTCCCCCTTCCTCATTTAAAGGCTTTGTAATTATATTGGGCCCTTGATAATCCAAAATAATTTATTTTAAGGTCAGTTGATTAGTGGTGTTAATCAATTCTCCCTTGCCATGCAGCATAAACTAGAGTTCTGGGGATCAGGACAGGAGCATCTTTGGGAAAACATTATTCTGTTTCTCACAGATTATAAGATAAATACTTGTGCTTTTGCAACTCAGATTTAACCTAAAATTCTGTATAATCCAAAATGTTAATGTTCTGCATTATTTTTTGATTGTGTATGTATAACTATATTGAAGCATAACATATAGTAAAAATGTACATTTGTTACAGTGTTTATAGCTCAATAAGTATTTCCAAATTGAGCACATTTATATAACCTGCACTCAGGTCAAGACATAGAACGTTACCAGCACCCTAAGACCTCTCTAATTCCCAAGCATAAGCACTATTCTAACAGCTTAGTTTAGTTTGTTTTTATATTTTATGTAAATAGAATCATACAGTATGTATTCTTTGGCTTGTCTTCTCTCATTCAACATTGTTTGTAATAGTCATTGAGGGTGTTGTGTGTAGTTGTAGGCCATTGATTCTGATTGCCGTTATTAGATTCTGTTGTGTGAATATTCCTTGATTTATTTATCCATCGTACTATTGATGGGAGTTTGGGTAGTTTCCAGTACTGATATATGTTTAAAATTAGTAAGTAAGATTTGGTCAGTGTCATTTGGAGAAAAAGTAGTATATCTGAAGGAGTCTTTTGTTCTTGAGTAAATGACCCCAGCCTGATCTTGAGTAAATGACTCCAGCCTGAGTCATTTCTTTTAAAAGAAAACCAGTGTCTAACATAACTGGTTAGTGACTAACCAGTAACTAACCCACTTTTGTTAGCATTATGAAAGGAAAAAAATCATTTTAGGTGGAAATCTCTGAATATAATGTAAAATAGATGTATAGTTGCTTCAAATTCAGATATTAATCAGAGTTGAAGGTATGATTGCTAATTAGAAAAACTGATATTTATTCAGATAATTTGATTCAAATAGTATTTTATAACTTCATTATTTGTTTTCAGTGAATTTTGTTGTTAAGTTTAGTGAATTCTACTTTTTAAAAAATAGTTTTAAAAGGAGAAAATATGAATTAGGTTAGTTTGACTCAGTTAAATTTACTAAACTTCAGATGGGAAGTGAATGTGTGTGTGTGTGTAGCTTTTATCACTAAAATAAACAAAAATTAAGAAAAATGCACCACTTTTTTTTTTTTGTCTCTTTACCTATTGTTAGGGAGAAATATCATTAAAAGATGTGCTTCACATATTGGCCTGCTGAAAACATGGTAGCTTGTGAAAGTTGCCTCAGCTATTACTGACTCTTGATGATAAAAGGAGATCCTCAGACAAAATCTTCTTTATATCTAAATCATTTGCAAATTGGTGCAAAAAGGTGAACACTCATAATTTTAAACAGTCATATATTTTGGCAGTGACCAGATGCTGATTGTATGTGATTGTCATTTAATGCCTGCATAACTACTGTGCACATTAGAATAGTTTGAAGAGTGGGTGTTTATTGGCTATCTTTGGTTCTGCACCAACTTTTAGGTGCTCCATCTTCAGGTGATATTTCCTGTATTTCTCGTTCCTTTAAGGAGATGCTTATGGCATCTTAAATTGAATAAATGCCATCTTTCAGGTTTACAGCACCTAATAACTCTGTGAGTTCCAGTATTTCCTCTTTCTTTTATATCCTCTCACATGAATTTTACTTCATTAGGAAAAATTGTTTTTAATTAAGAATCAAAGTTAATTCTGTTCAGAATTTAACATATTCCAAAACATTTGACTTCATGATATAAAATAGATTATCAGAGAAGTATGGAATCATCCTAGGTTTATTTTTCTATTGGTTTCAACTGTCAGATTTATTTTTCTTAGGTTAGGGGTAAGGGCGTTGGGATCACAAGCAGTGCTGGTGATTAGAAGCTGTACTATGTTTTGATTAAAGAAAAGAAAGACCTACCTTTTGGAGTAGGACTGTGGCATGGAAAGAGTATGGAAGAAAAATACTTGCTGATAACAGCATTCTACCAAATAAGTGTCAGCTCCAATTTTATTTTCTCTTTGCTGGGAAAACTGTGACCTCCTTTGAGTACTGGTGAGTGAGACATTTTGCAACAGGGCTGAATATAAAAGGCCCTGCTCTCTGGTAGGCTAATGCCAAATGTTGGAAAGCTTTAAAGAACTTGCCAAGCCACATGGAGCTGAGTATCAGCTGCTAGATCTGAAATAGTGTTATATAAAAAGGTGGACCACCCCCCTCCGGCCCTGTCTTGTTTATTGTAGGCATTGTCTTTTAAAAATATAACTGGTACCATTACTGTGAGTAGGGACACAGGATAATTTTATATTGTTGTGCATTTAATTTATATATCAGCTCTCATTAAATATATACTGTAACATAGCACTGTTGGTTCCTTAAGTAGACTTTGATTATGAGAGAAAAGGAGAATCTCAGTATGGATTTTTTTTTTTCCCTGCCTCATCATGTTTTAGAAGTATTTAAGGTATTTTATATATAATCAATATAATGAGACTGGAAAAACTCTTAAGGGTTGATACTCAGACACAATGGAAAGTAAAGTACATTAGTGGAATATGGAGAAATAATACTCTATGGAAGCAAAGAGACTACATACCTAGCACTGGTATTTGCTAACAGAATTGGGGTGGGGGGCGATGTTTGACCATGTAGGTGAAGCTCTACTTGCTGTTGTTCACCTGATGAATGGCAACATACTAGAATTCTCCTATGCTTTGAACTTTTTTTTTGGCAGGTCATTTCTCTTACTGTAAGCTGGGTGTGGGAATCTAGTTGATGTCAGGGGTCTGTCCCTGCATTTCGTTGGAGCTGGCAGTCACTCTACATGACTACCACTTAGGCTCCTCCTCAGGTAGCAGAATCTGTCACAGTGGTAGGTTGTTTGCATAGAAATAGAGGTAAGCACTCATGGTTTTAAGACGTTCTATACAAGTGTATTTTGTAGTTTGGGAAGATTCTATTTTAGCAGTAAGGAGTAATAGAGAAAGGCTAGGGTATGCCCTCAGGCAGAGAGGCAAAATAATATAGACAGCCTTAGCAGGGTACCTGGTGGGCTCAGTTGGCAGAGCATGCGACTCTTGACCTCAGAGTTGTGAGGTGGAGCCCCATGTTGGGTGTAGAGATTTCTTAAAAATAAAATCTTAAAAAAAAAAAAAAAGCCTTAGCTGTGTTCATATCAGTTGATCTTTTATTGTACTTAGCACTATATATAGTGCCTTCACAGTATTTAGTGAAAAAATGGTAGAAAAATTTATGTGGCTCTCCATTACCTCCCTCATTGCTCTACTCCACCCCCCTCACGTAAACTTTATTACTATCTTTTAAAGCAACCAAAAAATGGATAAAGGCTTCATATATATATATATATATATACACTTAAAAAAAGAGAATCCATGCATGTCTTAAAATGAGCAATAAAAGTACTTTGGTGGCTGTGAGTACCTAATAGAAATGTCAGTTTAATCTGTATTCTCTGCCAGGCACATTCCCATTGAATTTTCAGAGGGCTGTCCGGAGACTGCAACTGGATAATCTGGCCTAGTTTAGTAACCTCAAGAGAGATTTTTAATAAGATGACTTTCATAAGCCTTCTCAAATTTTGTGTTACGTTGGCTTCTGATTTTCAACCACATATCACTGACTAGAGTAGCTCATATGTCTATTTTGGCATCTTGAAAATTATCTTATACAGTTTGTATCATCAGGATGGGAACCCTCAAGCTATCTAGAAAGCCTTTGGATCAAGGATATATAGGGAATCATAGCCTCTGCACTGTCGCTTGCTTCTAGCAAGGGAGGTACTCAGGGAGAAACACTAAGTCCTTTAGGCCGCTAGGGCATTGTTTTACATTGATGTAAGATGTGCTGCTGGTTTGTTACCACTGTAGTGCCATAATGGTACCCTTGTGATCAGCAAGAATTAATGCACAGCACCAGTGCCAAATATACTGCCAGTGAACAACTTAGCTTTGAGGATGGAGGGGTAGAAAGGAAAAATCATAGAGCTTGCTAATTAAATTCGTGTGTGTGTGTGCACGCATATTTATAAGAATATACTTATTAGTATATGTGTGTATATATATATGAAGGAAAATTGTTCACTGAGGCAATTTTGTATTGTAATAATTTACTTGGTAACTTTTTCTTAGAAGTGTAATTTCATAAGATTATAATGGTAATTTGACAGTTATAATACAAGTACTCTCTCTCATTTAAAAAAAAAATTATGTGCCATAAACTTGACTGGACGTTTTCATTGCCTCTGTATCAAGTTTAACTTATAATTTAAAGGGGGAAGATATATGAAATAGTGAAAGCATCTCAGAGTATTATGAAATAATTATCTTGTTATTTGAATATTATAATGCCATCCTCTTTTAAAAAGGAGGAAAGTTAAGGCTTGCCTGATAAGAGAAAGGTCAGTATGCCACTATGCTAGTGAGCAAAAAATCTCAACGTAGTCTTTGTGAAAGCCACCAAAGTAAACAGTATGTTTTTAAGGAAAGGAAATGATAAAGTAACATTAGCAAAATATTCCCAAATGAGGATCTATAGAGTGAAACAAATTACTTCTGGCAAGAGATTCAGTTAATGACAGCTTGGAAAATTTTAAGATAAGTTCATAACACAGAAAGCATTTAGATAAGATTAAATGTGTTCTGCTTTGTGAATCTATTATCAAAACACTTTTATACCATGAAAAGAACAGGAGTTTATTAATATTCATAATGCATTTTGAAATCACGTGTAATACTTGCATTCTAAAAACTCAGTGTAAGAAGTAAAAAAAGATTTTTTTTTTTTAAGATTTAGAATATTCTCAGAATAAAATGATCTGTAATACTAGTCCTTCCCTTTTCACATTTTTGTGGGTCTTTTCCCAACTACAGAGGTGCAACCCCTCTTAATCCCCTGTGTTTCCTGACTAAGCAGTTTTAAAAGTTGACTTTTTCCCTATCATTGGAAATTATTATTATTATTTTTTAAAGATTTTATTTATTTATTCATGAGAGACAGAAAGAGAGAGACAGAAACACAGGCAGAGGGAGAAGCAGGCTCCCTCTGGGGAGCCTGATGTGGGACTCGATCCCAGAACTCTGGGATCACAACCTGAGCCGAAGGCAGACGCTAACCTCTGAGCCACCCAGATGCCCTCACTGGAAATTATGTACTGTTGCCTTCAATGAATAATTAAACATCCTCCCACTCTAAAAATATTCACTATATTCATCAGCTGTTCTGGTTCTCTTCAAGATGGAAACTTTCTGAAGAAAAGTAACTTAATCTTTGGTTATGGCCTAAAACTACATTCATTTAGTGACTGTGCTGTGTATTTTACACTGTACTAGGTAGATGGAGTACAGAGGGCTTAGGGAGCTTTCATTACAATGGGAGCGGACCATCAAAGTAAGTAACAGCAAATTATGACAGGTCCTCTGAAGGTGATGGAAGACTTGAACATACAAACTAATGTAGCAAGAGATGGTATGGGAAAGATAGACCACAACCACATTGCTTTCTCATTGGAATGTAGTTTCAGTTTTACTTACTGGGTCTCTGAGCATAGAACATTTTATCCAATTCTAACAGTAAGATGGGATATTTTATAAATAGTAAGAATACTTTTTTTTCCCCTAGACATCCCCTCATTCAATGGGTTCATGTCATTCTTGTATAAACTGATAATTCTTTAAGATTACACAGGGTACAAACCCATATAAGATATTACAATTGTAGGATGAGTTTTTTCTTTTTTAGATTTAATGTTAAAGTATAAAATTTTAACTGTGGTATCCTACTAGAACTTCTCCATCTTTATTTTGCTATACCTTTTAACATCTTTCGGATCTTGCTATGCGGGCCAGTACAGTAGTTTTATGTTAGTATTTTTGTTCTTTCTAAAATTTTTAAGTGCTTTGCTCAGGACACTATAATATTTCTGGTCTTGTTTATATCCTAGGGGCTGATTCTGGTCTTGTTTATTTCCATATCCCTAAATCTAGCGGAGTGTCTTACACAAGATGGGTAGATGTGCTTAGTAAATGTTTGTGATTAAATGAGTTTTTCTGATAGCATGCGTGCCAAAGGACGTAAGTACTCTGGGTAGCAGGGAAGAAAGAGGTCTATAGAAAGAGCTAATATGAGAAAGCTCTATAGAAAAAGTAGAAATGATGTCGGACTTTAAAAGATGGGAGTGGGAGATTATGTGGAGTTACAAGAATGTATGTGGAATATGCACAAAGCATTAGCTGTTCCAGACTTGTTGTCATTGAGAGTTTGTACATGGAAATAGGGTTTTGTTTTTTAAAAGGTTTTATGTATTCATGAGAGACAGAGAGAGAGGCAGAGACATAGGCAGAGGGAGATAGTCCTCAATCCCAGGACTCCGGGATCATGACCTGAGCCAAAGGCAGATGCCCCCAACCATTGGGCCACCCAGGTACCTGGAAATAGGGTTTTAAATACTACTTTAAAAGAAAAGTGGGTTGTAACAGAATAAGGAAAGCCTGGACACATGGCAGAGGGGTTTAGATTTTTCCTCTGGGCAGTGGGGGGTTATGACACGGGATTGAGTAGTATTGATTTTTATTACAAATGTGATTTAGGAGGATTGATTTGGTCATACTACTTAAGATGGATAATAGAGTAAAAGAACAGATTCTTTAATGGCATTTATAGAAGAGAATATCCTATTGACCTCTATGTCTAGTTCTTATTTATTTTGTGCTAGTCTATCTTCGAATCCAGAGAATATAAACTATCTTGGGTTCCAAAGAGGGTCACACTATATTATATTCTGAAGCTGTTAGTGCTATGCCCAGAGCAGACTCCTTCCACAAGAATGGTTAGAAAGATCATCAGAAATTCTCAAGGCTATGGGTAGATATCACAGCTAGAATATCACAGCTTTACACTCCCGTCTTCTGTATCTCATGACTCCGAATTCCAGGCATATTTCTTGAGTCTCCTAGCAAAATGCCAAAAAGTTTTAGAGGAAAAGTAGAAAGTATCACAAACTCAGTGAAACATTAAGGTGGCATCTGCCCATTCCAAATACCATGCTAAGTCCTGGGGTCCAAATAGATAGATAAAATATGATTTCTACCCTCACAAAGTCAGATGGACTAGATGTAAAACTTACAAATATGAAAGTGCTTTGAATGAGAGGCATATGGGGGCATTTAGCCTGTCTGAGACTTTAGGGGTGATTTCTTGGAAAAGATGAGTAGGAGTCAGATGAAGGATAGGGGAAATTTATTGTAGTCAAAAGAAAAGCATGGACAAAACCATCAACCTAAGAAGCAGCATGACATATGCAATAAGAAGTGTCCAGTCTTGAAGTAGACTGCTTGGTTAAGGCTAGAGGGGTGGCTCATGAAGTGAGTGTATACTAGAACTAACACTGAACATTTTCTTCTTAATACACTGATTGCCAAGAGGGAATGTTTGTATGTTTAGCTATTCAGCACTTAAACAGTAGAAGAGATTTCTCCAACATAGTTTCGATAGATAGATAGATAGATAGATAGATAGATAGATAGATAGATAGATAGAAAGAAAGAAAGAAGATAAATATATATGCTCTCATGATTCCTAGTTTAGAGAAATAGAAATATGTTCCCTAAAACTATAATGTCTAGGGAAGCTCCAAGGTGAGCTGGAGGTAGGAGTCTGCTGCTTTGATTACTCACAGACTGACATTGCCACCTTTACCCAGGGGTTAACCTTGAAAGAAGATATTCTGATGGTTTCTTTCCTAGTTTAATTCTGAAAGAAATAGGTCCTTAAAGCTTAGAATAAAGAGTTACAAACATCTGGTAAAATATTTGGAGATCTACTTACAACATAGGTGAAATACAGTAAAACAGTCAGAGGGAGAATGAGGGGGAGGGAGGAAAGACAAAGAGAAAGAATAAAATGAGAAGCATGGGGAGGCATGGAGTGGGGTGAGGAAGGGAAAGAGAGGGAGAAAGAACAACAGAGGGAAGAGAAGGGGGAGGGGAAGAGGAAGTTTGAGAGGATTTTTTTTAAAGATTTTATTTATTCATGAGAGACGGGAGTGGGGGTGGGGGTAGGTGGGGGGCAGAGGGAGAAGCAGGCTCCATGCAGGGAGCCTGATGCAAGATTCGATCCCAGGACTCCAGGATCACACCTGGGCCAAAGGCAGGTGCTAAACCGATGAGCCACCCAGGGATCCCTTTAAGAGGATTTTAAGCTTGAATTAGCTTCCATAAATCATGTTCTATATTTGAAGTAAGAATTAATCTCATATTTTGAAAATAGTTAATAAATTCCTGTGGTGTTCTTTATCTCATCAATAGTGTTTATTTAGGGCACTTTAAAATGACATTCTTGTGAATAACTTGCACAGATATATAGACCCAGTTATTTGTTAGTCATAAAATAATAACTCTAGCATTTATTTTACTTTTATTCAAAATTCTCACCTGTTGATTTTTAAAAGAAAACAAGTGGCAAATGCTAAAACTATAGAGCAAATCCCTATGAAATCCATAATAGCATTTTTCCAGTAGTGTAATTATAGTCTTGAATGTGATATTTATTTATTTACTTATTTATTTTAAAAATATTTTACTTGTTTATTCATGAGAGACAGAGAGGCAGAGACACACAGGCAGAGGGAGAAGCAGGCTCCCTGTGGGGAGCCCTATGTGGGACTCCATCCCAAGACCCTGGGCATCCCAACCTGAGCCAAAAGCAGATGCTCAACCACTGAGCCGCCCAGGTGCCCCTTGAATGTGACTTTTAAAAAGAAAACTCAGTCACACCTCTGAGACGAAGTTTCATAATAAACACACACACTGCCATGTAGTCTCCAGAAACAACTCCTTCTCCTATCCTATGAAATGTCTCTTCTCTTTCCTCTCCCTCTTCATTCTGCCCCCTTCTCTTCTCTTTTCTCCTGTCTTCCTCCCTCTCATTTCTTCCCGTCCTTCTTCTTTTCCTCTTTTCTTCTCTTCCTTCTTCCTTCCATCCCTGTCTCCCCCTTCATCTCATTCCCTTGCCAATGTCTATAGGGAGAATATAATGTAGAGGGAGCCTTAGAGTTCATAAGACTGTTTGTAGCTTCATGGTGCCTCTGAGCATGTGTTTGGTGTACCAGAGATAATATTAGTAAGTGGTGAGTACTGTAGGGGAAGAGGGGAGGAGAGTCCTGGTGAGTTGTACCTTTAAATTCTATGGTGAGGATAAGTCTTGCTGGGGAGGTGGCATTCAAACAAAACATGTAGAAAGTGAGGGAGAGAGCCCTATGGATAGCTGGGAGGAAGAGAATTCTAAGCAAGAGAACAGTAAGCTTCAGTGGTCCAGAGGAGGAATTGTGATTGGTTATTTGAGAGACAGCAGAGATTTTACTGGGCTGGAATGGAGAGAGAATAGAAGAGAGCAATAGGCAGTTTGTCCAGAAAGGTAACTGGGTTTGGGGGTTGAAATTTACTGGTTTTTTGGCTTTACACTGGAGCCATTAGAGGATGGTTTTGAGTTTCCTGTTTGATTTCATTAGTCTTTGTTTTTGAGTTGTTACAGTTGTTATTACTGTGGTTTAGTAATAAATCTTGGACTAGTAAGTTAAGTCTTTTGCTTTGTTTCAGAATTGCATTGACTATTCTTGGCCCTTTATTCTATATAAATTTTAGAATCAGCTTGTCGAAAAACTTATTGGGATATTGGTTGGAATTGCATTGAATTTATAGATCAATTTGGGGAGAATTGCAACCTTTATGATACTGATAATCATGTCTCGGAATATGATCCATCTTTTAAAATAATTTATATTATCTATATTCTTCAAACTGAATGTGTTCTGTAAATTTCTCCATAGAAGCCTAACATATCTTTTATTAATTTTATTTTCTGAGTACCTTTTGGTTTTCATTGCTGTTACTAATGGGCAATTTTTTCTATTGTATTTTGTGAACAGCATGTAGGAACACAGCTATTGCTGATCTTGTGTCTCCAACCTTAAGAAACTCTGTTGTTACTTCTATTAGTCATTGAAAAAAATCTGAGTAATATGTCATCTGCAAATAAAGATAGTGTTTACCTCTTCCTTTTTGATTTTTTACTTCTTTCTCTTATTGCGCTGACTTGGACATCTAGGCCAGTGTTGTATATAAAAGGAGATACCCTTGTCTTGGGCTTTTTAGTAGAGTATCCTCCTAAAGTTTCAGTATTAAACAAGATAATTACCTTATCTAAGTTAGATTAGTTCCTTTCAATTCCCAGTTTGCTGAAAGTTTATTTTTTATTTTTTATTTTTTATTTTATTTTATCTTTTTTTTTAAAGATTTTATTTATTTATTCATGAGAGACACAGAGAGAGAGGTAGAGACACAGGCAGAGGGAGAAGCAGGCTCCATGCAAAGAGCCCGACGTGGGACTTGATCCTGGATCTCCAGGATTACGTCCTGGGCTGAAGGCAAGCGCTAAACCACTGTGCCACCCAGGCTGCCCGAAAGTTTATTTTTTAAATAATGATTGTCGGATTTTAAAAATTTTAATAGATGCTTTTTCTCTGTGTGTTGAGATGGATTCTTTGATTTTTCTCCATCTGTTAATGTACATCTGTATTACATTAATAAACTTGCTGATGTTGCTAATCCATTGTTTTATTTCAACATAAACCCCATAGATCTCTGGATCACTTCTTAATTCGATTTCTTATTATTTAATTTAATAGTTTTGTGTCTGTGTTTGTGAGTGAAATTATTAGGTGTGACTTTCTCTTTTTGTAACTGAAGAGTATCTGGTTTTACTGTCAAAGCTATACAGGCCTGAAGAAAAGATTTGGGAGGCTTTCTCCTATTTATCCTTTGTTGAAATAATTTGAATAGAGAGACGGTTCCTTGAAAGTTTTATAAAACCTTCTAAGCTGATGTTGAATTGAGTAGGCATACTTCTTAGTTATTCTTTTCAAAATATTTTTTAAATCTTCTATTTTTATAGAAAATGATCCATTTCATGTGTTTCAGATTTACATATAGTTACATATAGTATTTTTATCATTCAAACATTCCTACTTTATCTATGGTTACTTCCCCTTCTGAGTTCCCATGATTGTTCCCTTGTGCCCCACCCCCATTGCATAGGCGTGTTCTCTCCTCCTTCCCCAGATCAGTCACGCTAGTGGTTTGTCCTTACTTTAGTTTGTTCAGAAAACAAGTTTGGATTTTGTTAATCCTTTCCATTGCTTTTCTTCTTCTTCTTCTTCCTTCTTCCTTCTTCCTTCTTCTTCTTTCTTTTCTTCTTCTCCTCCCCCTCCCCCTCCCCCTCCTCTTCCTCCTCCTCCTCCTCCGTGTGTTTTTGTCATTATTTTCATCTTTCTGTTTTTCATTGAGTTTTTTGCCCCCCCTTGTTTTTTTTATTTTTTATTTTTATTTACTTTTTGCCCCCCTTGTTAATCCTTTCCGCTGCTGCTGCTGTTGTTGTTGTTGTTGTTGTTGTTGTTCTTCTTCTTCTTCTTCTTCTTCTTCTCTTCTGTTTTATTAGTGTGTGTTTTTGTCATTATTTTCATCTTTCTGTTTTCATTGAGTTTTTTTGCCCCCCCCCCCACTTCTTGATTTGAATGCTTATCTCATTTTCAGATTTTTTTATAGGCCTATAGGAATATAAATTACTCTGTAAGCACTGTTTCTTGCAGATTTTGACATGTATTATTTTCATTGTTATTCAGTTTTAAATATTTTGTGATTTCCTTTGTAACCCATGATTTAGAGAGTGCATGTTAAAGTTTCCAGACAAAAGGATTTTATTTTAACCTTCTTATTTTTTTAAAGTTGATTTCTAACTAAATTGCACTGTGATTAGAGAAGGTATATAGTTTGTGTGGTATTAGATCTTTGAAATTTAGGACTTAACTTGTGTCCTAGTACCTAGTCCATTTTTTGTACATCTTACATGTGTTCTTGGAAAGAGAATAGATTATTTCTGGAAAGCCAGCATATATACTCAATTTTATATATTTTTGTCATTGCTGGGTTTTTTTGTTAGTTTTGTTTTATTTTCTTAATAATTTACTTATTTTATTAAGTACTGAGAAGAGTATGTTGAAATCTTAATTAATTGCAGATTTGTCAATTTCTCCTTGTTATTCTATCAAATTTTTTCCTTTTCATATTTTTAAGTTCTATGGCATACCATATGGCTGTGTACATACACATTCAAGATTGTTTAGATTTCTTGTTGAATTCTTTGTTTGTTATAATGTAATGATGAGCCTGTTTTAAAAATATTTTATTGTTTTATTTATTGTTATTTCTATACCAGCTTTATTTTTATTTGGATTCACCTGGCATATCATTTTCTCCCTTTCATTCTCATTCTGTAGGGTGGTTCTATTTTGTATGCCTTTTGTAAGCAGTATATAGGTGGATTTACTTTAGTTTTCAGCTACTCTGATGTATCTTTGTCTTTTTGATAGGCAAAGAATGAACAAATATACCTATCTTTCCAAATTTATCTTATACTAGTCTTTTTCATTTTCACAATAATGCAGCCACATTGCTTCTTTAGAAAGTTTTTTTTAAAATGCCAAGTGCAGGCAGCTCCAGTGGCTCAGCGGTTTAGCTCCGCCTTTGGCCCAGGGCGTGATCCTGGAGGCCCGGGGTCCAGTCCCACATCAGGCTCCCTGTGTGGAGCCTGCTTCTCCCTCTACCTGTGTGCCTCTGCCTCTGTCTCTGTCTCTGTGTCTCTCATGAATAAATGAATAAAATCTTTAAAAAAAAAATGCCAAATGCTGTCCAACTTAGTTCCTTTGCACATGTAATTGTGTCTTCTTGGAGTGGTCTTTACCGTGGCTACTGATTTTAAAAAGCAAGCCTCAGTTTATGTGCCCTCCCCCCCTTTTAAGATTTTATTTATTTATTTATTTATTTATTTATTTATTTATTTATTTATTTGAGAGAGAGAGAGAGAGAGAGAGAGGCAGGCAGAGACACAGGCAGAGGGAGAAGCAGGCTCCATGCAGGGAGCCTGACATGGGACTCCATCCCCCGACTCCAGGATCAGGCCCTGGGCTGAAGGCGGCGCTAAACCGCTGAGCCACCCGGGCTGCCCCCCTCCCTTTTCTTTAGAGAAGCTCTTTGACTCATCCCTTTCTAAGATAGCATCCCCATTATTTTTCTTGGTACCTGGTATCTTTTATAACACAAAAGTTATTTATTCATAAGCAAGTTGTTTATTGGTATGACTATAAATACTATTATACTATCCATTTTACTTACACATTGATTATTTGATATTAGTGAACAGGGAGGTAAGATACAGCAGTACCCCTAAAAGAGTAACATGGTCAAGAGAATGTCTTTAATGGCTGAGGAACCTGGAGCAAGTAAAGAGGAAGAAATAAAAACTGTTTATGAATGAATGGGAAAGAATTTGAGTATAGGAGTACCTTTACCAAGAAAAGGAAATAGGTAGTAGTCTTCCACGCCATCCTGGGAGAGGGTGAGATAAGTGTGACTGCAGATGTGTTTAATGTATAAAAGAGGTTAAATAAAGAATTGCTTGAATCAGACCTGATTTCACTGAATGAAGAGTGGAGAATAAATGGCGTTGACAAAGTGGTGGAATACTTGTCAAGAAGTGTGCCTTAAGAGAGCAGGGTGAGGGTCCAATTTTGATTTGATTGAGTAAAGTTACAGTGTGTCTGGTTCCCTATGTTCATTTGATAGTACCTTGTGGTCCATAGCATTAGGGGGTTAGTATAAATGATGCAGGGATGGATGTAGATTACATAGTGTGTGATCACACTGATGAGTGAGTGCATTCTATTGGGATGAGTGTAGCAGTGATTGAAGGTAGAATGTCATGAATGTACTATGAACACCACATTAAAAAGGGGGGAATGAACTCATCCAGCTGTACTCTGAGCTAGTGTGACTTTAAGCACAGTCTTCTCCCTGAATTAGAAAGGTGTTTAGCTTTATCATCTCTAAGGCCCTTTTCAATTTTCACTGATGAGAGTGTATGAAAAAGATGAAATTGAGTGAGTAATGATTTAGGTAAAAGTAGGTGATAGATGAGAAGAAGCAAGAACAGGTATGGAGTTTGTAATAAGTTTTACCTACTAACTCTGTAATAGCACTAACATAATGTATCTGTAATTGTTTTGTAAAGTCCCATATTTTCAGTGTTCATTCACATTATCTGATCTTTTACCTATAGAAAGGTTGGTAGGGATATAAATTAATATCCCCATTTACAGGCAACCTAGCTAGAACAAAGAACATTAAATTTCAAGTCAAATTCCAGTTGTTCTTCTAAGAATGGCATTGGCAGGCCAGACTTTTTTTTAGCCCTGTTTACTTTATCTGTAAAATGAGGAGGTTTGGCTTTTGTATCAGACTACCTGAATTTTTAGACAGGTGTCTAGATCAGAGAAATAAGACAGTTATATATCTGCATTTTATCAAGGATTTGACATAATCTTTCAGATTATCCTTTGTAGACAAGAAATAGTGAATGGGTGGCAGTACACTAGTGAATTTGTAATTTGGGAGTTATCTGATGAGATGACATAGGATTCTTTTCTCAGTTTTTTCCACCATTTTTAGCAATGACATGGGTAAAGATATTGACAGGTTGCTGATCAAATAGCCAGTACATTGGATAACAGAATCAGAATTAAAGATGATCTCAGCAGGCTTCAACTAAGAGCCAAATATGACAAGATGAAACACCATGGATTCCTCTAGTGCACGCTTCTAGTTGGGCCAGCAAGCACACTGCACAAGGATTGGAGGCAGGGGCTTCCTTTAGATCTTGCCTCCATTACTCTCTGTGTGACATATGGACCCACATTCAAAAGCATAAAAGAACATGAATTGTGAATTATCTTTCTCCCCCAGTCATGCCGTGTCATTCCCCAAAGGCAAATAGGATTATTAGGTTTTTAAAGTGTATCCTTCCATAGAAATTTTATGCCAGTGTAAGCAACTTGTGTGTGCATGTATTTCCCCCCCTCCAATTTTTTTTTTTTTTTAATTTATGGTAGTCACAGAGAGAGAGAGAGAGAGAGAGAGAGAGAGGCAGAGACACAGGCAGGAGAAGCAGGCTCCATGCACCAGGAGCCTGACGTGGGATTCGATCCCAGGTCTCCAGGATCGCGCCCTGGGCCAAAGGCAGGTGCTATACTGCTGCGCCACCCAGGGATCCCTCCCCCTCTGATTTTTATACATATGGGAGTGTATTAATTTTTTTTTAAAGTTTTATTTATTTATGATAGTCACAGAGAGAGAGAGAGAGAGGCGCAGAGACACAGGCAGAGGGAGAAACAGGCTCCATGCACCGGGAGCCCGACGTGGGACTCGATCCCGGGTCCCTAGGATCGCGCCCTGGGCCAAAGGCAGGTGCCAAACCGCTGCGCCACCCAGGGATCCTGGGAGTGTATTATTAACACTGTTTTTGTACCTTGTTTTTCCCCTCATATTTATGACTTTTTGTTGGAGGATTTCACCTGTCAGTGTGATCATTTTCTTTTAGCTAGTTGCACAGTATTACTTTGTAGGAATGAATCATAGATCATTGTTTAGTTAACCAGTTCTTTACTGATGGACATTTTGGCTGTTTTCAGTATTTAACTGTTACAAGCAATGCTGTAGTCAATAACTATACAATAGTTATATCTATGGGATAAAGTCTTAGAAGTGGTATTGCTAGGTTAAAGGGGAATTCTACTTTCTAATGTCACTGTCGTCATCCCTGCCTTCCTGTGTCATATAACCACAGAAAAAACAAAACTGTATAGTTGGAAAGGGATATAGGAACCATCAAGCTTAGTGGTTCCCAAAGTCGTGGTCCTTGGGCTGGGAGTAGTTGCAGCAGCACATGGGAACTTTGTACAAATGCATATTCTTGGGGCCCATGCTGGACCTCCTGAATCAGAACCTGTGAGAGCCCAGCAACTTGTGCTCACAGCTCATTTTACATATGAATGAGGAAACTGATTAGAAGGGTGAAGTAACTTAGCAGTTGTCTCAAGGTGTGACCTCTGACTTCTTTTTGAAACTCCTTTCTCATCATATTACCTCTTTCCCTCTTTGGAATTTCCAAACTGCCTGCTGTTCTTAACAACATCTAATCCTTGTGTCATGCCTCTCTCTTACTTTTTCTTTTCTCTCTGCCACTGAAATCCCATTTTCATTTGTTCTTGCTTTCTTGAAGCACTTGGATCTTCCAAATTGGAAAAATCCGTACATCTTAGCCTTCCTATGCTATTTTATTTCTGTTTCTGTATTAGTGTCTGGCTTTATTTGATGTACATTCATATCTGTCTTTTGTTAGCTTATACATATGCCCCTTCAGGGCAAGGATGATGTTTTATTTGTTGTCATTTTAGGCTTCTTGCACCTTCTTTACATTTACTAATTGGTAGGTAAATGTTGGTTGCATTTCTTTTCATGCATAGTTGGAAATCAGTGGAATAGAGAACATACTCTGTGTTACCTTCAATACCTGTAACTCTAACCAGTTTTCTTATAAATATGCTATTGACCACACAGGACAGTAGGTGTGAAAGGGATAAGTCAGCTCAAACGCCTCCACTGAAGTTTATAGATGGAAAATTAACCAATCTGTAGTCAGTAAACCTATATTTTGATTCTCTTATGATGTGTGTTGAAGCTATGTTTCTAATATCATTTTCATAAATTAAAGGATTATGCATTTTTACAGTTAATGGTATCTTATACCAGTATACATTTAAATTGCTATAAGTCATTTCCTCCTTGTAAACTTAGAAGTTTGGTGTCAAGGGGGTGTTTAAATTTTTCAAAATTCTTTTTTTTTTTTTTAAATTTTTATTTATTTATGATAGTCACGAGAGAGAGAGAGAGACTGGCAGAGACACAGGCAGAGGGAGAAGCAGGCTCCATGCACCGGGAGCCCGACGTGGGATTCGATCCCGGGTCTCCAGGAACGCGCCCTGGGCCAAAGGCAGGCGCCAAACCGCTGCGCCACCCAGGGATCCCAAATTTTTCAAAATTCTTATAAAATTTTAGTTACTATCTTAAGTTTACTCTGTTGTGCTAAATATCAAGACTAGGTATTTCCTATTGTTGAAACTTAACATTCCAGTAAAACACACCATTTTCTCAAGTTATCTTAACATACTTGTCAAGGAAGAATATAGATGCTTCCCTGTGTGATAAAGTGAAAGTTTTAACTTTTAGTTCACTTTTTCCTTAAAGCATTATAATTTTATACCTAAGCAAACTTTAATGTTTTTAGTAGTATTCAAAATGTAATTTATAATATTTTAGAGAAATTTTGAGAAGAATCACATCTTGGAGATGATTTTTTAAATGATAGTTGCCTGACCTACAGTGATTTTGGTTCATCAGGCAAGTATTCTTATGAGCTGTCTTGAGAAATGGAGATATTATCACTGGCTTAGGGCCAAAGTTAACAACTTTGAAAGAATGTGCTTCTGTAGTAATTTTGAAATTATTTTTCTCCAAGACACTTCATTTTTTATCAATTTTTAGCTAATTGTGTGGAAAATGGAGAAGTGGAATGCTTTAATAAAATTTTGTGATCAGAATTAAATTGTAAAAATTAAATATAACATCACCAGCCCATTTAGAGACTTGTATTACCTTAGCAGTTATACATTGGCGACTTGTGTACAACTGTATCTTTAATCGCTATTTTTAGATGAACAATTTTAACCATGTCAGTGTTGTAAGCTTGTAAATTTGATTTTATTGTTATGTCAAGCCAAACACAAGCAAAACTATTTAATCTTTGTCCTCAGAATCCATTAAAAGCCATTTCAGATACTAGTGCATGAGAAGGTAGAAAAATGTTATGATTCTTTTTCTGTCCTTAGGACTTTATAGTCAGCATAGGAGACTTTATGCAAATGAAACAGGAGGCAGTCTGCACAATAGCTTTCCAGTTTTCACAGTGCAGCATAACTATCTAGTATCTTTAATTTAGTTGGTCAGCAAGTTATTGTTACATTATTTGTTCAAATCAACTGGAAGTTTATGTTATTAATTCATCAGAGACAAGCTTTGCTGGGTGATTGATAAAGTAAAAGTGTATCCCATTTGTAATTCCTGTACCTAGCACTCATTTCCTATCAAAATATAGAGTTGAGTTTCTCATTGTTTCTTTTTTAGTGAGCATTTGTCCTGTGCATTCACATTCTTTCTTCATGGGGAAAGTAATGTATGTACAAGTGTGGAGATTGCCCAACACCAGCCAATTTATTTGATCAATGAGGAGCATATACACATGGCTCAGTCTTCACCTGCACCATTTCAAGGTAAGTAAACGGTGATGTCCCTGCCATCTACCTCTCTCCCACCAAGTGGATAGCCACCTTGCCCAGTAAGGTTTGCAGAATGAGATATTATCTTAAACTGGCATTTTAAAGCTAAGCCTATGCTTAACTTTAAGCTAATTAATAAGATAATTTAAGATAATTAATGCTAAGCATAAGGGTCAACTTCTGAGGAAGCAAGGGAAGACTAGCATTTCACAAAGAAAGCTTGCCAGTATTTTGCTGAAAGCTTAGAGCTTATCACGTGTACAACATGGTCTTAGGTGAAATTATACTAAGGAATAAACTGTAGACAATTGCCTTCAGAGCAAAAGAAGAGCTATAAGTATTTGAAAAATATAATCCAATGAGTAATTGACAAACCTTAAAAATTAGAAGTTTTCATTGTTTTGTTTGTTCCATGGTTTCAGGCATACAGTGACTTAACAGAAAATTACTGTTTTTGAAATTTCAACCAGAATCCTATTTCTAGAATTGTAGTTTCTTTAGTATTGTTAATATCGTTATTATTTCTTTTGAGACTATACTGATTGTAGGTATTTGGTTGTAATTTAACTTAATGTGTAAATTTTCATTAATTTTCAGCTAATCGCCTAGATATTGCCAAAATAACACCATATCCCTTTTTTTAAACCATGAATTCTAAATCTTTGGTTTTGTTTTTGGAATTCAGAGTTGTCTATAAATAGCTTTTTAAATTTTATAATATTTAACTGTAATAATATTAGATTGAATCATCTGGAAAAAATCATTTTTAGTTCAATTTAATTTATTACTAGAGATGTCTGGTTGAAATGGTCCTAGTATATATCACACAACATAATTTTTTAAAAACATTGATACTTTAACAGATTTAACTAAGTATTTTTATTGACATAACAGTTTGTCATTGAGTGGTTAGCCTCCATATTATTTATGATTGCTTTTTGATTTCCTACAAATGATTCTGATTTAATTTAATGAAAACATCTGTTCCTTGCCCTAAAGATACTTAAGCCATTTTTTTTAAAGGTAAAAAAGAATACTGAATCCTCATTTAACTGTGTCCTAATTATTACCTTTTTTTTAACCACCTCTCTTTGTAATACATTTTAAACTATGCACATTATCATTCTGTAATTTTGAGTGTTTGCTGTGTGAACTACTGTAAAATTCAAAACCCAATTCCCAAGCTGTGCACTTAGGAGTTGTACAGTATGTGGATATTGTGAATTACCAGAATTATTTAAATACTGTGTTTTGTTGACTATGAAGATGCTGAGGATCATCTAACTTCATTCTAGACTTTATTACTGAAAATAAAAGGAAGCATTTATGATAAGAACAGAAGGAATTCCTAGTCACGAGGGAAGGCAACTTACCTAAGTTGGGAAAGATAATATTAGCAATACCAGGTCTCCATAGACCAATTAATTTTAAGTCTTACTGCTTTGTTGCTAATGTCTCGAATCATAGAAGACTTTTATGAGATGTTATCCTGCTTATTTCCTAGGATTGGTCTGGAGAAGAGATATTCTTAGGGCAGTGTTGGCCTATAGATAATTATAGTGAACATAATTAACTATATTGGTGTAGAAATTTTCTAGAAGTATTAATACTTCTAGAACACAGTATTAATGTGTTCCATTCCAACCAACAGTGGTTGTGTTGGTTGGAATCAGTATTTTATTCTGTTTGGATCATTGAGAAACAGCAGAAAGGCACTAAGAAATATGTGATGTCTATAGTTATCACTGTCTGGAATGAAGTAATATGTCATCCACCCATTATAAAAAACAGAGCCATCCAAAAAAAGAACGTCTCATTTAATGACTATGCTGAGATTTTTTTTTTAGAAATTAGGATTCAGAAGGGATGCCTGGGTGGCTCAGTGGTTGAGCGTTTGCCTTTGGCTCAGGGTGTGATCCTGGAGTCCCGGGATCAAGTCCTACATCAGGCTCCCTGCATGGAGCCTGCTTCTCCCCCTGCCTGTGTCTCTGCCTCTCTCTCTCTCTGTGTCTCTCATGAATGAATAAATAAATAAAATCTTTAAAAAAAATAGGATTAAGAAAAAGTTTATCTCTGGAAAAGTGTTGTTTGGAAGGTTAGCCTTACCCCACGGATATGAACTGGCTGGGTTATGTGCAGCATCATGTTAACTACATTTTTGTGGCTAGCCTAGTGAAAATAACATCGAGTCAAACACTGAAAGAGAAAGATAGACTTTGAGTCCTTTACTTTGAGTATAATAAGTTTTATTTAAAGTTGTTTCATCAGTGGACTTCAAACAATTCGTAACTGAAATTATAACCAAGTAAGCATTATGTTTCACACTTCATACATCAAGGCCTTTTTGTTATTATAAGTTTTATTTATATATTGTTTTAAAAATTACAACAGATATTTAGGAAGTCTCAAATCCTGGAGTGTTCAAGTACTAGACAGGTTTTGGGGTATATGTATTGAATGGTTTTCTTTTGTTATAAAAGATTCAGTGTTTGCATTGTATAAGCTCATATCAAACAGGTTTTGTAGATGTTTTCATATATAGATAGTTTATATATTGTGTGTTGATACAGCTGTCTGATATTTTTTTTTTACCTCATCCATTTGATTTCCTTGAAAAATTGATGTGTGTTGAGAGGCATATAGATAAGAGGTACTAAAATGAGGAACTATTAAAAAAAATTAGACTTTATAAGGGGTCAGGAAATAGAAAGCGATATCCAGGAAGTGAGGCTGGGCTTGAGCCCAAATGACCATGTATGTAACATTATGCTTAAGCAGGAGTGATTATTCTGATCTGTAACATACGTTTCTCCTCCCTGCCTTAGTACTGGTAAGTCCTTATGGCTTAAATGGCACGCTCACAGGCCAAGCATACAAGATGTCAGACCCAGCCACCCGTAAGTTGATTGAGGAATGGCAGTATTTCTACCCAATGGTGCTGAAAAAGAAAGAAGAATTGAAAGAAGAAGAGGAGTTGGGATATGATGATGATTTCCCTGTGGCAGTTGAAGTAATTGTTGGTAAGAGAAAATATTTTGCCTGAAGAACTTTATTCTATCTTTTTCATCTTTCTTAATTTAAAAAGATAATCATTGAGATTCATCAAAAATAATCTCCATAATTTTCCCATCTTTTTTTTATTCTCTTGACACAGTGGTATATGCTGAGTAGTTTTCTTGCCTGAAGCACCAGTGGTCCCTGTATTCCAAACGCTATTATCATAATGTTGGAGCACATGTTTAAACAGCTATTAACTTAGGAAGGAATGGAGCTAGTCACTTTTGGCAGTACCTAATGAGCACCTCATTTTCATCATATGATAGCTTTGACTCTGACCACTAGAATAATAAAGTTGGCACCCTGGTGTGAACTTTTTCTCAGGCCTGGTTCTGTCCTTGCTCTCTTTCCTTACAGGTGGTGTTCGGTTGGTTTATCCTTCAGCATTTGTTTTGATCTCTCAGAATGACATCCCCGTTCCTCAGAGTGTTGCTGGTGCTGGAGGCCATATTACAGTGGGGCAGCAGGGACTTGGTAGTGGGAAGGACCCAAGTAACTGTGGGATGCCTCTTACCCCTCCCACGTCTCCAGAACAGGCTGTGATAGGTGAGTACGGTCCAGGAATATCTTGGTCGGGGAGATCACAGAAAACCACGCAGCTCCCTTGCCATGGAACAGATGAGCAAACACAGTGAAAAATGCCTTATGGAAGAGGTGGAGGTAGAGTGACATTTTGCAGAATAGAGAAGGAAAATTTTCAACAAACAATTGAAATGCTTTGGAATTGTAATTGTGCCGTATTAGACTGTACTCCAGTTAGACAGTGTAGTTGTTTCTCTTAAGTTCTATACATACAGCTCTTCCTTTACACACATGTGCGCATGTGCACACACAATCAGGACAAGGTATAGGCTGCTTTTTCTTTACTTAAACAAATGGAAACCACTAAATCAGAGAATGGCTTAAGTATTTGCCTAATTGACCATTGCCAGCCAGGGATAACTTTGAGATAATTCTTTCCTTGTTATATTATAGAGGCAGACTGGCATCCAGAAGCTCTCAGTAAATTGCTGTTCTGTCAGTAACCTGCCTACATTAATGCTATAAAGTATTAATTATACATGAAACTTTAAAAAATTTCCTTCATGAAAACACTCAGAAATTGTTTAAATTGGGAGCATTTTGACTTCTTTGGAGTAGTATATTTTCTGTATTAACTTGTTGTAGTTGACTTCATTTTAATTGGAAATCTAGTCACTAAGGAAAGGATATTCATCAGATGAGCTGAAGTGAGATTATTTATAGGCTTTTTAATGTAGGCCATTTTGGCAAAACCATCAGAGTAAATCAAGTCTTGGCTGCTGAACTGAAAACAGACTATCCAGCATGATACACAATCACGTGGCTATTTTCATGAGATTAGAGAAGACAGTATTTTAGAGCTTCTAGCATGGTGCTTGGCATATGGAGGGTATTCAATAAATGTTCATGGTTAAGCAGTATATTGGGGACAAGAAATAGACATTGTGATTGAGAGCACCTAATTTAGAAATCTGGCTATATAGCTTTTACTAGGTGAGTTGGCCTTATTAAATTCTCATACTTGGCCTGAGCCTCCATTTCCTTCTCTTAAATACTATGTACCTGACAGAGCTGTTACACATACTAGGTGAAGTACTTAACAGCACTCTGTAGGCAGGAAGCAGTATACAAATGGTGGCGTAAGCATTTAAAGCAGTACTCAAAACTCCAGCTTCAGCACACGATCGTGTTATCTAGAAGGACTTACTCAGAGACTGAGTGGAAGGCATAGAAATGGGCAGCAGGCAGCCTCCGTCTTTAGGACCATGCAGTTGCTAAGATGGGTGAAAAAAAGAGACATCCAGCTCTAATATGGTGGAGCAGAGAATTTGGATGATCCCCTGTGAAAGGATTTGCTCAGTTTTTAATAAAACGAAAACAAAAAAAAAAAAAAAAAGGAGAAAGAAAAAGCAGTCTTTTAAATAATCATCATAAAGATATACTGATACAGAGACTATAGCAATATTTTGAGAAGTTTTGATCACATTTCATATTAAAGTTTGGATTTTAAACAATTGCACTACATAAGTTATCAGTTTTTGTTTATCTGTTTAGCCTGGTACTTAGAGATATTTGTATTCAACTTAAAATTGAAAGCCTGCTGTATGCATGATGTCCTGGTGTCTAAGCAGTTCTGAATTTTAAATTTCACAATTCAAAAACACCAGGTTTTGTTTACAGTGGTTTTCAGCGTGGACTTCCTAACTATAGAGTTTCAAATTACTTCCCCTGTGACTATTCTGTGTATGTCATTGTGCTAAGCCCTAGGTAAATAAATCCCCTGATGCCTCTTCAGTCTCTAAAAACTAAATAAAATCAAATGGAATCTTTGTTGTAAAATGATTTTGTCTAAATTTTCATATCATGATACAATGAGTTCTATGTTAGGACTCTTAATGCTCAATCAGAGAGAATCCTGGTCAGCCTTGTCTTTCTGCAGTTGACTAACATTGAGCCATTGCCATGTTTTCCTAGATATAGGACATAATGGGTTCCCCTTTCCCCTAAAGTGGCCAAGAATCTCCTAGTTTAGCAGGGGATCTAGGAGGCCTAACTGGTTTTGGTGAAATCATTTATCCCTCATGTGGTTAGGTACCTCAGCTTGCATCTTCAGTTTATGGAGATAATTTTGAGTAACAATATTCAATACATATTTGATAGCAATGGAGTATAGGTCTTGTCTGATTCCCCATGAGGTATCACCCACATTTTAGTTAAGTCATTAAAAGCTACTGAAAGGCATTAACCCAACTTTATTCAGAAAAGACTATGCCTTATTTTCCCCACCCCTCTCATTTTTTGGTCATAAATTGATCCCATATGGTACCATGGACTTAGGATCTCTTTGGCTAAATTGTAAGATGTTTGGGAGCAGAGGGCTATGTGTTCTACTTCTGTTTATTTCTCCACTTATCCTAGATTTATAATAAGCATTTGAAAATCCATTGTAAAATTGAAATGAATTATTTTGTACCACAAACCAAGTCAGGGAACTTCTAAGATGAAAGATAGCAATGAAAGACCAAATTTTCTGTCTTCTTTATCTAATTTGTAATAAAATAATACTTTTTATAGGAAACAAGCACACTTCAGTTCCTTAGAATGTAAGCATTTTGATAATGTTTTTTTGTTTTTTTTTTTTAAATAGAGCTAAGCCTAACCATTCAGCTCATACAGTGGTTGTATTCCAGTGATATCAGGACTATTAAATTGTGGGATAAGGTTGTTTGTTTATTTTTCAGATAAGGGTGGAGATTTCCAGAGGGCTTAAAATTGATTATTTCTGTCAAGATGTTTTGTATGAGTTTTGTTGAGAATAAAACCACGGTATATTGATGAAGTCACATAGATGAAAGTAATTACATCAGAATTTAATACTGGAAATTGACTTCAATATTTGTCTTGTATGAGATAGAAGTAGTAAAATACTAATAACCAAAAAACAGTATTACCAGTAACTATAGTGATCCTAAAAGAAAGAAATGGATTATTTACCAACTAGTTGGAAAAGCTAAGTGGAGTTATATTAGAGAGAAACCAGTGAATGATCCTTTGATACAGAATGTCGAGACAACCTCTTTCAGTGTTTTAACACTGAGCTTTCATAAATAGTGTCAGGTATAAGGACAAACAGTTCCACATACAAATTTGAAATTTGACCTTGTTAAAAGCTTTGTGCTATTAAATCCTTTTTCCTACCTGGGCACTATGTGCAGTTGTTGCACAGCTTTTTAGCTAAATGTGCATAAAGCTCCCTCTGCTGTTTTGTTCGGCCTTGAAACCTTACTGCACCATGGATTTAAAAATTTAAATCAATCTATTCATGTTTATATCTTTAATACTATGATGTATGAGCCTTTACAAGTAAGTTGTCTCCAGTAGAGTCGGAATGCCTCTGGGTATGCCCTTGGGTTGTATGAGTGTGTGAGTGTTGATGTGATTAACTATTTTAGGGAGAACACAAAGAACCATACAAAGTGCCAGTACACACAATTTATGCTCATAGCTTCAGATAGTGTTGTTGCCAGCAGGTAGGGGCAGAGCTACATGAATAATATGAGTTTCAACAATCAAAACATTTCTGTTAAATAAGCTTGCAGTCTGTGTACTAGGAGATCTTTTCAGATAATTTTCACATTCCCAAATTGCCTTTCTTTTTCAGGGGAGAGTGGAGGTACGCAGAGTGCGGTCAGTCACCTAGGCTCCCAAGACGGGGGGATGATAACTATGCACAGTCCAAAGAGATCGGGGAAAATTCCTCCAAAACTCCACAATCATATGGTCCATCGAGTCTGGAAGGAATGCATCCTCAACAGAGCCCAGTCCAAGTATGACTTTTGCATTATGTCTGGTTTAGATCGTGGTTTAATAACACCATGTCTTTGATCACTACATGAGGAGTGTTGATTACATTGTACCATTGTGTGACCAAACCTGAGGGGTCATTGGATTGGTAGTTCATCTTTTTTCTTAATATAATAATGCAAAATTCAACCCAAGGATGTTAAAGATGTTTACTTTACTTGACTCAATTATCTAGGAAATTTTGAAATACCTTACCGGATTATCTCAAGATTGGCACAGTATTCATCTGACATTTTTTAGCACAGATGGCTTAGGACAGTAGTCAGTGGGTTTGGTTTTTCCTTCATATACCAATTAATGAATTTATGAATGTTTTCCATTTACAAAGGGAAATGACCTTCTTTGTTACATATTCTGTGACATGGGCCTTCTGTTTTAAATGACAATACAGTTCTGAACTGAACTGAGGCAGAGGGGTATTTACCAGCTGCTGTGCTTCTGTTGTTTGATTTGGGGAAGCCATATTCTTTTCTTCCCTTACTTGGCTTTGCTTCCTTCCTTTCCCCTCTACCTCTCCTCTTGCTCTCCCTCCCTGCCTTCCTTAACATATTTTTGGAAAAGAGGAAGAATTGATTCTAAGAAGAGACTGGTGGTGCTGATGATTTTAATTACATGAATGATAACAGATATTAGTCAATAAATACTATCCTGCTCACCAAGATTTATGTAAACTTATTTATCATCATATTTTCAATCTTTTTTGATATAACTGAGATGTCCCCTTTCTGGACTGAGGAAAGTAAACAAAGGAGTTTCAATCTCTATAACAGAATAAGTATGGACACCCTTGCCAATAACTGCTAAGAAGTCCACTTCAGTGACTACGACTTCGAGTTTTACAGACAGATAAAAAACCTGTCATGTGGATCTAACTTTTAGGAAATTCATTTGTTTCTCAGTGAATTGGTTCTAGAGTAGGCTGCTGAAGAAGATATAGTACATAAAATCTAAAATAATTGCAGTGGGAGATTGTATGTCATGTGCTAGAATTAAAAAGGTATCTCTAGTCACTTAAAAATTATCCTTTGCTCTAGAATAATTGGTACAGATGTTTTCACCTCTGTCTACAATGCTTAGATAATTTCCAAGTTAACATTTTCTTTTTCTTTTCCTTTCATTTACTGTCTTTGATATTTGTCACCAATAACCTCCACCAGCTCTAACAGCCGCTTGTGTATCAGCACAGAACAGGGTAGTGGGACACCCAGAAAGGCAAGGGAGGGTGGAGAGCAAGAGAAGTCCCTCTAGAGCCATCATTGGAGCACTTTGCAGTATCAGCTGTAGCAAAATTAGCAATACAGAAATACTGCCCAGTGTTTTTGTCAGTATGTAATAATGGACATCTGCTTTTTGCTACCAATTACTAGTGACAAGTAGGAGATAATTTTTTTTCTTGTCTTTAGTTCACATTACAAGCATAGAGTGCTGTTCTATGCTTAGACGGTAGTAAATATAGGAGTTTTAAGAATGGCACAGTGTCTCAGGGCATATAATTCACAGATGCTGTGAAAAGAAAATTTTAAAGGTTTAGGTTATTTCTGCAAAGTTTAGGTGACTTTTAAAAGCAACAATCAATAGTACCAGATAGTGTTTTAATTGCTCTATCACCCATGTTAAAATGTACATTAAACTTAAATAGAAATATTTTGAATCTTGCTTCTTCTAGTGCATAGAACAAGTTTGGTTCTTTTTCCTGCCCTTGGGTTGCTCTGAGTTATCTGTCAGCTAGATAACATTACTATGTGAAATGTATTCAGGTCTTTTAACCCTCCCCCCCACCCCCCCATCTACCATGGAGGTATGAATATTATCTCATGTTTACACAAGTCACATTTTTAACCTTTTTTTAGGAGGAGCCAAATGTCAACTCCAACTCTTGAAGAAGAGCCTGCTAATAATCCTGCTACTTGGGATTTTGTGGATCCAACCCAAAGAGTCAGCTGTTCTTGCTCTAGGTAGGTAGTAGAAAAAGCACAACAGGAGTCGGATAGAATGGTAGCAACTTTTGTGGGCTATCTCCTGGACTTCAGATCACTTCTTCCTCATCATTTTATTTTGTTTTGTTTTGTTTTGTTTGGGTTCAGTCTTCTTCCTCCTCTAGTATAGAAGGAAGAGATAGATCTTTTCTTAAATACAGATAGTAGTTTTATTGTTAGGACTCAGGAAGAGCATTATCAGACAACTGACCCTGTTATCTAATTGCTCCCACAAATTTCTTCACAGTAGCTATGCTCCCCTTTAAATGAGTTTATTTAAATATTCTTAATTTTAAAGTAGAGATAAATATTAAACAAGTAGGCCAGAGTTAATAGAATTTGAATTAAATAGACCTTCCATAGAGAATTTTTGTTGTTGATGCTGGTGTGTTTTGATGCTTGAGGTAGGTATTTGGTAACATCTGGCAAAAGCTAAAATGGTTGTTCATCCATTTAGATACTTGAACCCTAAATTGATTTTTGTAGAAAATTTTTGCTTTCCTGGATATTACCTTGACTTATCACTCCTTGTAGTGAAGAGTCATCTTGCCATGAGCTTTCATTAGGATTCTTAGATTTCTTTCTTTTTCTATTTTTTTAAAGATTTTATTATTTTTTTTCATGTGCATGAGAGAGTGTGGAGTGGGCACAGCCAGGGGTAGGAGCAGAGGGAGAGGGAGACAGAGAATCTTAAGCAAATTCCACGCTGAGCACGGAGGCTTACGTGGGGTTCCATCTCACGACCCTCATATCATGACCTGAGCTGAAATCAGTTGGATGCTTAACCTAACTGAGCCAACTAGTTGCCTCCAGGATTCTTAGATTTCGTAAGTATCCATGGGCCTTACCCCTAACTCAGTTGACTATTGAACATATAATGGTGAGTATTTACTTAAGGAGCAACTTAGAGTAGCTTCACTTCCAAAGTATGTATTTTCACATTTGATACTGCTCAACACTTAGAAAAAGTTCTGTTAATATAAAGTATATTCAGAAAATGCCCATTCATTTCCCTAGTTTAGATAGGGGTTCTTAATGTGGCATAAATAAGTTGGTTTTAGGGTAGGGAGATAGTCAAATGACCCCTGAGAATATATGCAAACTGTGTGTGTACCTGCATGCATGCGTGCATACACACACACACACACACACACACACACTCCTTCAGTAGTTTTGACACCATCTTCCCCTCCTCCCTAATGTTGATTATTTTTTATCAAGCTCTGCCTTTCTAGTCAGCTTTTTTTTTTTTTTTTTTTTGAGAGAGAGATGTTGTACCAGCCTAATGAAATGCACTATTGATTTTTTAAGGAGGATGTTTTTGAAGAAGTTATTTATTCATTAAGTATCCTCTCTGAGCATGTGAGAATCTGTCTCTAGTTTCAGGATGGGTGTGGTAAACCAGCTGAGTACCTGTTTTACTTCTGTTTCTAGGCCATTGTAAATTTTATGACAAAAAGCCTTTTCTTATTAACATTGATTTCTAAACAGCTCACAGCCAAGTTATGGGCCACCTTTACAAAATACCTAGGAGGAAAATGTCAATGTATTTATCTCTGCTTGTGCACTCATCTTATTTTTGCTCCTTTTTTACTTAATCTAATTTTTTTTCACCTGTTAATTATTCTTTTTGCTGATTTCTATGACATTTTTATTTGCTGCCTTCAATTATTTTTACCTGACATATAAGTAATACTTTTTCTTTTGTCCTCTGGACTCATTCCTCTGTTGCCTCACCAGGTTCTTATACCTCAGGTTTTTTTGTAGTTATGCATTTCATTCCATCAACTTCCAAATATTTATCTCTAGACCTGACTTCTCATATATATACTCTGGTCCTAAATTTTGGGGGGTGCTTTTTAGAAAAACCCTTAATATTGATGTGTGTTTTCTCACAAGTCAAGTATCCTGTTGTCATTTTTATCAGTTTTCCCCTTTCAGCGTAGAAACTACCATATATATTTTTTTCTTAATTTTATGTAGATAATTTTTTATTTTTGCATTTCACATTGAATTTCTTTGAAATATCTATGATAATCTATTTGCCTCATTCTTTTAGCCACTGTGTGTTTGTTTCTTTTCTTTTCTTTTCTTTTCTTTTCTTTTCTTTTCTTTTCTTTTCTTTTCTTTTCTTTTCTTTTCTTTTCTCTTTTCTTTTCTTTTCTTTTCTTTTCTTTCTTTCTTTCTTTCTTTCTTTCTTTCTTTCTTTCTTTCTTTCTTTCTTTTCTTTCTTTCTTTCTTTCTTTCTTTCTTTCTTTCTTTCTTTCTTTCTTTCTTGATTTTATTTATGTATTCATGAGAGAGGCAGAGACATAGGCAGAGGGAGAAGCAGGATCCTTGAAGAAGCCCGATGCGGGAATCGATTCTTGGACTCTCCAGGATCATGTCCTGAGCCAAAGGCAGATGCTTAGCCAGTGAGCCACCCTGGAGTCCCCAGTGTGTGTTTCTACACTAGTTGACCCTGCTTCTGGTTCCTTCCCATCATAGGGCTACCCATATAGTTAGCCTTTTGAGCCTGATTTCCTGCTACCTGCTTCACTGAAGCCTCTTACATGTACAGAGATGTGCGGTGATAGTCTGTTACTCACTGGTGTATCCCTAATTATAACCATTTGCAATATAGCTGAGTCATTAAATACAATTGAAAAAAATGACTTTATAAGATTGTCTGGTTTGCAAAAAGTCCTTACTTTGAAGAGGCTACCATAAAATATCTATTGAAGGATTGGTGTGGGTAAATGCTTTGAGAAAATCCAAATGAAAAAGTTTTATGTAAAGACAAGATATGAGTAGATATTTTCCAGTAAGACATTCAACTCTTACTGTGGTACTGTGCCTTGGAGGTTTAAAGCACAATTTTTACCTTATTGACAATAGCATTGTGCTGCTTAAACAACCTTCTTCAAAGTCAGATTTTTTTAAGAGTAGCAAAGATTTTAGCAGAAGTCTTCTCAGATTATCTACTGCAGGATTACCAAGCGCATTATGGAATGGTCCACTCTGCACACTATTTCATGGCCTTATAGGGCAGAGTGGCCATCCTGCTGTCCCACTAAACCATCCCATTATGCCACACAAATCCGTTTTACTGCCCACCAGGGCACCATTGAGTGCGATACAGCAGTAATTTAATGCCACCCTAGTGGCCTCAGAGAGTTACTGCTGCACCGGCAGGAGAGCTCACATTTTCCCTTGGTGGATTTATATATTGGGAGGAACTGGCTGACCTGCTGTATAACTTTGTTGCACAGATTAAATGTAGGCATCATCTGGTAGGCCTTTCCTGAGCAATATCTCACACCTGTGCTTGCCAAGAAGTGTGTTAAAATATGAGCAGACTTGCTACCCTGCTTAGTACAGATGCATTTGTCTACGTGTGTTGTTTTAGTATTCACTCACCATCTTTTTACTTCTAATTTTGTGAGTCTAGAAGATACAAAGATGTCTTTTATCCATAAGAATGTCATATAAGGTTTCTAGTCTGTTTATTCTGTTAAATATTTGTAGGATTGACACTCATTTTCTTGATTTCACTCTTTGGGGGAGAATTGCATAATTATTTTATTCCTAATTTGCAACACTACAAGCTGTTATAAACCCTTCTGTATTGAGTTAGTAGAGTGTTGTAAGATAAAAATCGAAGCTTTTTTTCCCTTCTCTTTCTTCGCAAATGATCTCATTATTCTTGGTTTTAAGATGCAGTGTGAATACATTAGCTGAGGCCCTTACCAAATTTGAAAGATTTGAGGATTTTTCAAATCAGTCTTTTGGTAGGGGTCAGCAATGTTAAGTCCATCTCTTACCTGCTTAACTTGTATGTGATCGATTCACCATTCTCCATCAGTGTTGCAGCCTTTAGTCCTTTTCAAAATAATGAACACCTAGAGTCCATTTCAGTATATTAGTGCATCTGGTGTGTGCTTAAAAGATACAACCTTGTCAGAGGCATCTCCTTCGTAATGTTATAATGATGCAGTAATGTTGTACTGTCATAATGATCCAGTTAGATTTCAAGTGTGTGTTTCTTGACCTTGTTTTAATTCTCATTTCAGGCATAAACTTTTAAAACGTTGTGCAGTAGGACCCAATCGACCTCCCGCAATATCTCAACCAGGGTTCAGTGCAGGACCGTCATCATCTTCATCTTTACCACCTCCTGCGTCTAAGCACAAAACAACAGAAAGACCGGAAAAGGGAGACAAATTGCAAAAGAGACCCTTGATACCATTTCACCATAGGCCCTCTGTGGCTGATGAGTTCTGTATGGAGCAGGATACACCAGGACAGAAGCTAGGGTTGGCAGGGATAGACTCCTCCTTAGAGGTGTCTAGCAGTAGGAAGTATGATAAACAAATGGCCGTGCCTTCCAGAAATACAAGCAAGCAAATGAATCTGAATCCTATGGATTCACCTCATTCCCCTATTTCCCCTCTGCCGCCAACACTCAGCCCTCAGCCACGAGGTCAGGAAACGGAGAGTTTGGACCCGCCCTCTGTCCCTGTGAACCCAGCCCTCTATGGAAATGGGCTAGAACTTCAGCAGTTGTCGACTCTGGATGACAGAACTGTCCTCGTAGGCCAAAGACTGCCTTTGATGGCAGAGGTCAGCGAGACAGCCTTATATTGTGGGGTTAGGCCCTCGAACCCCGAGTCGTCAGACAAGTGGTGGCACAGTTATCGCCTCCCCCCTATTGATGATGCTGAGTTCCGGCCCCCAGAACTCCAGGGTGACAGATGTGATGCCAAAATGGAGGTAAACTCAGAGAGCACTGCATTGCAAAGGTAAGGCAACTGTGGGTACCACCCATGTGATTGCCCACCGACCCCTTGGAGTCAGGGCTTTCCTCCTCATTTCCCCATGCTGACCCTTCAGAGCCAAAATGAAAGATGCTTTTCTTTGCCATTCCTAGACTCTGCATTTGGAAAATACTAAAAAATCAAATGTTTTTTGTCCTTCGTGAGGTTTCACACATGTTGTTATTTAAATATGTTGGCATATAAAGGTTTCATTGTGGCATTTAGGACACTGGTATTAATTTATTTTTGGCCTGCTGTTTGTTAGTCAAAGAATGGAGCTTTATGATACTTTCCATGTTGTGGTCAGTGTTTTCTTTTCTTTGTATGTCGACACTTTTAAGGAGGACTTTGCATGCATTCAGTTATATATCCTGCATCTAATAATAATACTATTTATAGTGCTGTTGAACTATGCATTATTCTTCATAATGTATTCAGACCATCTCAGTTAATCTTCACCGTGACCATATTACTATCTTATTTTCATAGCTGAGAAAGAAGCGAGGGTCAAGCAATTAGGAAATGACACAGATTAAACGTGGTTGGACCCAGGTAGTCTGTCCTTAGGGTCTGTCTGTGCTCTTAACTGGAATCTGTGGGCTCAGAAACAAAAGCATATTCTTCACAAAGACCTACTAAGTTTTATTTGTTAATATAATCTCTATAAGAACTTTTTTTTTTTTTTTTAAGATTTTGTTTATTCATGAGAGACACATTGAGAGAGAGAGAGAGGCAGAGACATAGGCAGAGGGAGAAGCAGGCTCCATGCAGGGAGCCCAGTGTGGTACTTGATCCTGAATCACGCCTTGAGCCTAAGGCAGACACACTTAACCACTGAGCCACCCAGGCATCCCAGGAACTTCTTTATAGAGATAAATTTTCTAAGTTTAAGTTTTCCAAATCTTTATAAATGCTTTAAAAAAAAAAATGAGTCTTTTTTACTTTATCTTGCTTAAATTGCCATTTATTTTCCCTTTTAGACTTTTAGCACAACCTAACAAACGGTTTAAAATCTGGCAAGAAAAGCAGCCCCAGATGCAGCCACTCCACTTCCTTGACCCATTGCCTCTATCTCAACAACCTGGAGACAGTTTGGGAGAAATCAATGATCCATACACCTTTGAGGATGGTGACATAAAATACATCTTTACAGCAAACAAGAAATGCAAACAAGGGACAGAGAAAGATTCCCTGAAAAAGAATAAGGTACCATTTAGCATAGAGAGCATCCAGCATGGTGTGGGTTTTTGATCTATGTCAGTACAACATGTGTGGGAAAACTTCTGAGGCAGAATGTTTGAGATAGTCTTGCCTGATTGCTCTGTCCCCATATTCATGCTCTTGGTACTATTGTATTGAACGATGTATTGTTCCTTTTTATGTCATGGCTCACCTTTGTTTAAAAGTCAGCTGAACATAAATGAAGCCTCATATTTTCCAGGCTATAGCTTGTACAGTGCATGTTTCCTCTCATATGCTAATTCTTGTTGGCCTATGCTCCCTGCTTATTTCTTTTTAATTATTCCAAAATATCCAAAATGTAAGGAAAAAAAATTGATAATATCTATTTATTGAGCGCTTAGTATGTTTACTGTATCAAGCGCTTTACCTATGTATCTATCTGAATTAATATCAACACTACTCCTAGATGTGTCAGTATTAATTTTACTGGTTTCGTTGTCATAAAAATGAGTACTGGGGGTGTCTGCTGTCTTTAGCCTTAAATTTTCAAACATTCTTAAATATTGGGCCATTTAAAGAGGTATTCTTGAGAATAGGGGAGATAAAACAATTGCAGGAGGCTTGTACAGTTCAGAAGAATGCTTCAGAGATTCCTTTATAGAGATCTATCTAGATCCAGAAAGCTTGAACCATAGTTCAGCCTCTAAAATGTTATATTAAAGGCAGCTTTTAACACCATGGCAGGTCTGTAATCAAATGCCACCAGTACTGGTTAGGTATAAAAGCCAGACTGACTCAGAATACTCAATAGGATTGGAGGGAAAGTATGGGAGTTTTGGGTTCTGTTTAAATTCAGGGAAAAAGACATATATTTTATTTCCCTTGGTTGCATAGACCATGGTTTATCATACTTGTGCTCATAACAAGTTCCATTCTACCCTCTAATTCTTTGTGTTCTCCCTCATATTCCACACTTTGGGTTGGTGTTCATGTGTTTTGTTTGGCTGAATTTATTATACAGTCAGAGGATGGATTTGGTACCAAGGATGTCACTACACCAGGTCATTCCACGCCGGTGCCTGATGGGAAAAATGCCATGTCTATTTTCAGTTCTGCTACTAAAACAGGTGTGTACAATGATTATTTGCCTCACTTGGATTGTTGCTAAAGTAAAATGCAAGGGAGATGCTTCTCAATTTAGATTATATTTTTACTGTAATAGCAATAATTTGATCCCATCTTTAAGTTTTCATAGTTTGTTTTTCAGTTACTTTCAAAACTGATAAACATATTTGGAAATAATTGTCTCTAAATTTAACTGAAAACGTAGGGAAAGAATTCACAGGCAGGTCTTGCTCATTGAGATCCATGCCCTCTCCTCACTCTTTCTCTCTAGATGAAGTTGCTCATTCTGCATTTTTGCCTTCTTTCCCACAGATGTCCGGCAGGATAATGCTGCTGGCAGAGCTGGCTCCAGTAGCCTTACACAGGTGACAGATCTGGCACCTTCCCTGCATGACTTAGACAACATCTTTGACAATTCCGATGATGACGAACTTGGGGTGAGTCTGCCACAGCTACCAAAACAGAAGACATGGAGGACTTAGGACTTAGGTCACTGTTGGAGTATTTCCTTATTGTTTGGTCTACGGAATTTGGGGGCCTCTAATTTTAGGTTCAGAATGTTCTACAGAAATGTTTGTATACTTTGAAAGGATTCTTAAAGTTGTCTGTGTAGTCTCTAACACTCCTTGGGTTCTGTTTGTTGATGGCTTTTTTTTTCTATTAGTTTATTCCTGTTGGAAACACTAAAATCTTTCACTTTCAGTTCTTCAATCCTAAATATCATGAGACTAGTAGAAGTGTAGTATGTAGTCCTTTTGGCTCACATTTTAAAATTAATGCCCCTATAAGTTTTTATTCATCTCATCAGTCAGAACATAATCTACATTTTGAGAGATAAACAAGTATGGTCTATACTTTTTAGGATGGGCACTATTGTAGGGAAAAAGGACTTACGTACATAGAAGTTAAATAACACAAGGTATGATGTGGTTAAAGCGACAGATAAGAATTATAATTCTTGGTAGAACAGCTGAGCAGAGTCAGAAAATTTATGTCCTCGTCCTCCTAACCACCTCTGTATTTTTGGGCAAGTAGAAGTTCCTGTTTATTTCTGGGGGACCTATCTTACTCATAGGCCCTCTCTCTGTCTTTTTTAAGATTTTATTTATTCATTCATGAGAGAGAGAGGCAGAGACACAGGCAGAGGGAGAAGCAGGCTCCATGAGACTCCATGCAGGGAGCCCAGTGTGGGACTTGATCCCAGGACTCCAGGATCACGCTCTGGGTTGAAGGCAGGCGCTAAACCACTGAGCCACCCAGGGATCCCTGATAGACCCTCTCTTAAAGGAAATAGGTTTATTAGTTTATTTTTCATTCACTTCTTTATTTCCCTTCCTTCCCTCCCTTTCATCAATTTCCCAGATATTTGTTAATCATTTGATGGTCATTTCTTTTGTGATGTGTACTTGAGGTTACAAGTATTATTATATTACTGCCCTTACACTTGAGGCACTCACAGACCTCTGGGAGAAATAGCATATTCATAATGTTTAAAATGTACTTAAAAATGTATATAAATAAATATACACATGCATGCTTATTACTGTGAGTGCAGTAATTGACCTGCGTCTAAAGATGCTGGATGTTCAAGTACAAAGTGACAGGTGAGCAGTGTTTAAGGCTTAAAGGTTAAGTAGGAATCAGAATTCTAAAGCTTGTTCTCAGTTTAAAATAAAATGGATCTGATTAACAGATATTATACACCATTAGTAATGTGAAGTACTTAGAAGATGATGAGATCATAATGGTCCCCAAGAATGGATTTGACTTTTAAAACGTGGAGAGACAGGGTTAATGAGAGGCAGGGGAGAGACTTTAGTTTGAGCCTGGAATGAGCCTTGGTTAAGCAACAAGAATGAACCAGCTGGGGAAGTTGGGGAGATAGTGACCAGACCATTGGTCTGCTCTCTGAGTAAGGAGTAAAGATAGACAAGGTTAGGCAGGTTTTGGCCACACTTATGGCTTTGGACTTCGAACTCTGCCTATATAACGTGTCCTCTATGAAGGCTGCTGAGTGTGAAACTGACCGAAAAGAAGCGATTCCTGGTTTTCATCAGTCTCATACACAGAAAGCATGAATACTGTGTGGTAACTTTTATTGAATTAAAACACAAGGACCTCCTCAATTCAGGCAGTTGGCTATGTGAAGAAAAAGGACATGGCAATGAGAAAAACTGTAATATAAGAAATTGTTGATACAGGCATTGGAGAGTCTCTTTAAACTTAACTATCTCCCTGAAGTCAGGTATTACTAGGATTGGTTTTAGTGATCCTTTGGGTTTGGTGAGATGCTTTGGTGGTGAAGGTGAGGATGAAATATGAAAAAACAAGGAATCAAAAAGAAGTAGAAAGGGAGGAATGAGAAAGGGCAAAAAACAAGCATTGCAGAGTAGCCTGGGGACTGTTCACAACTACCATCTCCAGTGATTGTTGTTTGCACTCAAGAGTCATTGTACTTATCTCTGTATAAATTATGTATTACTGTTGAACTAAATGAAGATATGTTTACTTTGTTTTTAGAATGTATTCTTAGTAACGTTAATATGTAAAGGAGGGTTGGATATTTTTAATCTAATTTCATTTCTCTGAAATGATTGTTTTTGCTTTACTCTGATTTCTAGCCTGGCATTTAATTAAGAGAATCGCTTACCTTAGAATCCTTTTGCTAATTCATCTTACTGATAACTGGTGTTGTGAGGTTCTTTGTCCAAGTTTTCATCTTAAATGTCTTTGAATTTAATTTTGCGTTTCAACCTTGTGACATGGAATAAGTATACATAAGTAAAAGGCCTTCTATTTGTGAGAATCTTTTTTTTTTCTTTTTTGCTGTTTTACCTTGCCACCAATTCATTGCGTTCTTAAAGATAATCTTGCCTATTAAAGGACTTAATTTATTTTGAATAACAAAGAAAAGCCCTCTCTACATATCTCTGTGGTTTTGTGTGATAAGGTTATTTTTTATGAAGATGAACAGTAACTGTGGAGGAGATAGGAGCTGAAGATTTTTTTTTTTTTTTTTTTTTTGTGGTGAAAAATAAAAGAATAATGCTTTGAGAGGGCTTGAGGTCACCTTTTGAAACTGCCTGCTTCCAAACAGAAGGAAAACCAGACTGATAGCCAATTACTCCTTGGAGTCACCACCCTAATTTAATTATTGTGTCCCTGAAACCACTTCCCTAATGACCTGGGAGGAAGATTTGCTTAAGGAATGTAAGTTGTGCTTTGATGGTGCAGTCTGCCCTTACCAGATCCATGCAAAGAAGACTCTGTCACTCTGGTTTTTATTCTTGATAAGCTTGTAGCCTTCTCCTTGGCTTCACTGTCTGCTGGTATTTTTAGAAGTTTACTTGTAAACACCATGTAAGGAAGCATCTTTCTTTTATTCCAAAATATCATTAGGCATATGTTAAGAAATAGTTTACTGCTGCTCTACTTATATTCAGATGTGTTGCCCTGTTTTAATAATAATAATCTTTTCTTAAGGCTGTATCACCTGCGCTGCGTTCATCAAAAATGCCTGCAGTTGGGGCAGAAGATCGACCTCTTGGGAAGGATGGAAGAGCTGCTGTTCCTTACCCACCAAGTAAGAAAAGGAAATTGAGCTTTGGCTTACTATTTATAACTTCTACAAAATGTTTTCATATTCAGTGATGTTTTATCTGAGATGCCTCTCTGTCCCTCCCTTTTTTTTTTTTTTTACGGCTTAGGAGGTCTGTCTTTACTATTAACAGAATATTAACTGTGAATTAAAACCTATTTAAGTTGGAATTTCTAAGATGGGGCAGGCAGCTAAGAGACCATTTTAGTTTGAATTCCTTTTGCTTTTGTTTTCAAATTAAGAATGAACTCTTCTGGTTAAAAATGTAGATAAATGTGTTTTATGTTTGTTTCTCTAACAGCCTTTTCCTAGTAGGATAAACGCTATACAGTGACTTTCATTTTTTTTTTTTTTATACAGTGACTTCCAAAGTGATATTCCACTATAAGAGTTTGTGTAAGATGTTTCAAAAAATTTAATTTACACAAGGATGATGATCATTTGTTTTTTTGTGGTTCTTTTTCTAATTCATTTTGAAGTTTGTGTTTCCTTTTGAGATCAGTTTATTGTGTATGACAGCAAGAAGAGAAATTTTTTTTAAAGTTACTCTTCATTGTAGGAAACTACATTATTCTACAAGAGAAAAGACAGTAGAAGCAGAAACATAATTCCATTGCAAATCATTCTTTAATACCATCTCATTAACTTCAGCTGGTAATGAGAACAAATTGAGGGGAAAAACCACTATGTCATAGGGATGAGTCAAAAAGTTTTATGAACCTATAAATGTGTGCTGATTTACTCAAATGTAGAAGTGTGAAGTATACAGAGATTGGATTTTGACAGCTTTAGTAGATCCATAGCTTTTTAAAATATGCAAAGCTTTCTCAAGCATGACATGTATGAAAATGAATAATGGTAGCCAGCCAGTTGCTGTAGTTTTTTTAATTAAACATTTTTCTTTTTTTATTACTCTGCTCTACAGATTTTGCAAACATAGAATTCACAGATTAAAAGAAACAATATTAAAATAGATACATATGGAATAGGTTAGATGAATGAATTTTTCCCCTTGTATTGAACCAGTTAATCCTCTGCCCTTTTTGACATTAAGTTATATGTTGTGATGTTAAATGTTAAAACATGACTTGTCCAAGGTTATTGGACTCACAATATTTGTACTCAGAAATCATTCTGTTAGTGTCCTTGCCCAGGAAAGTATATGGTATACTCTCTTCTTTATCTCATTTTTATTCAGAAAATAATTGTTTCAAAAAGAAGCAACTCAAAATGTTATGATAAAGTACAAGTTATAAAAATTAATTGATTAATTGAAAAATTAATTTGATAAATTTGATTAATTTATACTTACATATATAAGCTTTGGAAAGTATAGATACATAAGAGTAAATGGATCTTTCGTTGTGCACAAAGTATGCATGTGTAAATGTGTGTGTGTGTGTGTATGGACATGTATACAATATTTCCTCCCAAGACATGACAATGAAATAACATGGTAAGAAGTTCTCATCTCTGCAAGAGCTTTTTTGTACATTGAGGTAGAAAGACTGACATAAAATTTAGTGTCTAGAACAGCACCATCCAGTCTAATAGAAATACAGTGTGAGCTACAAATGAGAGCCATATAGCAGTCTTAAATTTTCTAGTAGTTACATTAAAGGAAGTAAAAAAGAACCATGTAAGATTAATTTAATTAGTATATTTACCTAATATAACCAATAGTGTCATTTTTTACATGTGATCAGTGTAAAAAATATTGGGATATTTGATAATTCTTTTTTTTTTTTTTGTGCTAACTCTTTAGAATCTGTTGTATATTTTATACACACAGCACATCTCAGTTTGGACGACGCTTGGCTTGAGTGCTCCATAGCCATATGTGGCTAATGGATACTGTATTTGACAGATTATGTCCATAATTATTCATTTGTGTATGTAGTAATGTAATAGTGAGAAAAGCAACACACAGTAATAACTAGATTTAATTTTGGCATCAAGTCTGTGTTAAGGTAGTATTGTGTTATAATAATATATACAATAATACACCTCAATTCCAGCCTATTCTGGTAGCTGTTCCCACCCTCACTTTAGCATTTTTAAGGATAAAAATTGAACAAACAAGCCATGGTTTTCTGTTTTGGAGAACTAGAATGTTTCTGTCATCTTTCTGACTTACCCTCTTTGACTGCAGTTCCTTTTCTCATCTCAAAACCTGTTTAGGGTCACATCCTGTCAGAAATTCCTTGTAACTTAACAGCAAAATCATCTTTTTCCAGCCAAACAAAAATGGGGAGGGCAGACCAATTATTATAGGCTTTATCACTTACTGAATGTTTAGATGTTACATGGTGAAGCATTCACGTGTGTGTACATTATGTTATTTAATGTGTACAAAAAAATATGAGGTAGATAGTATTGCCATTTTGCAGATGAGGAACTTGAAGTTTAGAGAGGTTAAGAGTTTCCTTAAGAATATCTGATAATGGGGTGCCTGGCTGGCTGAGTTGGTGGAACATGTGACTCTTGATCTTGGCATTGTGAGTTCGAACCCCATGTTGGGTGTAGAGATTACTTAAAAATAAAATCTTAAAAAAAAAAGTATCTGATAGAATAGTGAAGGCTACTTTCTGAAGTGAGTCTCTGGCAGGTGTAATCTTATTTTCCGTACTTTTTTTGTGTTCTCTTTTACCTTTGATAAAAAATATCAAGGTCGTGAAGGTGTTGAAAATTGAGATATACAAAAAAAAAAAAAAAAAAAAATTGAGATCTACAACTGTGTTAGGTAGCTTCAAAGAATTTGAGTATCCCCAGGTGAGAAATGTCTTTATTACGTTTCTCAGACAAAATTTAGTAGCTAATTTAATAAAATAATTTTTGGTAGTATTTTATACCATAGCCAGAATACTTACATGTAAAATAAAGGCTCTGTTTAAGTTCACTTGTCATTTTAACACAAAGAGAATTTGTACAGTTTATTTTCCAAGTATTTGCTTGAAGATTAAAATCTATAATGCAAATAGGAGTTTGAAGATTTTATGAAGCGGACTTAGAATTTAAAATGTTATACTTAAACATTAATTTTATATTAAAAATGACCCATAGCTGCTCTTTCTGTGACTTGGAAGAAGGAGTAGGGACTAAAAGATAAAGATGATGGATGTATTTCAAGTATAACCTAACTCAATATTAAAGTCTTCAGTCTTGTTTTATTTTTTCTCTTTTTTTTTTTTTTTTCTTCTTCAGTCTTGTTTTAAAGAAAATTACTGATCTGGTTGCTGCTACATTTGAAGACCTGTTTTTCCTCCTCAGACTCCAGTGGTTCTCTGGGAGTTTCTGGCTTGGCTTGTAGCCCTAGTTCTATGAATTGTTATGTTTCTTAATGGTAAAATACTGTCCTGGCAAGAGGGGCCTTGAAGATCTACTTGAGTTTTTCCCCCCACACCACACCCCCCCCCCCCCCCCCGTTTTCCTTTTCTTTCTCTTTTTCTTGGCGGCAGCAGGCACCATTTTGTTTAATGAAATCTTATACAGAATCCTACTGTAGGAAATAAATGGAAATGGAGCTTCTCTAAAGAGAGGGAAAGTTGGGATCTGAGATCCTGTCTGTTGGCCTCTTCCTTCCCTTGTCTTACAGATAAGCACCCGAGGCCAAGAGAGGGTAAAGTATTCCAGATTATCTTATTGTTTAACTGGGAAACATGGTAAAGATCATCTCATGCAGAGGTTCTCACCTTTTTTCTGCCTCCCATCTGGTGGAAGCCTCCCCCTGCCCCCGTAAACAAAGGAAAGAAACCAAGCCTGGTGAGAATCACACGTCTTTTCCAGCCATTTAGATGAAGGATCCAAGGCCTCCAGGGAGGAGTGACCTGCCCTGACTGTAGCAGCACTGAGCTCTGGAACTGTTCAGGGTCCTGCTGCTGATTCATACAGCACTGTCTCAGACTCCAGCCCAGGGCAGAGTGTGATGCAGTGGTTCTTTATTAATTTCTGATTCAGAGCTTGAGGTCATATCCTAGTCTATTCAGTGGTTACTGTTTGCCTCTTTCAATGCTGAAGTTTCTAGAAAGAGCAATGTGTTTGGAAACTGGGACATCCGATGCCATTCCAGAACACTGACTTACATTCATGGCTCCAAATGTATACATAAATTTGCTGTATAGGACACCCCCTAGTGGTCAAGCTTCCAACTTGCATCACATTACATCTGCTCTTGCTTTCAGAACCCCAGTTGCTTTCATGGGCCCCAGTTGATGATGATGATGGCTAACTTCCGGTATATTAAAATGCTCTTTTAAAAAAGGATTGAGAGTCACTGCTTTAAGTCTTTCTTAAAAGATACTTTTTTTTTTAACTAGTTGATTTTCAGTAAATTCTCTTTTGGTTCTAGGTAGGAATATTAAACCTATGAAGTTTCATTTTAATGTCCATATGGGCAGCATTTAATGTCAATGTGGAACCATTTCCCCAAAGAGCAGTGAATGTGGTGGATTTTTCAGACTAGCCAAGTAATCCTACTACATCTAAACCACCATTGTAGCTGCAAACAATTTTTTTTTTTAAGTATAAATGCCTGATGGATTTTCTGTGAAAAATTTGCTATAGGACATTTTCATGTAATTCTGAAATATTTCATACATATTTGTAAGCAGAGATAGAACTTTCAGCAAAGTTATTCCATTTAATTTCTTCCAGCTTCTACTTATTTCATCTCCTTATACTCTTCAGGCAGTCGTTTATTAGAAGAAATATGTAGGTTATATAAACTTTGTTCTCTTAATTAACGTGAAGTCAAATCATAAAGCATCAAGGGGATAGTGGTAAAGTTCTAGAAAAGGATAATTTTCTGCTGATGGCCACCTTCTTAGAGACTTCCATGATTAATACTGTTTGTAACTGATACAACCATTCAGTTAGCATTATTTCTGATGGCAGGTGGGGTGCCTGCCTACAAACTGGGATTTTTTAGAAGTCTTACCTGTTAAATATTGTCTCTCCTCTCCTCTCCTCTCCTCTCCTCTCCTTTCTTCTCCTCTCAGCAGTTGCAGACTTGCAAAGGATGTTCCCCACTCCTCCTTCTTTAGAACAGCACCCTGCATTTTCTCCTGTGATGAATTATAAAGATGGAATCAGTTCAGAGACAGTGACAGCATTAGGCATGATGGAGAGCCCTATGGTCAGTATGGTATCAACACAGCTCACTGAATTCAAAATGGAAGTAGAAGATGGATTAGGAAGTCCCAAGCCAGAGGAAGTAAAGGTAATTGCCAACATATTAATTTTACCAAGGCAGGGTGATTTTCAAGCAGATTCATATACATCTTCTTCAAAATAGTATATCTATATGCTGTATATACATAAATTTTTAAGAGGTACATTGCTTGGTATATTAATTATAATGTCTAGATTAATTTAAAATTTTGTCATTAACATTTTCTGCTGATTAGATGAGAGAAATACTCAATTCCACTCATTTTTGTTACTGTTGTTATATGTCTTTAGTTGTTCCACCAGCATTATCACCGGACTCTCCTTGTTTTCTCACAGGACTTTTCTTATGTGCACAAAGTTCCAACCTTTCAACCTTTGGTGGGATCCTCCATGTTTGCTCCACTGAAGATGTTGCCGAGCCAATGCCTGCTACCTCTGAAGATACCTGATGCCTGTCTGTTTCGGCCTTCATGGGCAATCCCTCCTAAAATTGAACAACTGCCCATGCCACCTGCAGCCATTTTCAATAGAGATGGCTACAAGTAGGTGCAGGGACCATGTCACGTTTCTTGCCCTATTAAGTGTGGTTTTGATCTTAGATAAGTATTTAAAATGATAACATCAGCATGTCATTTGAAACTTTCCTTTCTTGGACATTCGTGTTTTTGTGCACATTATTTTGTGTTGAAAATGTGCATATTTTCTAACTAAATTTCATGTATATGGATAAATTAAGGCTATTTGTATAGAGAACCATGGTGTTCATGCTAGTTTAGTATCATATCAGTGTCTACTACAGAATCAAGCAGTAGATTGGAGTTGATAATGTTATTTGGATAGTGGTGGTGTTTGATTTATATAGATTGTGGTTCCAAATACGCTTCCTTAAGACACTTTAAAATGAAGTGTTAACACAGAGACTTTCTCTCATGCTGACCCCACATCATATAAGAAAGCAGTAACAAGGGTGGTATGATACAGAAGAAGGAAGAAGAGGTGTTTATTGTAACGTGGGCACATTTAACTCTGTCAAAGAAGGGTAGTCTGTCAACAGTGTAGACTCAGTTTTCCCTATGATGAATAATTTCTTAATTAAACAATTTAAATGCTTTAAAATATAAGGCCATAAGCTCAATTTTCTGTCAGGACCAGGTAAACAAAATGTGGATGACATGGATTGGATAAAGCAAAAGACTTGGCACCACTGCTAGTCAGTGTTATCCTGAGGGACAGTAGGAAAGAGCAGGGTCTCTGATGGAACAGTTAAGATTATGCTTCACTTAAAGGGACTGTTTGCTATGCAGTTATAGTGCATTGTTCAGGCAAGAATGTGGGCAACTAGAGGTCTGCGTTTTTATGTAAATCTCCTTTTTAAAAAATTTTGGTAGTTAATTCAGAGTCACATTTTAGGAGCCAATAAGACAAATTCCTGATCCAGTCTGTGGGCTATAGTTGTGACATCACATAAAACCATCTTGATGAAACCAACTTTAATGTCATAAACAGGCTTTATGCTTACTTATGTAAAGTCAGTGTCAGAATGAAAAAGTGTGACAGCATGTAGGATAAAAGAACCCAGACTTGGGAGGGTACAGCCGTAATGTCACAGGACTCCAATCCTGCCTTTTTTGTTTACACCTGTGTATGGCCTTAAATGACTAGCTTACCTGAGTCTCTCCCTTCTTTAAAATGGTATGATCTGGCTCTGCTTCCCATACAAGATTTTTGAAAGGTTCTAATGGTTGTGGAAGTATTGTGGCAATAACAATTCGCCAGCAGGATGAACGAATGTGCTCAAAACTACCCTGGTGATGATCCCCTGGCTCCTTTTCTGCTGCCGTGCTCCAGTATTTAAGTAGGGACTAATATAGCACAGCAGAGCTCATAAGCCCAGAAGAGTTGCCACACCATTCTCAAACAATGCAGCAACTCCAGGAACCCATTTGACAGTTTAATTTCTTACACAAGCTCCTCAAAAAAGTGATGTGAGACTCTTTGCTGGATGATAATATAAATAATAAATAACTTAGATCATTGTTTAGATCTATTAAATCTATCACTTGCTATCCCAAAGATCTTTGGTATTCTAAACTGGTTCTGTTAAGAACTTTCTTTGATGAAAGAAATGTTTTGTATTTGCATCTTCCAGTATGGCATCCCCTGCCCTGATGTTGTAGCTGTGCACCTCTTGAGATGGGGCTAGTCGAGACCAAGACTGAATTTTTAGTTTTATTTAAGTTGATTTAAATTTAGCACATAAGGCTGGTGATAACCTTATTGGACAGCACAGTTCTAGACTATGTGAATTCCTTCTGCTGGGGTCTCTATCACCCTGGCCACCCCTTTGTCACACTCAGCACCCCAGCACTCACTTGCTTGACACCTGACATACTTGCTGTGAGCTAACTTTTCTTCCTCTTTTTTACTGTTGAATGCCTAGCATCTAGCATGAGGTTGGTATTCAGTTCGTTTTTATTGAATGGGAAAAATCAGGTTGGTATACAAACTAAACCATTCTTACTACCTAGGGAGCAATTTAATTATTTAGGTTTTCAGTTTAGTAGTTGTAGTTTCCTTTTCTGATCTGAACTGTATAATAATTTTAGGGTTTTGTCAAATAGGAAAATCTGAAAGGAGTCCAATTAGAGTAAAGATCATTATTACACACTTATTATTTTGGTCTCTGAGATAGCAGTGATTGCTAATCAAGTTTTCTGGGTCATTTTTTATCTGTACTCAAAGATACCACTGTGCCTCAGTTTTTCTTTTTAGTGCTTGATTTGGATTTTTAAGCTGGTAGTTTAGGCATAGCTAATTAAACATCACAAGAAAATTATTTGAAGAGCCATTACTTTATGACATTCTTCTTTCAAATTATAAGTGAATGAATATGCAGTTTATTGGAAGAACATTAGTTTAAGCACAGTATTAAGAGATTCCAAGAAAATATTAAGTATTAGATGAAATCAGTATTCTTTTGATACCTTCTAATTGGAAGGAATGGTCCATTGCTGTTTTACATGTACATTTAAGAATGTATATCAAAAAATTTTTTTACAATAATAGAATAGCAGAACATTATAGACCCTGTTTTGTTTTTTTTTGTGTGTGTGTGGCTAGTCCAAAAAGAAGTCATTACTTTTGAAAAAAAGATAGCACAATGTGATCAGTCTCTGGGGAACTAAAAATAATTGTGCTATAGGTAATGCATAGCATATTGAAAATTAAAAATGAATTAAAATTGTCTACTGCCCCACAGAAATCTGTTAGAGAAGTTTGGAAGCTATGATACAATATATGTACTATGCAGTTTATATAATTAATATTGAGGTCTCCTAGCTATGTATGTGATATTGGCATTAATTACAGTGTAGTAGTAGCTAGTGGGTTTCCTATAATTGAATTCCTTCATGGCCACTCGTCTATAAAAATGCAAGCCTAGACAGGACTGTGTTTTGAAAATTAGAAAAATTGCAAATGTTCCTATGTGTTTGATTGTAACTGCTTTAGAGTCATAAATGGATTATAGCCTCAGAGGACAAATACAGTGGTAGACTTTTAATTTTAAAAAATGACAAAAATGTAATTGCAAATTAGATGGAAATTTTACCCTATGGTCTTCTAGCTAACTTAGCATCTGAACTCATGTGTTAATGTTCCACTTAAGTTTTCAAAACTCATTGACCAAACCCAGCACCATGTTTTCTTTTTTGTTTGTTTTTTGTTTGTTTGTTTGTTTTTTTAGCACCATGTTTTCTTATAAAAACAGTAAAGTTCCCTTGAAAGATTAACATGAAGATTGCTTAGATGTGGAATAAGTAGAAGGAAAATGCTGTAGTGTGTTATTCTTCATGCCATGTTTCTTGCTTTCCCATGTACTTTACTGACTCCTTTGAATCCTTTTTTTTTTTTTTAAAGAAAAAATTGAATATACCTAGTGATAGCATGCATAAATGGTAAATGTGCAGGCCAGGTGGGGTAATAGTGTGTGTATTCCAGCATCTGTGACACGCACCTGTTCTCATTTGGTATTTCTGTTGCAGTAATGTGCCTAGCGTCGGGAGCCTAGCAGATCCAGACTATCTGAATACACCACAGATGAACACACCAGTGACGTTGAACAGCGCTGCCCCAGCCAGCAACAGTGGAGCAGGAGTTTTGCCATCTCCAGCAACCCCTCGCTTCTCCGTCCCCACACCACGAACCCCCAGGACCCCAAGAACTCCCAGAGGTGGGGGCACTGCCAGTGGTCAAGGGTCAGTTAAATATGATAGCACCGATCAGGGGTCACCAGCCTCTACCCCCTCTACCACACGGCCCCTTAACTCTGTGGAGCCTGCCACCATGCAGCCAATTCCTGAAGCCCACAGTCTCTATGTCACCCTGATTCTCTCAGATTCTGTGATGAATATCTTTAAAGACAGAAATTTTGACAGCTGTTGCATCTGTGCCTGCAACATGAACATCAAAGGGGCGGATGTTGGGCTTTACATCCCTGACTCTTCCAATGAGGACCAATATCGCTGTACCTGTGGGTTTAGTGCGATTATGAATCGTAAACTTGGCTATAATTCGGGACTCTTCCTGGAAGATGAGTTGGATATTTTTGGGAAGAATTCTGATATTGGTCAGGCTGCGGAGAGGCGCTTAATGATGTGTCAGACTACCTTCCTTCCTCAGATGGAAGGAGCCAGAAAATCCCAGGAGCCACCTATAAGCCTTCTCCTCCTCCTCCAGAATCAACATACACAACCTTTTGCTTCACTGAGTTTCCTGGACTATATTTCCTCTAACAGTCGTCAGACTCTTCCCTGTGTAAGCTGGAGTTATGACCGGGTACAAGCAGATAATAATGATTACTGGACGGAATGCTTTAATGCCTTGGAGCAGGGCCGACAGTATGTAGATAATCCCACAGGTGGAAAAGTAGATGAAGCTCTGGTGAGAAGTGCCACTGTACACTCTTGGCCTCATAGTAACGGTAGGTTTCCCAGAATACATATTTACTTTAAAAATTATCTTGGCATGATGGCAAATGATAAACTTTCTTTAGTTTGTTATATGACAGAAGTTTAAGTTTTATTTCTTAAAAAAAAAAAAAGAAAGTAAGATCTCTGTTGAAAATCTTCCTGAATTTAAGGATTGGAGCAAATGTTTTATATTGAAACATCTTTGAGGCAAGTAATTATTTTGTGAAGACTTCTATTAATTCCTATAGACAGTGCGGGGAAACCTACAACTGCTAAGTGTCAGCATCATCGGGAGTACACAGACGAATAGTTTGCACACGTTGCGTGTTTAAATTCACCCATTCTTCTAGATGAGTTGTCCGTGATACTTTCTCCATGAAACCTTCTACCCATTTACCGAGCATTTTCTCCTTCCTGTTTTTCCAGTATTTTGCATCTCTTATAACAATGATCACAGTTTACTTTGTGTTATGGTTCCTGAGGCACGTCACTGACTCTTCTATTATTAAAAGTTCCAGTTGACAAATATCTGTGATGTTGAGCTCTAAGCATGCCATGCAAGTTGCTTTTCCCTTCCCTTCTTCATTCACCATCTATACTGCGATGCATCCTGGGTGATAAAATGACTGAAAGAGACAAGATACCTCTCTGAGGGACTTCCAAATCTGTCCTGGAAAATGGACATCAGATTAAGCAAATAATAACACAGACTAGCATATTAGAAACCCATCATAAGCAATTAGAAAAAAAAACATGGAGTGGGAGGGCCTTCCTAGACTGGGGGTCAGGGAAGACCTCCTTGAAGAAGTAGTAACATTAGAGATCTCAGTGCCAGTACAGATTAACTGGCTAAAGAGGCTAGAGAGGGGATCTCTGGGTGGTGCAGCGGTTTGGCGCCTGCCTTTTGGCAATCCTGGAGACCCGGGATCGAGTCCCACGTCGGGCTCCTGGTGCATGGAGCCTGCTTCTCCCTCTGCCTGTGTCTCTGCCTCTCTCTCTCTCTGTGTGTGACTATCATAAATAAATAAAAATTTCAAAAAAAAAAAAAAAAAGAAGAGGCTAGAGAGCAAGGAATTGTATCCCAGACAGAAGGAACAGCAAGAGTGGTATAGAGTTGTATAGAGCTTGGTTCTTTCAAAGAACCGAATGACTCTGTCTCTCTCTCTCTCTCTCTCTCTCTCTCATTTTTTAAAGGGGGTTGGAACCTGGGTGGCTCAGTCGATTAAGCATCTGACTCTTGATTTCGGCTCAGGTCATGATCACAGGGTTGTGAGATTGAGCCCCAAGTCAGGCTCTGTGCTTGGTTTGGAATTTGCTCCAGATTCTTTGTCTTTCCCCTTCTCTGTTGCCCCCCCCCCCCCCAATAAATACATACATCTTCAAAGAACTGAAGGAAACTTGGAGCTGGCTAGATTCCCAAGAGCAATTTGAGACCTGCTGGGGCTGGGGTCTTTATCCCAAGAACCCTAATAAGTCATTGGTGGGTTTATGAAGAGGCATTGACATCTGATTTGTGTAAAGAAACCAGCTCTGAGTGCAGTGCGGACTGTGGATTTGGGAATAGCAGAATGGTGGAAAGACAAGGTTAGTGCAACTGCTCAAATGAGAAATAATAGCTGGTTTCTTATCTTAGCAAAGGGGATGGAAAAGAAGTAGAAACATAAGGTATGTTGAGAAAGTGGTAGGACTGCAGGGCTTAGTAGTGGGTTGGATTTCAGGGGTCAGAGCGAGATGTTAAGGAAGACACCCAGGTTTGTGATGTGTATACCTGGAGAGGTACTGATCATTCGAAGATAGGTGTACTGGAGGAAGGCTAGGTCTGGGGAGAAACTCTCCTAAGTTGAGTTTTGGAAATTTTAAAGATCTCTTCTTGAGATATCCAGGTAGAGATGTCAAGTAAACACTTGGGAGTTTATGGGCCTGCAGCTCAGGGGAAAGGGAGTAGTTGGCTTGTAGATAGTAAAGTCAGGCACAGAGGAGGAGGAAAGCTAGGATGACAAGATGGCTTGGGACAGAACTTTGCTGAATTCTGCTGTGTAACCAAGTTTTAAGAAAAAGAGTGGTCAGGAAGCATTAAAGCGCAGCTGAGCTTTTAAGAAGAGGATTAAGTATGTCTTTTGACCACAGTGAGGAGCTACTTCTGTAGACTACTTCACTAGAGGGATGGGAATAGGTTGGGCTGGAATGGTTGGTTACATGAATGAAACATGGAGCTTGCTCTGAACAGCTCTCAGCCTTGTAGGGGAGAAGGCTATATAAGCTTCTTAAATAACAGTTGGAAATCTAGAATGAGAAAGTATGCTTAGAGGACAGAGATCATTGGAGTGAGGGATGATAGGCACTTTTTTGAGTAGCCAGGCCCAGAGACTTCTCAGAGGTGAAGACTTGTAAGAAAGTATTCAAGGATTACACTCATTTCTGTAACTGCTGAGTTTTGAGCACTGTGCCTTGTACTTAGCAGGCCTCTAATTAATGTCTGCTGGATGCATTTATGAATTACAGAAAGTACAGTCTTTCCCCTCTAAAGAAATGTGGGTGATTATCTTGGGCGGTTCCTTTTACTAGATAGTAGCCTTCAGACAGAAAAGCAGTGAGTGGGTGGATCAGTACTGTCATCTTTGGATATGAAAAATAGCAGATTTTATCGCAGGGGAGGTGTGGGTTCCAAAGTCAGAAGCTTAACAGTATCAGACAGATAATGTAAATGAGTGAATGATGCTGGAGCAGATTTGCAAACAGCAGTGCCCTCACTACATCTTTCCGTGCACACGTTCCATTCTGTGTGCACAGGAATAGCCACAAGGGATGATGTCTGCTTTTATTTTTCTCTAACCTGTGATTCTCTTTGTCTGTCATTTTCCAACTGTTGATAGAGCCATGGTTACAAGAAGTACTTTTTTCTTTACTATAGGAAAAAAAGAAGCCCAGGTTTGAAGGTACAGGTGATCATCCCTGCTTCCTTCTCAGGTAGGCAGCAGAGCTGAGTGAGGAGGGCCTCTGAAGGGGGCAGTTGCTCCTTGGCTTCAGCGCTGCTGCTTATGCAAGAATGGGGCCTGCTGCTTGCCAGGTCTCCCAGTTTGTCAAGAGATGCTGGAAATTTACATTAGCTACTGGTGTTTGATTTAGGGATCACCTAGAGGTGTCTTAAGCACCCTGTGTTTCTTTAGTTGGTAGATAAATCTTAGATTTCCATCCATGCCCCTTTCCTAATCAGCTAGAGAAGGAAAGGTCTTTAGGTACGCAGCTGTGCAAGTTCACAGCTGATCACCTCAAACTTAATTAGCTCTTTCTTCAGATCTCTTTGAGAATTCAGTGAGCATTACAGACCTGTCTCCCTGGGAAAGAATATGCACATGTTCGTGTGTGCACAATTTTGCAGAGTTTGAGAGGTTTTTTCAAAGGTTCTATGTTAAGAGCCCCTCCTCTTAATAGGAAGGATGTTTCTTCTGAAACCTTGAATCCCACCTTCCTGTGTGGACAGCTGGCTTTCAGTACTGCTGTTGCTTTTGCCATGTTTTCTTGTGCCTCTGTCTGCCTGGAAGGTTATATTTCTCTCTGTGCACTTTGTATTTTGTGAAGATATTTTATATTACGAGCTTTTTTTAACAGTTGTGAAGAGCTTCTATTTAAGTTTTTCCTCCTACTCATTATTCATTCAAAACAGTGATATTTGTAAATAAAATAATAAATAAGAAACTTTTACAGCTCTCTTTTCCTATGAACAACCTTGGAAACAGGTTTGTATGATTTTAAAGAGTCAGGCTCATCTATCTTTTTACTTCTAATCTCCTATAGTTAACCTTTTATATATAGAGGAACCCATTTCTCCTTTTATTATTTCCACTAATAAATTATAAATTACTTTATAATAATAAGATAAGAAAATATCTTTTCTCTCCCCTGCTAGATCAAGCATTTTAGAATCTACTAAAAATAAAATCTACCACCAGTAATGTCTTTGTCACGGACTATAACTGAGGTCCAGAATGATGGCAGAGAGAAGAAGAGCATGCCGGTCCCCCTTTATGATCTCCATTCCTTTCATTTTCTTTCTTTTCCAGTGCTAGACATCAGCATGCTCTCCTCCCAAGATGTGGTCCGCATGCTGCTGTCCCTGCAGCCCTTTCTCCAAGACGCCATCCAAAAGAAGCGCACGGGCAGGACCTGGGAGAATATCCAGCATGTGCAGGGGCCGCTAACATGGCAGCAGTTCCACAAAATGGCGGGACGGGGCACCTATGGTAGAATCTCTTCCCTGTTTTAAATTTCTTCGTGATTTTTTTTGTTCCATAAAACCCAGCTTTAGTTACTGTCAAGTCCTTGCTTCACTGATAAAATAGAATCTTTTTCTTCATGGCTATTAAGGTTTATAATCTCTTTTCTTTCCTAAAGTCAGTTTGGAATTAAGTTTTCTAAGCATCCTTGGCAGAATCAAGGTCAATGAGGAAAATAATCCTTAAAGAGATTATTTGTTAGATTTTCCTCATTTTCCCGATCCTCATTGCATTTTCATCTGGATGAACATCTGAACTAGTTCTGTCAGCGTCTTCATAGTCAGGATTATAGTGCTTATTTTAAAGGAAATGGTGTAGTACTGCCTGGAAAACTAACTTTAACTTGTTCTCGTCTGCCTTCTGATCTTATTGGACCTTTATTAGAGCATTCTGACTCATTGAAATAAAGTTCTTCATCATGGGCCACGTAATTAGAGGGTTTGAAGAATACTTTTGAGAGTGATTCTGTTAACCTACAAGGAAATTTCTGATGCCAGAATTAAAACTAATGCAGCAAGAACTTCAAGGTCTCCAGCTTGTACAAAACAGACTCACGAGCCCTTCCTAATGGCCTTGTTGTTACAGGTTCAGAAGAATCTCCTGAGCCATTGCCCATTCCTACTCTGCTGGTAGGCTATGACAAGGACTTCCTCACCATCTCTCCATTCTCTTTGCCATTTTGGGAGAGGCTGTTGTTGGACCCATATGGGGGCCATCGTGATGTTGCCTATATTGTGGTCTGTCCAGAAAATGAGGCCTTGCTCGAAGGAGCCAAAACTTTCTTCAGGGACTTGAGTGCTGTATATGAGGTGAGAACGACATGAAAACCACTTTCGTGATGAGTCCTCAGGTGGTTTCTAGCTATGACCAAATTTTAAAGAACAAATATCTTCAAGGTAGATCTCAAAAGAAAATTTGCAAATAGCTGGAGGATGAAGGAGAGGATTAAATTGGCAAGTTTTCCTGGAAGTAAATTGCTTTATCATCTTGACTTAACATTTTGTTAGATTTAGAAGACTTTGCTCTACCTGCCTTACCACACATCTTACAGTTGAGCTATTTTTTCCCTCATTTTTGTGTTCAAGTTTAAAAGTATTGCTTACCAGGGAGTCTTCTGGCTGCTCAGAAGATGACCTTTACAAAAAGGAGGCACGTCTCTCTGGGGTGGGGCTGGGTTTGTAGAGGAGAGGAGGGTGGGGGAAGGGTCCTGAAAACAGTATAAAAGTGTTTAGCTTGAAGATTTCTGAATCAGAAGATAAGTTTAATGAATCATGTCTCTGTTGTATATTTAACACTACATCCTAGTACTAAAATTTTGAGACGCATTAATAATGTAATAACCATAATTTAAAGGCCAGTAGGTAATTTCATATGTTTAGTACATAAATTACTGTTACTTTTGAAAAATTAGAATCATGAGTATCTTTGAAGAGTGCCATATTTTTTCTGCCAAAGTATATGCACATTAAATATTTGTATCTTATACTTCTAATATCTTTATTTTTGGCAAGATTAAATGAAATTAGTATTTATGAAGAACTGTAACAGGCATATTATAAACATTACAAGAGTGTTAAATAAGATGCCAAGTTGAATTTAAAAAATATTTTGTAACAGAACATTTGCTATCTAGAAATGGATGGGCCTCCACGAAATAATAAACTTACATGTTGCTACAAAGAAATTAGGAGATGGTAATGTATGAGGTAATGGCATCAGTTAAGCCCCTAAAGGAACCCTTAGATACAGTGATTCTGTACAATGCCTGGCCCATGGATGTGTAATGCTGTTAAATCATAAGGACCATAACACAGAAAACTTGTCTAAGCAATTCTTTTTAAGGCTTGGTTCTTCTCTTGGATGAAACTTTCAACATGAGTTACGAAACATAAAAGGATTGCTGGATCTTTTTAGATCCTAATGACTTTATTAGGATTGCTCATTTGGTGGTAGTGCATACCTGGTTAAGAAGAGTGTGTGCTAGAGAACTTTGTAGGGGGTTGGTAAGCCTTCAGTTGTCAACTCTAATAACGGGTAACGTGGGCTCTTCTATTGGTAAATAGATAGTTAAGTAGCTTAACTTTTTACAGGTGTATTACATTAATTCTTTGCCATAAGTACCCATTTAATGTTCTGGAGATTAATAACAATCTCATTGTGCTTAAAACAACTATTTACTTTTTTAAAAAGTGATCAGCATATCTACTGCTTTAGTGGCCTCTGCTATTGGTGATCTCCAAATGTCTCTAACAGTGTAACAGATGGCCCATAAAATGTTAATGTTATCTTATGGGAAAACATTATGAGTAGGGATTACTTAAGAGGTTTTAGTGGACATATGTCACAGTCAGCCTTAGTAGGCAGGAATCTGGTTAATTCTTTATTTGACCATTAGCAATCAGGTAATGTTCAACAATCTTCCCTTGTGTGGAAGGAATTGGCTGGGGTGAAGAAACATTGGTTTTTCTTTAGATGGTCTAGTCCAGGTTTTGGAGAGACACATAGCAGTTTCAGCATACATTATAATTACCAGAAAGGACCAGTGTATAATGTTGGTTTGGTTGCTTGTGTTAACACTAAAAGAAAAAGCAAAGCACTTCCATGTGTATGATCAAGAATTTCCCCCACTAACAACAGGAGTGGTTCCTGTTGTAAATAACAATCTTGTTTGTGGTATCAGATGTGTAGGCTTGGGCAGCACAAGCCCATCTGCAAAGTGCTACGAGATGGGATCATGCGTGTGGGAAAGACCGTGGCACAGAAGCTGACTGATGAGCTTGTGAGTGAGTGGTTTAACCAGCCGTGGAGCAGTGAGGAGAATGACAATCATTCCAGACTCAAACTTTATGCGCAAGTTTGCCGCCATCACCTAGGTAAGTGGGAATTTATTTGGCAAAGTAGAATCTGAGAAGTAAAATAGCAAATTGCCCCCCTTTGGGAAACAGCATTATGTTGCTTTTTTTTTTCAGGTAATGTTAGTGTTCCATTACTGTATTTATTTAGGTCTGATTTCTGGGTTCTAGGTCATTAAATGCTAATTTTTATGTGCACACATATTTTTTAAAAGCAACTTAAAGTTGCCTAAAGAAGTCGTATCTAATTTACTCCACATTTTGAAAACCTAGCAGCAGGACTTGGTATTAACTGCTTAAGTTTAACCAGCGTTCCCAAGAGAATCTTAGAAGCTTTTAAAGCTCAGTACACATAGGAGCAGGTATACTGTGATGCCTGTAGAATATATGGCCTCTCAGTTTTCAGTGAAGGCATATAGAATCAGTCTGAAAGGAAAATGTTACAAAGGATTAATTATCTTTCTTTTTTCCAAATAAGCCTCTTCACCAGAATTTGTAATAAGTAGCTCCACTTTTATCTCCATGTTAGCAGAATATATAAGCATATATTCAAGTGCAGAGATAGCATTTTAGGTGTCATAATCAGAGTACTGCAGCCTAAAAGCATAATCTTTAAAAAAGTGACCGTCATGAATTTATGATTCAGTCTGACACTGATGTCATCTCTCTGCATGTACTCTTTCAGCACCTTATCTAGCCACTCTGCAGCTCGATAGCAACCTGTTGATACCACCTAAGTACCAGTCCTCACCAGCAGCAGCACCGGGACAAGCTACACCTGGGAATGCTGGGCCTCTAGCTTCAAATGCAGGATCGACAGTGTCCTCAGCTGGCAGTGCATTCAACCCCACCTCCAGCAGCAGTTCTGGGAACCCTGCAGCAAGTAGCTCCGCATCTGGTTCCTCTGTGCCACCCGTTTCATCGTCTGCTCCCGCTCCCGTTATTAACCAGATCAGCACTACCTCTTCCTCAGGATTCAGTGCTAGTGTTGTGGGGCAGAACCCCGGCACTGGGGCCAGTTCTGCAGATAGAACGCAAGGGAACCTAGGCTGTGTTGGAGACCCTGAGCCTGGGCAGAGCTCCTCCCAATCCTTGCAGGATGGACAAGAAAGGTACTGTGTGTGCCCATGGAGGCGGGTGGCTTCAGCTTGGACCCCTTGCCTACCTTCCGCACCCTTACCCTCCCATAGCCTCCCGAATCTCTTAATCTAGTGAAGGGCTCCATTTATTTTCTTCCAAAAGGAAATAACAACTTAGTCACTAGCTTTAGTGTTACGAAATGTGAAGACTTCTTATGAACTTACTATTACTAAACTTATTAACTTCATAGTAAGCTATTACTGTTAATCCTGCTATTATTATGGGAACATAATATATGGATAATAGCAATAGTAAGCTGTTATCACTAACATTAATAGTATTATAAAACATCTTTTTGGACTATAGCCCCAGGAAAAGAGGGAGTGGAAAAAGATCTCCCATTTAAAGGAGTGTATTACCATTTCTTTTTTTTTTTTTAAAGATTTTATTTATTCATGAGAGACACACAGAGAGAGAGAGAGAGAGAGAGAGAGAGAGAGGTAGAGACACAGGCAGAGAGAGAAGCAGGCTCCATGTAGGGAGCCTGACGTGGGACTCGATCCCGGGTCTCCAGGATCAGGCCCTGGGCTGAAGGCGGCGCTAAACCGCTAAGCCACCCGGGCTGCCCTGTATTACCATTTCCCACCTGTCCTGGTACTAAATGGCTTGGTTTGCCTTCATTTTGGTAATACACATATTAATGTTACATTTAATCTGTAATCATTGTCCAGGGGTGTGTTCTGGAACTGGTTATTTTGCATGACTTAAGTTTATTTTGTGCATCTCATAAGTGGCTCTTTCTGCAGTGTCACGGAACGAGAGAGAATAGGAATTCCCACTGAGCCTGACTCCGCGGACAGCCAGGCCTATCCCCCAGCTGTTGTCATTTACATGGTGGACCCCTTCACTTACACTGCAGACGAAGATTCCACTTCTGGAAACTTTTGGCTGTTGAGTTTGATGCGCTGCTACACAGAAATGCTGGATAATTTACCTGAGCATATGAGAAATTCTTTCATTCTCCAGGTAACTATTTGCAAATTTATCTTTAGCTTTTGTTGTTTTTTTTGGTGAAATAACAAGTCATGATTTTTTTTTAATTGGAATTACATGAGAACTATAAAGGGAAAGATACTCCTAATTATTCCTTTAACTTAAGTCACCATTGCATAGCATTTCGGTGTATTTCTAGCCTTTTTTGTATATGTTTACAGAGTTGAGATGCTACTTTTAGTATAATTTTTAGTCCTTTATACTTAACATTTTTCATGAATACTTTTGCAGGTTGTTAAAAATTCTCACAAGCATCATTTGTAATGACCACATGTTCTCCACATTTAATTATTGTGCTGTTAGATATTTAATTTGTTTCTAAATTTTTTCACATTTCGGGTCATTTCTTAAAGTGGATTCTTAGATACACTGATAGATAATGCCAGATTCTTTTCCAGAAAAGTTAGCCTATTTACATTCCCTTCAGCAGTCAGTGAGCATGCCTCTTTCACTATTGCCTTGCCAGCTTTTATAGTGTAATAATTTTACAAGATTTTGGTAACAGGTGAAAAATGATACCTTGGGTGTTTGGATTTTGATTTACTGTCACTTTCGCTAATGCCATCTTAACAGAATTAAAATACTGAAATTAAAGTTACCGGAATAGGTTGTTAATTGCTTTTCATTGTGAAGTTTGTGTCTCACATCCTTAGACAGTAATTCCAAAGTTACCATGCACACTATGTGTATATATGATAAAAAGGAGAACAATATTAAAAAGCAAGTTTTAAAATTTGGGAGCCTGGCAACAATAAATTGCCAAATTACCCCTGAAAAGGGAGCAGGGTAATTTCTAAGTGACTGTAATTTGGACTAACAAGATGACCCCTGTTCTTCAGGTGTTGGTGTATCTTTGTAATAGAGGATTTTATGTTATCTAAGGAATTAAGATTGAGTCAAATTATATTTGGCATCTTACATATTTTGCTTTATTTTATTTTATCTTATTTTAATTTTTAAATAATCTCTACACTCCATGTGGGGCCAGAACTCACAACCCCGAGTTCAAGAGTTGCCAGCTAGGCACCCCTTATATATTTTAAAACTAAAGCTCCTTGCCCTCATTCAGCAAAGACTTCATGCCATTTTGTTTTCTAGCTTTCTTGTTAGCACATTAGATCTCAGTTTCTAGTTTTGTTTGTGTTTGTATGTGTAGATTGTGCCTTGCCAGTACATGCTGCAGACAATGAAGGACGAACAAGTTTTCTACATTCAATACTTGAAGTCCATGGCATTTTCGGTGTACTGCCAATGCCGGCGACCTCTGCCCACACAGATCCACATTAAGTCCCTCACAGGATTTGGGCCTGCCGCCAGCATCGAGATGACCCTCAAGAACCCAGAGGTAGGTAGTAGCACAGCAGAAATTTCTAACAGTGCTTGTATACTGGGGATACAAGCCAGGAGAGTTGGGCTGCTGGGTTGGTCTTTCGCCTTTATTAAGAGTAGTAGATTTCTCTGATCCTTAATTTAAAATAGAGGAGATACTTATCTAAACTTGTAAAATTTTTTGAGAAAAGAAGCAAGCAAACTCTTGGCGTTTTTTTTTTTTTTTTTTTTTTAATGTAAGACCTAAGGCAACAGTACACTCATCACTTACTTACTGATGTTCGACTTTCCTATGATTATTTTGTTCTTTATTTTTGGAAGCTAACCCATGTATTAAATTCACTAACTTTCTTCCTTCTCCAGATCTTTTCTCTCTGGTACAGCAAATGCGTATGTGTTTTCTGATGCACATTTTTACAGGGGCTTGCTCTCTCTTCCCTTGTCTCAGTGCTTCTGATCTATAAATGAATGCTTTTTCTCTCCCATCTTCTTAAACCTACTTCCCACAGATATGTACCTCTAGGGGAATTTTAAAACACCAAACAAAAGTTGTACACTTCTTTTATTTTACTGATCACTTTATCCTGAAGATAGATGAACAGGGCACTTTTTAGAATTTTCAAAGACTTCAGCAATCAGTTCCCACAACTTTTATTGCATAAAAGATCACCCATTAATAAAAGCCAGCAAATTACCTCTTCACCATAAAAGAACTTAAAAATATCAAAAACTGCTCATTTTAGTTGGTAATGTTTTTCTAGAAAACTCCATGAAATGCTTCTCTTTTGAATAAATAACTTAGAAGTGGGAAAAAATGAGACATGTAGTTAATACTGCATTTGTTGTCTGTCACTTGATCCAGAAGAAGCTGCTTAGCCCACAAGCCACATTCATTCTGTGATTATGTACAATTTCTGTCTTTGGCAGTTTAGGTTGGTTTATTCTTTGGAGTTTTAATTTTTTTTCACTTTTGTAAACAGTTCATATATTTTTTGTTAGCTTTTTCTAGAATTAAAATAAATTTATTTCTTGTTAATTGTTTCTTCTTTTGTCTCCAGAAATTGAGTTATTACCTTTCTTTATAAACTTAGAATCTTTTAGTTCTTTACCTCTTGTGGTTATTCTGCAGTTCAGATGCAAGCAATTCTTATGCTTTGGTAAGAAATTATCACAATTTCAAATGGTAACTGATAGTGTTCTGCATTTTCATGGAGGGGAGTGAAGGCTGACTACCTAAGTAGTAAGACGTCCTAAGCCATTACCTAAAAGTTTTAAAGGTTATAACATACTGGCCGAATACTGTCAGTAGCTCATGAGATAAATGGATGAATTCTAGATGAAAATAAGGGGCAAAAATAGGCCTTTTTTTTCCATTTTGTTTTGAAACAGGAAGAAATAAATCATTTAACTTTATATTAAAAACAAAATCAAATATTACAAGTAATTCCCTAAGGTTTATAAAATTTTACATGTGTTATGGTAATAGTTAATTGCTAAATGTTGCTGCTCCCTCAGTCTGCAGCTAGAACATGGATGGCACTTTCATTCAGTAAATGCAGCCCGAGTGGTCTGCTGTGCACTAGGCACTATGTTAGATGCTGAGGATGCAGTGGTGGTGAGCATGATAGCCAGGCCTCTGCATCCAGGAATTCCAGATGTCTGCTGTGGCACAGTCTCATGCAAGCACATTTTACATGAGAAGGAATATATTTTAGTATTTGCCATGCAAGTATTAGGAGAAATCCTATTGTTGGTGCCCCTTTTGTTTTTCATAGAATATCTGGTACCTCAAAAACAGTTTTTTACCTCATGATTTATCACAGGCTATGTGTTGCATCCAAGATATTTGACATTTACCCTTTTACTTTTTGCTAAACTTTTCAGGCAGTCTCACTGGACTGTTTTGTTTTGTTTAAAAAGCTTTGCTGAGACAGAATTCGCATGTTATAATATCTACCCTCTTAAAAATTGCAGAATTTGATGGTTTTTAGTTTGTTCACAGAGTTGTGCAACTATCACTGCTGTCTCATTTTAGAACATTCTGTCAACGTGGAAAGAAACACCCTACCTATTAGCAACCACTCGTGCCCCTCCCCTCCCCCACCCTTGACAGCCACTAGGCTACCTTCTGTCTCTTAGTGGGGTGCAATTACCTATTTTGGACACTTCGTATAAGTGGATCACAGAATATGCGATCTCTTATGTTTGGCTTCTTTCATTTAGCATGTTTTCAAGGTCCATTCATATCAGAGCATGTATAGGATTTTATTTATTTTTATGGTTAAATGATATTCCATTGTATGGATATATACCACATTTTGTTGACTCATTCTTTAGTGGATGGACATTTGAGTTTTTCCACTTTTTAGCTATGAATAATACTGCTGTGAACATTTGTGCACAAATGTTTGTATTTAAAATGTTTTCTAAAAAAATAAAATAAAATAAAATAAAATGTTTTCTGTTCTCTTGGTAAATATATATGAGTAGACTTTCCAGGTATAGGGAGAATGAATGGATCGATGATAAGGTTATTAGCCTTGAGTCTTTGAGCACGTTATTGAGTATTTTTAGGCCTGTGTTTTGTGTCCCTAAAATGAAGGAATTGGATTAGACTCTTTCTCAAGTCTTTATTTTAGCTCTAAAATTCTGTAATTCCATTATTACTATTTTTTATGCCATATATCAGTATGTATGCATGTATAAATGTATGTGTGTTCATTGAGGGGTTGGCAGCTTTGGCTGTGGGTTCAATCCAGCTACAGCCTATGTTAGTATGACCTGGGTAGGAATAATTGCTACATTTTACTTGTAAGAAGAGAGACCCATTAAGCCTAAAATATTTACTCTCTCTCCTTTATGGAAGTTTGCTGACCCCTGCTGTAGGTATTAAATACTGAAATGTGTATAATAGCTGTAAACAATGATGACAACCAGTTTGTCACAGTTTAAAATATTTGTCTAATCGGAACAGCTAATGCTTTGATTTCTAAAATCATACACACACTAACGTATAATAAACATACTGAAAAGTAGCCAATCATAAGTATACTGCTTGGTGAATTTTCACTGAACACATTATGTAAGAAGCACAAGAAAGAAAACCTAAGAAGCATTGAGAAACTTTTTTCATGTTCCTTCTAGTCATTCTAACAGTAATCAATGTTCTGATTTAACAGCAACATACCTTGCCTGTTTTTGACTTTCATGTAAATTGAGTCATATAATTGGTATTTTCTATGTCTGGCTTCTTTCATCCACTGTCACAATTCATCTGTTCCGTTGCATGTAGTGGTAGTTTTTCATGTCTTTGCTGTTTAATATTCTGATTGTATAATAAGAACGCAGTTTATCTTCCATTTTACTGTTGGTGGGCATTTAGATTATTTTTTATTTGGAGCTGTTATAGTTAAAACTCTTATGAACATTCTTACACCTGTCCTTCAGTAAACATATGTCTTTGAATTGGATCAGAGGGTATGTGTGTGTTTGGCTTTAGCAGAGATTGTCACTTTTCCAAAGGGATTACATCACCAGCAGCGTATGAAAGTTCTCATTGCTCCACATTCTTACTGATACTTAGTGTTTTCTTTTTTATTTGACATTCTGGTAATATGTAGTGGTATTTCATTGTGGTATTAATTTCTGATTTCTTGATGACTAGTGAAGTGGTGCCAGTTTACTTTCTAAAATAGTAATTTCTTTTAATAAGGAAACACTAGCTTGATTGGGGTTCCCTAGCTGATGTCATTAAACAATCTTTTTGTTTTCTGTTTTATCATTAGTATTTATGTATGTAATATCTCTGGGGGGCAGACTGTTGTCATTACTCCCTATTGGTTTCAAGTGCTATTCTGGGTTTTGTTGTAAACATTGAGTTGGGTGGCTTTGTGTTGATAATGGACTTTTATTGTGATTTCAGCGACCCAGCCCAATCCAGCTTTATTCCCCTCCTTTTATATTGGCCCCAATCAAAGATAAGCAGACGGAGCTGGGAGAGACATTTGGGGAGGCGAGCCAGAAATACAACGTCCTCTTTGTGGGCTACTGTCTGTCTCATGACCAGCGCTGGCTTTTGGCTTCCTGCACTGACCTCCATGGGGAATTATTAGAAACTTGTATTGTAAATATCGCTTTACCAAACAGGTGAGGAGCCTCAGTGTTTATGCTGCATATAAATTGATACTATGCCTTTCCTCAGATAGGAGTCATTCTGATTTTCCTTCTAAATGCAGTAGGTGCCCCGGTGGTGGGTTCTTTGGAATTTTCTGGGTTTTATCTTACTAAGTGATAACTTTGACTCATTTGGGGCCCTTTTCCCTACTTCTTTCCTTTTTAGATCACGGAGGAGTAAAGTATCTGCACGTAAAATTGGACTACAGAAGTTATGGGAGTGGTGCATAGGAATTGTCCAGATGACATCTCTACCGTGGAGAGTTGTAATCGGCCGACTTGGGCGCCTAGGCCACGGGGAGCTTAAAGGTGAGGGATTCCTGAAGCAGTCAGTACAGGAAACAAAGGAAAAGTGTTGAGCTAATGTTCCTACCTGAGCCAATGGAGGAAATTGCAAAGTTGGTAGTAAGAATAAAGCAGATTTATATCTTCTGATTCTTTTATTTTTTAAATTATTTTTTTAAGATTTTATTTTTTCATGAGAGACACACAGAGAGAGGCAGAGACACAGACAGAGGGAGAAGCAGGCTCCATGCAGGGAGCCCGATGTGGGACTCGATTCCGGAACTCCAGGATCATGCCCTGGGCTGAAGGCAGGCACCAAGCCGCTGAGCCACCCAGGCGTCCCTCTTCTGATTCTTTTAAATGTAGTTTTATATGCTGTTTTTAAACATTTCATCATCAACAAAGCCATTTACCAAAGAAAATCTTAAATACTAAACCCCAATTATAAGACAGAAAAAAGAATGTTCTATTAATCTAAAATTGATACTAAATTAGAACTTCTAAGGCTTATTTATGTACTGAGTCAGTGAGATCAAGTCAGCTTTAACATGAAAATTCCAGTGAGAGATTATGGACAATAGAAGAAGTCATATATAAGAATAGACTTCAGTTTCTTTTATTTATTTTTGGTGATTGATGGTGATAGAGTTTGTATTTATTTTATGTTGGCACAAGAGCAAGATAATCCTGATTTGCAAGGACAAGTAGTTGCAAGTTGGGATGGTCTTTATTCACATTGCAACTCTCTGATGGTCTTCAGTCTGAAGGCTTAAGAGAGCAGACTTTTTAAGTTGAATTCCCAAATATACCTACCAACTGCTAATATTTCCCATCATAAATATAACAGCTACAAAGCACTAAAGTAGCTAACAACATAACTGACCACTGGCTTTGAGCCAAGCTCATTTGCTATCTTAGTGTAGCTACTTTACATGAGCAGTATGAATATTTCTAGATCATTTTTTAAGGCTTATTAATTAATGACACCTTTATAAAAAGTTTAATATGTACATTTGGATGGAAGAGGTTTCTTCCCCCACCCCCCCAAGGTCTACACAAAAACAAAGCATATGCCACAAATAAGCATGGTGTTTTGTTGTTGTTGTTTTAAGATTTTATTTATTTTTTCATGAGAGACACAGAGAGAGACAGAGAAACAGGCAGAGGGAGAAGCAGGCTGCCTGTAGGAAGCCCGATGTGGGACTGGATCCCGGGTGTGGGGATCATGCCCTGAGCCACCCAGATGTCCCAGCATGATGGTTTTGTGCATGCAAATATGTTAGAGCAGGTCAACAGACTTTCAACGTAAAGGGCCAGGTAATATTTTCAGCTCTGCAGACCAGTGTGTCCCTATTGCAGCCTCTCAATTCTGCCATTGTAAAGTCAAAGCAGCCACAGACAACACCTAAGTTGTATGTTTGGCTGTGTTCCAATAAAACTTTATTTACAAAAGCAAGTGGTGGGCAGGATTTGGCCTGCAGACCATAGTTTGCAGAACCCTTGCATTAGAGTGCATATATTGTTTCTTTGCATGAAATTTATATCAGGTATTTGTGGAATCTCTGAAATAAAACCCGATATGGATATAACTTGCATTGTAGCAAGTGCTCAAGTAAGTTAACTATTAGGGTTTAATAGTTGTTTATACATACATTACATTACATAAGTATTAAGTGTTTTCTTAGGGATCTATTATGTGCAAATTTTTTTTGACTAATTATACTGTAGGCTAATAGAAAATATTACCCTTTTCATTTTTTAAAGAATATCATACTTATAATGAATCTTGTATCAGTAGCCTGGAGGTCTGATGCATTGGGGGATTCATCATTTCATTTCTGTCAGAATTCCTGTCCTCTCTGTTGGTATGCCTTGTAGTCAGTCTTCCTCTTAAAGGGTTTAAGCTACTCTTAACCCCTGGGAAAAGTTGGAATATAATAGAAAAGAAGAAGAGGGGATAAAAATGTAGCCTACTAGTCTAGTCACTTGGTGTTTTGGACAATTATTAAGGCCACTGCCTTCCCTTGAATGATTTTTTTTTTTAAGCAGGAGCACCCCCTTCTTATCTCTTAAGGGAAAGGAATGCGAGTGGGACTGACCCATCAAAAGGTTGAGAGAAAACGTACTTTCAAGGGATAAGACACCCAGAGGAGCCTAGTGTACAGGAAATCAGTTTGACAATCTACATTTCATTCCTGTGGGAATCTGAGGTCTGTGCCGCATAGCATTGCTGTGGGACAGTATCATACATGAGCCTACAGATTTCAGAGTCAGCTTTGTAAAGTTTTGTTCTTTATCACCAGAATATTTGTGGTAAAATACAGATACCACCTTTCCTTTCTTAATTTGGTTTTATTTATTTTTATTTTTATTTTTTTTTCTTCTTTGGTTTTAAATCCAGAACTCATGCCTGTTTGATTTTTCTATGGCTTTACAAAATACATTCTTCATGTCTTGGCCACTTTTACTTCAGCCACTTCAGTTTGAATATTTTTAGGAATATGAAATATGAAAAAAATTCTTCCTTTTACAAATTCGTTAAGGGGAGAACAGTGTGTTTGAAAAACTTAGTGAAAGTAGAAACCTGTAGTGGGGGAATGGTCTTTCATCAGTGGGACAGGACATGGATAGCAGTGTGCTACTGCAGGAGTATGGCATGCTTCGTGTCTGTTGGGTTGGGAGTCAAAAGAGAAGACAAAGTACTTTTCCATTCCCAGAGTAACATAACCCTCTACAGTTCTCTGAGTAGACATAGTGCCTTTGTGTGGAGGCAGTAAACAAATATTAGAAAATTTGTGCTAGCGTTTTAATCTGGACAATTAGTGCTACATCATTTGGAGCACTTCACTCACACTCATTGTTTATCAGCTCTCTTGGGCCTTCTAAGAAGAATTCCCCTTGTTTCTGCAAGGCTTGCCTTTCATGGAAACAGCCAGCCTACAGCAGTAAACAAAACTGAGGTTTGCCTCCCAACTGTGCATTCTTCTAAAGAAAAGTGCTGATGTGGGGGCAGGGTGGGGGCAGGGTGGGGGGTGTGAAAGAACCATACCTGGAGAAAAAGGAGAAGAAAGAACAGACTGGCCTCATCATCAAAAAGCATATGAAGTGCCTAAATCTGTGTGGATCTGTGCTGGACTCTCCCAGCTCATTTCAGACATTATTTTAGTCTACAGAATAGTAGGCTTTTGTTTCTTTGTTAATGAAGTGTAAAAGAGGTCAAGTAACATTTTCTTTGTAGCAAGGAGTAGAACCTGTGTAAAGCCTTATTCCCTTTAGGTCCAATTCTGGAAATTCAATTACCGGGCAAATCTGGTAAGCTTAAACCTCCTATCAATATGAATTTCTAAAGACTGTGTATGACTCTCATACCTGATTTCAGATTGGAGTATCCTCCTTGGAGAATGTTCACTACAGACAATCAGCAAACGGCTCAAGGATGTGTGCCGGATGTGTGGAATCTCTGCCGCAGACTCTCCTTCAATCCTTAGTGCCTGCCTGGTTGCCATGGAGCCCCAGGGGTCCTTTGTAGTGATGCCAGGTAAGTCTCTTTTTGTCAGTTTCATTAATTAGGTATCACATCAGTTCAGCTCATTCAAACTTAAAGTCTATAGACAAATGTAGAATAGACCTTCATTATCTTTGTGAGAGAAAATTGTACTTGGGGACAAGAATGGAAAACCATTGGTCTCTTCAAGGGGAGAGGTTTGTGATTTTATTGTCTTGATGACCGTAACTTGGAAGAGAGCCTAAGTTCTGGGTATGACTGGCCAGTTCCCGTGGCCTGACCCTGATTGTTGTTAGTGTATGAGAATCACCCTCCAGAAACCACGAAAGTGGACACCACCATTGTGATACATATTTGAATATCCTTTTGAAGATAGATATTTGACACAAGCTCTAAGCAGCCTTGAGAGAATATTTTAAATCTTTCTGATGTGGTTGAGGATGAATGGTGAGACAAATAGAAGTAAAGTAGTTAGCATAGTATCTGGCCCAGAGGAAGCACTCAGTAAATGGGAGTGCCAGATAGATAGCCAAATGATTGTGGCCACAGAATTTTTAAAAAATTAACAACTAAGCCACTTTATAATTTATAACTAAGGAATTTTCTACCTTTTTAAGTCTGCTTTTATCTTCCAGATATGTCTCTGATCAAATGGGAGGTTCTGTCTACTTCCTCCCTATAAAAATCAGTAGTGTTGTGTGAGAATGAGCTTATTCATCATCAGTCCTATGAGAGGCATATGTCCTATGTTTGTTGGCCTTATTAGACCCTAGGTTAATTGTTGCCTGTACCACTTTGGCAAATTTCTTAAGTTCCCTGTTCTCGGTCTCATGATATGGGCATAATAGTTGTACCTCAAGGTAGGTATGATGACTGAATGAGATGATGTCAGTGAATACAGAGTTTAGCACAAAATCTGACATGTAGTAAGCATTCAATAAATGTTAGTTATAATAATTATTAGTTGAATGGTACCATTTCTACAGAATTGTATCATTTAGGAGAACAGTCCTTTATAAATTGTAAGCAACCACAGGTAGAAAGTGGGAGACTTATTCTTAGAACTGCTTCTTATAAAAATAATTAAAGCATATTGGTGGGCTCAGCCCAATTTTATCTTAACCTTTCCTGTGTGATATGAGACTTGGGTTATCACAGCTATGTGCTCTGAGTCTGTTTCTTTGAAGATATGTCAACACTTAGATGGAACTTTAAATGTGTATCCATTTTAGCAGTTGTATCAGACTCCTGTCTCTCCAGCTCAGGTCCTCCTGAAACTTTATTTCTGGAGTTGTTTACTGATGCACAGAAGGAACTGATACAATTCTTTCTTTCTCTTTCTTCTTTCATTTAAAGATGCTGTCACAATGGGCTCTGTTTTTGGCCGAAGTACCGCACTGAACATGCAGTCATCTCAACTGAATACCCCACAAGACGCTTCCTGTACGCACATCTTGGTGTTCCCAACATCATCAACCATCCAGGTGGCTCCAGCCAACTATCCCAATGAAGATGGGTTTAGCCCCAACAATGGTGAGTGTGGAGGGTTGTGTAGGGATAGAGCTCAGATTCTCCAGCAAGATGCAGAGCTAAAGTATGGACTCATGGGCTGCTGCATGTGTTTTAATAATCAACATATAAAATACAAAGAGGCGGGTGCCTGGGTGGCTCAGTGGTTGAGCATCTGCCTTTGGCTCAAACCATGATCCTGGGGTCCTGGGATCAAGTCCTGAGTCAGACTCCCTCTACCTACGTCTCTGCCTCTCTCTGTGTCTCTCATGGATAAATAAATACAATCTTTAAAAAAAAAAATAAAATACGAGTAGGGGATTGAAGATTGGTTAGAGAATCTGTTTGTTTTTGAAGATTCACATACCCAGTTACCAAGACCAAATAAATATTTTCCTCTCTTGAATAATTAATTTTCTACTGTTTTTCCCTAAAGGCAAAACAAACAAACAAACAAAAAAAACACCTGCTTGGTAGTGTCCTCCACATGGGTGCCACTCTTCAAGTAAATAGTAGCTGATCTGATTTGAGACATATGAAGACTCCTAAGCAATATGAAGGAGCTTCTGTCTTTAGCTAATCATTGGGAATCTAATTTGCTCTAAAACAACTCATTTGATTATTCTTTTTTTTTTATTTTAATTTTTATTTTTTTTATTCATGAGAGACAAAGAGAGAGGCACACAGGCAGAGGGAGAAGCAGGCTCCATGCAGGGAGCCCGACATGGGACTCGATCCAGGGTCCCCAGAATCACGCCCTGGGCCAAAGGCGGCACTAAACCGCTGAGCCACCCGGGCTGCCCTCATTTGATTATTCTTAATAGATGTTTTGGTTTGATTATCTGTTAAGGCATTTGTTGAGTAATGGTTATCTATAAACTGTTAAATACTTAGTATTATGTAGCCATTCACATTGCTTTTTGGAGATTTTTTTAATAGTTACCCGCATTTACCCCTGTTAAAGGGGGAGGGTAAAAGGATACCAGATTTTATATATAGTATGATCATAATGGAGTAATGATATAAGAAAAATTGTAGCAAAACATTCACAGTAATTGCATTCTGGGCAATTTCCAAATTTTCTGCTGTGTACCTTATATAATGTGGAAGAAGATTTCTTAATGAAAACACAATGCTTTTATCTGCTTTTGGAGTAGGCCTCCAGTTTCAGGGCAAGTTCACACCTATTAACATGTCTTAATTCAGCCTCCAGTATTTTAGATGCTAATTGGATGCATAGATGGTGTCTGCTCTTTTCTTGGATGGTGTCAGTTGTAACTTTGTGTGATAATTAAATTGCTGCTTTAGCTCTTTTGCCATCTTTTTTTTTTTTTTTTAGATTTTATCTATTCATGGGGTGGGGGGCAGACACAGGCAGAGGGAGTAGCAGGCTCCATGCAGGGAGCCTGACACGGGATCCCAGGTCTCCAGGATCACGCCCTGGGCTGAAGGCGGTGCTAAACCGCTGAGCCACCAGGGCTGCCCTCTTTTGCCATCTTTTTATGTGCTTTTGGAAGCTATACAGAGTGTGGAGTTTTGTTTTATGTTTTTATTTCTCCAATCTGTTAATACTTCACATTAGATCATTGAGAATACAAAATGAAAAAATAATTTTCAGCACCTTGCACCCAGTAGACACACATGAATAATAAATCTTACTAAGTTATTAACAGCGTGTGTTTTTGTAACATCATGGACTAACAAAATAGTATATATTGTTTAAGTTGTGGATGTGAGATATTTTTTAAATGTTTGTGTTTTTTCTCCTTCCTTTCTAGATGACATGTTTGTTGACCTTCCATTCCCAGATGATATGGACAATGATATTGGCATATTAATGACTGGGAACCTCCATTCCTCTCCCAACTCCTCCCCAGTTCCTTCCCCAGGCTCTCCTTCTGGAATTGGAGTGGGCTCTCACTTCCAGCACAGTCGGGTAAGGATGATTTGAAGTAGGTTGTTTAAAACAACCTCAGCCTTCAGGGAAAATAATCCTCTGGAAGTATAATCACCTTTTTCTGTCATGTACCTTTCTTCTAATGGTCTTGGTCCCTGGTACAAGAGAAATCAGTGTGGAAAAGTGACTCTGTAGTTGTTCTATTTTGAATGCAGGCGGGAATTAGAAATGGATTATTATTTCTGAAAATGTTCCTGATACATATGTTTTATCAGAAGAATAGTCCTATTACAGCAAGAAGGCTTTTTTGCAATGACTGTTTCCTAGCAAAAATTAGTTTTGGTTGCTTGCTGCTTCCTGGTTACTTATTTTTCATTTTTTGCCAAAATAGTTGCTTTTCAGGGGTTAGTTCAATAGGCTTGCTTACTTAACATGTAAAATAATTGTCTTAATTGAAGAACACATTATTGATGGTTGATTATTCTGAAGTAAGCCTTACTGTTCTTGTTTCATGTCATGGTGCCTTGATTTATATGTATTTTCAGTCTTTTGTGTAGCCAGGTTTCGAAATGGCAAGGGCCCACAGAATGTTCATTTTGGACAAGTGTCTAGGTTAATGCCCCAGTATTAAGGAAGAACACCAGAGCTGACAACCAGTTTCCTCTTTAAATATCCCAGGAATTTTGGAGGTGAATTAACAGGATCGAAGAGTTAAAGGTTCTGCTGTAGCTTGTGTTAACTTTGTTTTAAAGTAGATGATTCATACCTTATCACTCTTTTGTACCTTTTGTTTAAAATATTGTGAGATTGAGGGTTTAAGACATAGAAAAATGGCCATGTCTACTCTGTTAAACTGGGCAAGCACACACAACTCTGCTCACACTCATTTAGACAGAGCTGTAGTAAGAAGACTTAGTTTTCTGTCCATGGGGCTTTCATTGCCAGCCTGGAGTTCATGGAGGGACAGTCAAAGAGAAAGAAGATTAAAAATGTTAGTTAGCAGATAAAACCAGGGATGAGTGACTCAGTAGACTACATTCATGTAACTGCCTGTCCCCCAGTCCTCCTTTCTGAAGGAAGAGCATTTTAAATGTCTTTATTTTCTCCATAGTCATTTGTCAGTTCATGACAGTTTATTGGTTCTTTGGAGATTATTGTGATGGAAACCAAGAGCACAGATTTTATATCAGGTAGTTTCAATTTAGAATTTGAATTCTAGAGGCAAAGAACATAGCAAGCAAGAATGCATGCCCTGGAGTTTGATAGATGTAGCTCAGAGTTACAGCTGTATGACTTGTAGGTTGGTAATCTTGATCAAGTTACTTGACCTTTCTCAGCCTCAGTTATCTTATCTGTGAAATGGAAATAACAGTAATCACCTTTCAGTGCCCACGGTTGCACTAGCTTATCCAAAAACAAAGAATTGGTCTTTGAAGTGTCATGTGAGTTCTGTAGAAACAGAGCTTTGCTGTACTTTCTGCCTTTGTTGGAGCCTCAAGCCCTGATGTCTGTGATTGCATGTCAGAGTTTAAACAGCAGTGCTCTGCAGCTGGGCAGGTGGCCCTTTTCAATGTTGAACACCTGCAGCCTGGTGACCCCTGCAAGGCTTTCAGTAGTTCCTCTTTCAGAACCATTAAACATTCTTTGATACCCAATTAAGGCATTACAACAGGGGAAAGCATTTACTCAGGGTTGTAGTAAGTTTTTATTTTTTAACCAACTCAGATAATACAACTTGGTGTGATAGTTGACGATTATTTTTGTCCTCCCAACAGAAGGCCTTTGAAAACAAATGATTACTTTTTATTCCTTGCATAAAAGGTTATTTTCAGCTCTTAAAGCCAGCTAAAAGAATCAAAGATAAAGAAAATGTCAATTGCAGAAACCCGTCGTAAGGCTCTCACAAGGGTTTTATACTAAGGAGTTTGCTAAAAATTAAAAACAAGTCCTCTTCACCAGCAGATCTTACACTGCTGGGAGGTCAGTGACACTGTATCACATGGAGTGGTGCAGTGTTAGGTTTTCCTAACATCCATGTTGTTGACACTAGACTGTCGGGTACGCTCATGTATTTTGGTTGATTGCTGGTGAAAGAGCACCTGGGTGTGGGGGGTGGGTGCCTTCAGCTGCCAGAGGCCATTCTTTCCACCTTTAGTTTGATGTCTGATGCCATGGAACACATCTTACATTTAACAGAAAAGAAACCAGAGCAAATATATCTGTATTTGCTTGGCTGATTGAAATTAGTTTAGCTGGTACCATATTTCTCATCAGATGTCTGTGCATGCAGCGAACACCATGTTTCTCCTGTTGACCTTTCTCAGTCACCGGTGTTTTTGTGCAAAAAGCTGCCAGAAAGGGGTCCACAGTGTGTAGAGTGACTTGGTAAAAAGTTGATTTTCAAAGCTTTATTTGAAGTGATATAAATGCTGATCATGCTCTTGGGACTTTGTTTTTCAGAGTCAGGGTGAGCGTCTTCTCTCTAGAGAGGCACCCGAGGAGCTGAAGCAGCAGCCTCTGGCCCTTGGGTATTTTGTATCAACTGCCAAAGCAGAGAATCTCCCACAGTGGTTTTGGTCGTCGTGTCCCCAGGCTCAGAACCAGTGCCCCCTCTTCCTAAAGGTTGGTTTGGTGTCATATTTGAAGTTTGGGGGAGGAGTATAACTTAGACTTAAATTGGGGTTTGGTTAGAAACTTGTGTCTCAGTCCCCACAATCATACTGTGGTCCCTTTTTCTTTCACATCTGCTTCTACTCTGAGGGTATTTTAATTACAGTTGTGGTTGTGGGGTGGGGGTGGGCGGTGGGCGGTGGTTAGAACTCAGGAGAGGAACCCAAAGCCATGGCACAAAGGAAGCAATCACATTAACCTAAGTTGGAGACTTTGTGGGACCCACAGGGCATGCTGCCTTGCCACCCGTGAAGGTAAACTTAGGTGGAGGTGATCTGGATTGGCTGATCTCTTCCTCCCTTGCCACAGGCTTCATCTTTCTTCATTAGAGTAGGGCAAGAGGCAGCTAAATTTATGTTTACACACGCTCCTTCCTGTATCAGTCTTGGAACCCTTTAATACAAATTAAGGGTTAAAACAAAAGATCTCCTACTTCCAGTTTGCTTGAAAGAGCCTGGAATGAAATCCACGTTTCACCCACAGATTGGCAAGAAGCCAGAAGTTTGACAACATGCTCTTTTGGCAGGGCTGTTGGGAGATGGCCCTGGTGCCAGTAGGAAAGCCAAGTGACACAACCCCCCTCGCTTCCCTTTTGATGCTGCAGTTCCACCTCTGGAAATCTATTCAGAAGAAACAGGCAAAATAAAAAAAATGATAAATGTAAAAGATGGGAAACACTTGAACTGTCCATCAGTAAGGAACTGGTTGAATAAACCCGTACATCTGTTCAGTGGAGTGTTAATGTGAGGATTATTGTTATATAATCATTCTGTGGAGTGTAGATTACCTTGTAGTGATTGTGATAAGATGGGTGCGCGCGCGCACACACACACACACAGGCCTGCTCTGTTTTCAAAAAGAAACAGTGGAAGGGTTGGACCAGAAACAGTTGAAGCAATTTTCTTTAACTAATGGCTATGACATATTGTGAAATCAAGGAAGTTATATAAAATCCACGTCATCTTTATTTCAAATTAGACTTGTCAGGATGAACCTAGATTTATTTTTCCCTCTTAAGAAAGGTGTACACTTTTTTTTTTTTTTTTTAGCTCGGTCTACTGCAAAACTTAGGAGCAGTGACAGCATAGTATCCATAAACAACTCTCTTGCTACAGTTCTGGTTCTGAAATACCATTTATCATTTAAAAGAACCAGAGTCCCTTGGAATAAATGACTGATTATAGGTCTGAAGTAAGAAATATTCAGGATGAACCTTTGCTATGTTGTCCCACTGAAAAGCAAGGAAATTACTTAAGATAATTAGAGTTACTTCAAAGGACCCAGGAGCCAGCTGGAGGGTTCTCATTGCCCAAGGATGGGACAGTTTGAACATAAAGAACAGTGGTAGCAGGAGAATGAAACAAATACATGGGTTCATAATTGTGCTGAAAACCAGAACATTTTCTCAGTCACCTTTTGAAACTACTAGAACAGCAGCTTACTAAGTCGAAAACTAAAAAATAAAGAAGCATTTATATTAACTCTCACATACTATATTTCTCAGTTATTTAATAAAGTAAAAATTAGGTGAAAAAGTGATGGGGAACTTATTAAATGGAGCATGCTGGTAACCTGCTGAACACGGTGATCAATCCTACTTCAAGTGGGACAATAGACATTAGTTGCCTTTTGATGTGATGCAATAAGAAGGACATAGCACCAGTTAAGCAGTATTCTTGCACCCTTATCCCCTCCCTCTAGAAAGAAACTGAACCAGTTAGAGCCTCTAAATCTATGGATTTACAGAAGAAGTCAGTAGAGAATGTATTAACCCCACCACAAGGGGACAGTTAGCCATATCCAGACCCTGAGGCCTTCTAGAGATTAGGACTTCAAGAGGCAGGTCTTTGAATCATTTGAAATGCATTTATATTTGCAAAGCTAGCTTTTTTCCAACTCTAGGATATGGAGTTATTTGGGATCACATTGGAGTTACTGAGAGCCTAAAATTAAGGCTTCTGGAGGCTGTGGCTTCTAAAGACTCCAGAGGGTGTCTGCAACTAGCATACATTGGTCTTCCTTTTTTCTGCCCCATGGTTGAGGTTGTCAGAAAGGTAACTGTCTCTGTTCTTTTACCAGGCTTCACTGCATCACCACATTTCTGTAGCACAGACGGATGAACTTCTCCCTGCCAGGAATTCTCAGCGGGTTCCACATCCTCTTGACTCCAAAACCACATCTGATGTTTTAAGGTAGATACAGACATAGGCAACATAGCAGTACAGTGTGAAATAATCCTCCTTCACTTTTGTTTTTCCAAGGTGTATTTAATTAAAATGCAGAAAAGGTGCTACCTTTTGTGCTGTGGAGCACTGTCTGATTAGCCGCTGAGAGTTGCAGTCCCCCCATATGAGCACTGGACAGAGAGTATAGTATACTTTGTTAAATGGGATAGGTATGTGCAGTACAATTGCCCTTGCTTCCTATTTAAAGGAGGCATTTTATGGTGATGAAAATAGATCAGAATAGGGGGTGGATGGTTAGAAGACAGAGCCTAAAAGTTCAAGCGCTTGGTTTTGAAAGCATCTTTTTTACTTCTTCTGACATAAGTTATATAAATAAAATTAACTAGAACATAAATTCCATAGTTAGGAAGTATCTTCCAGAAGGATGCAGTAATTCTCTTGCACTGTAGCGGGCCACAAACATTCTTCAAGTACCTTGAGGAAATATGCCAGCTTTTTCTAGTGTTTACTAACTCTAAAATGATTTGGAAATTATAGTTAAGCAAGAACCTGATCAACATGATTTTGGCTTTCAGGGTCTCTAGTGCAGCACCGTCCAAGAGAAATACAATGTAAGCTACATTTCTAATGAAAATTTTTTTAGTAGCAACATTAAAATAGTAAAATAAATTGGTGAAGTTAAAATGTATCAATTATACCAAAAGTATATCAGAATAATATCAAGTATATGAAAAACAGTATCATTTCAGTAGTTAACATAAAAATATTCATGAACTATTTCACATGTTTTGTTTTTTAATATGAATTCCTTGAAATCCTGTTTTTATATGATAGCATATGTGATTCCATTTGTGGCCAGTAATGCAGGGCTAGGCAAAGCAGATGTGTGAGAAAAGTGCCACAGGGAAACCTGAGACAAGTGAAAGAATGACACAGGCCCTCCCTGCCAACTCCTGGAATGTTGACGTATAGAACCAGCCTTGCCTCTGCTGTGCTTCGTGCCCCTGACCTGTCTCTTCTCTCCGGCAGGTTTGTTTTGGAGCAGTACAACGCTCTATCCTGGCTCACGTGCAATCCGGCTACCCAGGACCGTACCTCCTGCCTTCCCGTCCACTTTGTGGTGCTCACTCAGTTGTACAATGCCATCATGAATATACTTTAATTGGAAAAGCACTTGTTCTCTCTGGCTCGGTTCCTCCTCCCTGCAGCCTCAGCCCAAGGAGCCTGCTACACTTTGCAAATGCCCCACATCCTCTTCTTGAGACCACTCTCCACAGTCCTGCACTGTGATTACTCCTCAGCAGGCACAGGTCATTTCTGCAGTGTTCATTCCCAGAGGGATTCATTGATACTTCTCTCATGGACCCGGAAACTTCCATAAGCAGTGACTTTTAGCCAGTGTTATGGTGTGTGCAGCCCCAAACCACTGGTCCGCAGGAAGTTTGTTGGTGGTGGTGGTGGTGGTTTTTAAGAGGGAAACAGAAGAGACAGTATCCTTTTGCACAAGAGTCTGTGTTTCCAGTCTCTGTTTAAAAACAAGGGCAGTTTAGCCCTTTTGGATATAATCCTCTAGTTATTGGTGTATGGCCTGTGGGTTACCCGAACTCCATAATCTGGGACTTCTTAAAAATAAGAACCAGCTCAAGTATATGATCTCATAATGGGGTTTCTGTCTCCCTAGTGCCCCCATCTAGATTGGCATGGATGCTTTGGTTGACTTCATACCTGTGTGTAGATACAAAAGGTCTGGAGACATCTTCATTTTGTTTATTTATTTTAAGTTGTTTTGTCATGTTTTTTTGTGACTTTCTTTTGATTTTTTTTTAATTCATGAGGACCAGGTACAGTAGCTGAAACCCAACTCAGATCCACCATAGGATTCTTTGACTACATACCTCTGTCCTAGAAGCCGGAAAAGGAGTGAAAACAGATTGGGGAGATAAGCCTAAAAAGTAATATATTCAAAACCACCCAGCAGTAGGCTTTATTAAGAACAAACTGGGTAAACATTCTGCCATGTTTCTTATTAAAAATGGCCAGCGTTTCATGAAGGATAACATTTTTATACAGAAGGCAGTCAAGCTCAACCCAGAGCCATGGAGGCAAGTACCTTCATTAGTTTTATATAGTCACAACGGAAATATATTTTCTAGTGAATTCTTATTGAAAGCCAGGTCTCTCCTCTCATTAGATCAAAAGGGACTCATGTACATATCATAATTGAAAGTGTTTGCTCATAAAATCAGTTATAAATATGGTGACTTTTTTCTGGACCATAGGAATATTATTTCAAAGAAATATTACAACTTAACCATTAAATTAGTACTTGAAGTTGAGCCTTTGTGGTGGGACTTTTTTAAAAAAAATATAATGCCTTTTTAAAGCATTAATGGCTAATTGAAGTATTTTATGACTCCTCATTCCAGGCCCCAGAGGGTTGTCTTTAAGACCCCGTTTCTGACCTTGACGTCGCAGCGTGTTTCTGTCTGAGGGCAGTGGGCGTGGGCTTGCCTCCCGCAAGCCACTCTGGTCAGGCTGTTGAGCTCTAGTCATCTGTGGAGAGAATCATGCAAATTTTAAAGTTCTTCCAAGAGACTTCCATATCCTGGTTATTAACAAAAAAAAAAAAAAAAAACAAACAAAAAAAGAAAAAAATGTAATAACTGATATGATTTTGTAAAAGTATTTTTCTTGAAATAATCTAACGTTTAAAACATTATATTAAAAAAAGTTGTGTGGTGGGAATATGTAAGCAGAGAAATAACTTGTAAATGGATAATTTTATTCTCTGTACCACCAATTGGGGGGGGGGGATGACTTTCACAATGTATAGGTTAAAAAAATCTGATATATCAAACCATTTGTATCTAATGTGTACAGTGTAAAATTGACTTTAAAAATATTGCAGTGCTATTTTTTCTTAATCAGAAAGGAAAAATTCTCAAGGCCTTTTGAAGAGCATAAGATGATGAAGATTGTAAACTTGTATAAAATTATCTTGGTGAGAAGACAAATTGTAAAGTAGATATTTGTAATCTTTTACCACTTTGGGGTTGCTTTTTTTCCCAGAATTCATCAGAACTTTGGATTTTTTTTTAATATGGGCTGTTTTTAATGCAGGGGCTTTTCTTCCCTAGAAATCCAATTCTAAGCAAAAAAAAAAAAAAAAAAAAAAGAAAAAACCCACAAAAAACAAAAAACCCCTACAAAAATTTAAAAAAAAAAAAAAAGGCAGCAAAGGGTAGTTTTCATCTGGTGTCTTTTATTTAAGTTTTTTAAGTTAAGAAAAGCTGGTGACATATTTATACGTTTTTGTGCAAAAATAAATGAATGGCAATAGATTTTAAAAAATCTTATTATGTACTTCTGTGTGAAAAAGTCTGTATAATATTTCCCTTAAATATGCATTATTTTACTTGTGAGTTTTTTACTGAATTAATCTGAAATGTACAAGCCCTGGATTTGCTACAGAGTGAGAAGTTATTTTATTTTTTTTTTATTTTTAATTTTGGAAATCCTGCAGAAATCAGAACTCTTACCATGGTTTGAACTAAAAAGGGGAAATGGGGAGGGGAAAGGGGTGGGATTGTCCAGCATGCTTGTATGTATATTTCAGAACCTTTTTTAAATGTAAAAGCTGTACATTTCTGGGAAGTTCTGAATTTCTTTTGTTTCCTTTTTTCCTTCAAGCATTTTGCAGTGAGCTTCTTTTATATATAGCAAACAATTTGAAAGAATACAAAAATATGTGAAGTTCATTTAAAACTACAGTATAGCGCTGGTACAGTACACTAAAGACTTTGATAAAAAGAAACAATACTAAAAGGCCTCCATTTTAAATGTCATTCATATATACCTTGTGAATGAGAGCTATATACTTTTACACACTTTTTTAGAGGAATAAATTATTGAATTACTGAAACTTTGAGTGGCTTTTTTCCCTCCCATCCTGCTTTATAACAAAATTATTTACACCTATTCAAAAGGTGTTTGTGTAATGGATTGAACATTCCTTGACTAGGAGTCAGGCTCTACCTTCCAGAGCAACACAGACATAGAATTTTATTGCCGTGACCACACTAACCAACAATTGTTCTCAGATGGTGTCCTCATGCGCCAGGGCACTAGTGCATTCCTAGATTAGTGTGTAGAGTCTGCGCGGGCACGCGGGCGCACACACACACCCCATTGGATTAGGAGTCCTGGTGTCCAGTTCTTTAACTGTCCTGAGTAGATCAGATCTGTGTTTCCCACAGATTGTGGTCAGTCTTAGAACAAATTATGAGTCTGTTTTCTACTTCCTTTCTCTTCACGGTCTGGGCCAGTTTCTTTTTGATGTTCCTTAGAAATAACAGAGCCCTCTTTGCTCTCTGCCCTATTCACAGGCTGTGATAATAGAATGCCACCTAAAACATGTATGAGCAGGGCGCTGGTTGACTGCACGGCAGCCACTATGCTGTTCCCCTCGGGTCCATCCAGTAGGAAAAACTACCTGCCCCTTAGGGGCAGAATCTCTTGCAAAAAATGGTAAAAACCTCAGGACTTGGCAGAGCTTATAGTAAAAGTTTGACTAAATCTCGAAAGACTTTGCTATTAACCTTCCTCCATCTATTTAGAAATACACATTGTTCTGAATTTAACATGGTCTGAACCTAGAGGTAAAGCTGTTGAGACTGCTCAGCCTTGGTTATTGTATCTGCAAATGAGGGAGGAGCAGGAGTCTATGAGAAATGCTCTGCAAATAGCACGCTGTGACCATGTTATCATAGTTGTACCATTGAAGAAGGCAAACAGGCCACATTGGGGTTAGAAGACCCTTCAGAAGGTCTCTGCCTCATCCATCACCATGGCCCTGTTTGTAATGCTGCTGGATGAAGGCAATATTAAAGAATCCCACATTTCCTGGCTCCATTGTAATCAGTCCTATGTCCCCTCAATCATCAGAATTAGATGGTGTTTTTACAAGTGTTCATTAGCTTAGATACTTGGCTCCTACATTGGGTGGGACTTGATCCAACAGTTTGTGAACATTGTTTTCATAACCACTGGCTGCACCAACCTGGTGACCATAGCTAAGTCTGTTCAAGGCAGGAAAAGTTATTTTTGCAAATCGGGTGGAGATAAGTCTGACCAGGCCTTCAGGAGCCATCAGCCTCTAGCCATTCACTTTGCTCCAATTCCCAGTACCACCGGTTAACCCTCACCCCAATGATGCCATAGCACCTTTTCATGTGTCTGCTATTCAGGAAGTTGGGGAGCAAGGAAATTTGTTCCCAACAGTTATCAAAGAGCCAACATATCTTTGGGTAAAAAAAAGTGCAGTTTGTCAATAGAAAGTTTTAAAAGCAGACTCCTCATAAGACTTAATGCTGAAGCCGGAGCCACATACTGGAAATTGCCTTTGCTGCTTGTCGTTTACACAAGCCATTACGTAAAGAACATTTGTTCTTTCGCTTTTGAATCTGCCACATGCTAAAATCCTATCAAAATTGCGATTTTAGTGTATCACTATGTTATCTTGGTGTTGCATGATTTGCTTGTTTACATCCCCTTGACAAAAAGGTCACTTAGTAATTATTTCATGCCATTAATTCCTAATGAGATGCCATTAGGAAATTTTGTTGTGCCAGGTAATTGTGTGGTTGTAACAATTGCCCTGGGCATCTTACCCCACGGGGAACCAGATTTACCCATCTTCTGCTACTTCCCTTGAAAATTTCAGGTCAAGTTTAAAAGATTTTTTTGACACTTCCTGCTTCTGGCTAGAACTCCAAAGTAATGAAGCAGGTAAGAAATAGAAGTTGATGAGGAAGAAAGTTCAATCTCCAGGACAGAGCATTGGTAAGACTGAAGTATTTTTTTTTTCCTCTGTAAAAGGTTATTTCCTCAATAAGCATTAGTTACCAGGTGATAGGAAGGCACAGAAAACACAGGGGTCAGTCTCTCTCTCTTTTTTTTTTAAACAAGCAGGGAAGTGAGAAAAGCACATTTTGTTTCAATAATCTGCTAAAAATTGCATCTGTCTGGGCTGTTACTCCGTACTGTTCATTTGTAGGTGTCAAAGCAAGTCTGTCTGAAGAGTGCTTAACGTCATCCCGCTACTCCAAACAGGCAAACATGTACAAATGAGCAGCACTTCTCATTGTGTCCTGGCTGTTGCTGCCTATTTTATGGCTTCATTGTCTTGTTAGCAGATTAGGCATGTTGCAATCTACCTGTTTAAGAAAGCCAGACAATATTCAGGAAAATCACCCATGCCAGAGCTAAGAGGAGAAGGCTAACGCAAGGAAAAATGTGTGCTCTGGGGGAAAATCAATTTAATTAAACATGTAAGATAGTCTTTGTCTTACTTAATTTGAGCTTGAACATCTTTCAAGAAACATTTCATAAGTTAGCTTCTCTTATTTAAATCTTTGTTCACTTAGAGGTCTTGATGTTCTTACTAATTTACACGCATTGTTTACATAAGTAACTTCCTGTCTGCTTTCACAAGCGTGAGTTCTCATTCCAGAAGACAGAATGTTCCGATAGTCATATATACACACATAGACCAATTTTTGTTCCTATTGATAGATCTCTTCACAAAGCTTATGGAGGTTATCTCCCTAATAAAGTCCCTTATTATGGACTTTAATAATATATCTAGGGAGGTCAAGTCGGCCTCACAGGATGAATTGATGACACCCCTTCCCCCCAGTCATTTTTTGTGACACAGGAGCATTGACCTTACATGACAACTCTGTTTGGCTGAGAGTAGGGAAATGTTAGCTGAACGTTGATTGTTGAAAGAGTGGAATCCACCTCAAAAATTGAAAATAATTCACAAGCTAATTCATCATATGTCGATGCCTTTGGGAAAGCAGAAAATATATATTAGAAAATATAGGAACTTCTTTTTTTTGTGGTTGATTTAGGTTTCCTATTTCATCTGAAAATTTTGGTAATTTGGAATTTTATAGGGAAAAAAATGAGTTTTCCCAATGCATTAGTATGCAACTGTGCAGAGCACTCCCTTAATTCTGAATGCATTGTTTTTGGTAACATACGCTCCTTCTCATTTCTAACAATATTGATGCAGGGTTTTTTTCCTTGATTTATTTTCTAGCAGTTTGCTGTTTTCTTAGTTTCTTAGTTTCGTTTGATTTTTTCCAAAGAAACAGCTCATGGATTTAACAATTCTATTTTTATCCTGGCTTTTATCTTGCTGTTCCTTCTCCCAGTATCCTTGAGAGTTTGTTTCATTTTCCTTGAATCTTAATTGCCTGCTTAGTTAATTTATTTTCACTTTTGATGACACAGGCATTGATAGCCTGGGGGCTTCTGGATGCATGTGGCCCTCCTCAGGTGATACGCTGAAGTCTTCACATGTATGCATTTTTCTGGGGAAAGGGTCTGTTGCATCCCATGTCTGACCCTGAACGGGTCTGTTGCATCCCATGTCTGACCCAGTAAGATGACTGATCTGGGACTGTGTTAGAGTTGATTGCATCCTGCGGGTTTTGATGTTTAATGTTTTCAATTTTATTTTTAGAATTTAATTCTTCGTTTCCCATTTTTTTTAATAAAGGAAAATTCTCTTTGGACTTCAAGTCTCTTGGACTCTAATTTTCTCTTACTACAATGTAATCTAGTAATGATTAGTCCTTGCAAACATTCTCTGGAACCTTCAAAACAAAGTGTGCCCTATTAAGCAGTGCTGTCTCATAAAAATACAGTGTGAGTCATAAATGTAATTTTATATTTTAGTAGCCACATAAAAAAGTAAAAAGGTGGAATTAATTTTAATAATATATCTTCTTTAACCTAATATATCCAAATTCTTATCTTTCAACATGAAATAATATAAAAATTGCCAATGAGATATTTAGCATTTTAATTTTTGCACCGAGTCTCCAAGATCCAGTTAATCATTGTACATTTACCACACATCTAAATCTAGAAGCTAAATTTCTATGGTTAGAGTAAAAGGCGGTTCTATCAAATAACGTTGCATTTAACAGAAAAAAAAAATTTGCACTGCGTCCCTTTGTTGTAAATTTTAATTGAATTTACAAATTAGTTTACAATTTACAAATTAGTTCCTCAGCTCTGCTCACTGCATCTCTGAGTGTTAGACACACAGGCATCTATTGGAAGTGGTGGCGCTAGGCATAAAGATTGGAAACCAATTCTATACTGAGTGTATTGTTTCTTCTATGCCCCTGTCAAGACCTCAGACTGTCCTAGGCGGGTAGCAGGAATTAAAATTTCCCACTGCAATTTTGGGCTGTCCTTTTTTCTTTTGTACTACATTACTGGTGCATAAAGGTTTATGATGTATTTTGTTATGTAATTTATCTCTGTATCATGACCCTTCGTAATACGTTTGCTTTAACTTCTCTTTTGATATTAATATTGCCACTCCTGTTTTCCTTTTATTAGAATCCTGGTGTTATATCTTTGACCAACCATTTATTTTGAACCTTTGTCATTTTGTGTTAGGTGTTCTTCATACACATTGTTGCATTTTATTTCTTAACAGAATAGTAATTTCATTTCAGTAGGGTGATTTTTTTACCATTTGCATTTCCTGTTCTATGTTTTGACTTGTCAGCCAATTCTTTTATGAAAATACACATATATATTTATTTGCTTTTACTTTTTTAGTTTTGCCTTTTTGTGTATGGACTCTGCCACTTACTTGCATCTCTTAAAACATTTTGGAAAGAAACCTTTGTTTTTGAATTCTATTAGTGATTACTGTATAACAGTCCACAAATATTCACGATGCTCTTACTCCATACGTCTCCATTAAAAGAAAATCCCCTCTTATCCACCATCCCACCTCCCGTCTCCCCCTCTCATGGGCGTGGAGCCTGTGCAGCCAGCAAACCCATTCCTTTCTTCAGCTGGGCGGGGAAGGGGTGGTCTGGTTCCGCGGCCAGCCAGTCTCCCTCAGCTTGCCTCCCCCAGGCTACCTGTGGGCTCTGCTCCTGCTGAGCTGCCCATCACATGAGCTCCTCATCCGGATCCTTCTCTGGGCAAGCCGGTCGGTGGTTTCCAGGAGCCAGTGAGCATTCAGATTCCCAGGCGACTCTGGCCCAGGGATCCGTGGACCGCGCTTTGAGAAACACTTGGCCAGTTCAACTTCCCCTGGGCTGACGGGCGGGCAGGTCGGTAAGTGGTCCCTTCGGCCGTCCACCGCCGTGACTGTCAGAACTCAGGAGGTTTTGTCTCCCAGTACTTTGGTTCGGTCATCTCCTCCTTCCCCGTGGCTGCCCGGATCCGTGGCTGGGACTCCCCGTCCGCCTGCTGGGCATGGCCCGGCCAGCCTGGCCTCCCGCTCTGTCCCCGCCCGGCGTCGCCCAAGGCCCGAACCTCCCTCCCTCCCTCCCTCTTCCCGCCCCGAGCCCCTCGCTCGCTCCGCGTCCTCAGAGTCCTTGGGCCTCCTTGGGGCTGGCCGATGGGACACTGCAAGCAACAGGACGGGCGTGGGCACAGCCCCAAGATGGACAGAACGTGCACGACCACACGGAGCGAGGGCCGCCGCCCGACGGAGGTGCTCGCGGGGCTGCGGGCTGCGGGGCCAGGGGCCGGGGGTGGGCGTCAGGGTTGCAGCAGCAGGTGTAGACGCGCCAAATGCCGAGCTCCGTCTGCAGGCCACACTCAAGAATTAGGGTCCTTGAAGAGCGCGGGACTGAGTTGTAAGCAAGTGTTTACAGGAGCGGACTGACCTGCTGGAACTACTCCTGAGCTGTGGGGGGGGGGGTGAGGGGGTGGCGGGGAGGGTCGTGCAGGCCCAGGGCCCAGGGGGCACGAGGAGGGAGAGCGGGAGGCCGTGTGGGGTGTTGAGACGGAGGAGGAGCAGACCCGGCTGAGGGATGAGGCGGGGATGCGGGGGGCCTCAGGGACCAGAGCTTTCCACCTCGGCAGCGGCCCAGGGTGGGGACTGGCGGCAGGGACAGAGGCAGCCCCGCGCCTGGGGAGGACCGCGGGGGAGGCGGGGGGCACAGCACAGACTGGCCCCAGCTCAGCTGCCACAGGGGCGGGCAGCGGGGGCCCCACTTGGTGGCTTTGTTTCCGGGTGGGGAGGCTGGCGGTGGGGGGGCCGCCTGGAGGCCGAATGCACGGGAGGCTTCAGGAGGGCCGCGGCCTAGGGCAGAGCCAGGCCAAGAGCGGGGTGACAGGCCGCGACCACCGCATGGGCCCGGCCTCTGCCCCCTGCCCCGGCTGGGGAGCACCCAGTGGGCCACCACCCGGGGGGCCCCGAGTCCAGAGCCGGAAACACGGATGTGGCCCTGTCCCTGCCTCTCAGAATCACCTGTCACGGTGGCCTCGGCGGCTCCTGGGAGGGCAGAGGGAGGGTGTCCCCCAGAAGGGGACCCCGGGGGGGCTAGTGGGCCTGTGGGAAAGGGCAGAGCCAACCCCGTCCGCTCTTCACCGACTCGCTCACCTGCCCTCACTCTTCTTCGCATGCCATTTAGAGACCACAATGGAGGTCAGGGAACCCAGTGGAAGTGGCTTCCACCTCCAAGCACTTGGATCCTCTGTGTCACCTCAGAGGTGGGCACCAACTGGGGATCCGCCCGGGACCGAACAACGCTCACATGACTCCAGTTGCCCCTCAGCGGGAGCCTTCGGGTCTTCCTGTCATACTAGGCCCTACCTGGATCTTGGACCCTGCCTGTCTGCACACAGCTGACATGTGCTGCACAAGCTGAGTCAAGAGCAGCCCCTTTCTGCTCTTACCTGGCCATTTTTCTAGAACTTTCTAAACCTAAAAGAGAAGGTCTGTTTGAGCCAAGTTCCCTCTCTGACATTTCCAGAATATTAATTTTGAGCCCAGATCTGCCCTCAGCAGAGTCCCGCTGCTGCTCGTGCTGTGCCTGTTTCCCCGTCAGGGAAGTGGGGATGTCATTCCCCTCCACCTGGTGCGGAGATTCAACGACCTGACGCACGCACAGTGTGCTACGCTGCACGGCACGCAGCCGGTGCCTCCATAGTGTCAGTTCTTGCCTTTTTGTCCTGAAGAGTCACGACAGGGCTTACTTGACCTCCCACGTGTTTGGCAAATAGGCATTTCAAACACGGATGAGGTGGAGTCGCTGATTGCTCGCCTGCACCGGCTCCCCCTTCCCAACCCCTCTCCTTCCAGATGTCCGGTGCAAGCCAAAGCTCTTGGGTTGCTCAGGGCCGATTGCTGTCTCTCGCCCTCCACGACCGGCCCATTCCTTTCAATCTCATGATCCCACCTTCAAAATGAACCCAGAAGCCGAGTCCTTCCTGCCACCACCCCACCCCGCCCCACTCCCACTGCCACGGGAGCCAAGTTCTCGCTCCGGGAACCTCTGGAGGTGCTGTCTCCGCGCCGAGCTCTGGGCGGCCCGTTCTGCACGCAGCTGCGGCGGCCTCTTGGTCACCCCCGAGCCGCCTCTGCTCCCCACCAACACGGAATAAAACCCAAATTGCGGCCTACACAGCCCGCCCCGCCCTGGCCCTTGTGCGCGTCTCCCTCGCTGCATTCCAGCTCCGCTGTCCCTCCTCACCGAGGCCCCCCAGCCACCGGCCAGCCGTCCCCAACCCCTTGTCCCTCCTTACTGTGCTTCTTTCATTTGTATGTCATCCCTCCTATTAGTCGGTAAGTTCCATCAAGGCAGGGATTGTGTCGCCAACGATAGAACCAGTGCCTCCCATATATGGAAGAAAGCCCACAAATATTTTGTCAATTCTGAAATAATTTGAGACATAGAGAAAAGTTGCAAAAGCAGTACGGCGCCTCCAGCACGCCCTCGCCCAGCTCCGCCTTTGTTATCAGCGGGCACAAGCACGGAATGAGTGCCCAGGGCTAAGAAATTCGCATCAGTATGTTACTCCGGATTGAACTCCAGACATCACTCAGAGTACGCACGACTTGCACCCATGCCCTCCTCCTGGCCTACCATCCGGGGCAGGATCCCATGCTGCTTGACTCATAACGTCCCCCCGCCGGCTCTGATCTGTGATAGTTTCTTGGTCTCTCCTTGTTTTGTGACCTTGACGCTTTGGCATTCCTCGTACCAGCATACTCTTTTTTTCTTCTTTTTTTTTTTTTTTTTTTTTTTTTTTTTTTAGTAGGATGTCCCTCCATCTGGATTAGTCTGAGGCTTCCTCATGGTTTGATAGAGGTTATGCATTTTGAGGCAAGAACACCACAGAAGTGCCCTTCCCAGCGCATCGTGTCAGTGGTAAAGGACGTCTCTCTTTCCTACTAAAAGGGACATTAACCTTAATTAAGACTGTGCCTTCTGGGTTTCTCCACTGCTACTATTTCCCCACTCAGATATTTTGGGTCAAGGAAGTTCTGCAGAAGATCGCAGAAACCCATAGTTGCTGTACGTCCAAGATTGCCCACCAGGGGGCGACCTTCACCGAAGAATCTTTATGGGCCTCAAAGCAGAGGTTTCCAAAGCAAGAGGTCAAGGCTGTGTGGGGCAGGTGGAGGGCTGGTCGGTCTCTCAGTCCACTCTCCCAGGGGAGCCCTTGCTGGGTGCACAGTCCCCGGGGATAGACTCCTAGATGGAAACTGGGGCCGGGTGAGGGGGTGAGGATGTATTTGGGGAGAGAGTGGTTAATGTTGCTTCAACTGGTTAGAAATTAAGAAGCCAGAGTAAAGGTCCTTCCTCTTGTCGCTCCTACCCCTTCCACAGACACCTTAGAAAAAGCCCAGGTAGGAAGGGCCCCTGAGCGTGAAACTAAGACTTAGGCTTGGCCCAGACCCCAGGGCAGTGGGGATATCATTCTTCTTTAATTAAACTTGATTCAGCTGTTGAAAACCAGTATAGATTTCTGTGGGGAACAAGAGAAACTTTCTGGGGTGAGGGATAGGTTTCTATTTGATTGAGATAATGTGATATTTGGCAAAACCCAAGGACTTCACACTTGAAACAGGTGGCACTTTAAAATTCTAATGATTTCGATAATTAAGGGACTCAATAATATGGGCCAAGGAAATCATTTTAAAAAATTACCTAATAATGCTTGATAAAAGGTAATCATTTAAATTTTTAATTGTGGTAAAACACATACGATGTAAAATCTCACCATCTTAAGCATTTTTAAGTAGCATTATTGACATTCACATTTTGGGGCATCTGCTTCCAGAACTTTTTCATCCTGCTAACCCAAACTCACCTTTCTCCTTCCCTGCCCAGCCCCTGGTGACCACCATTCTGATTTCTGTCTCTGTGGATTTGATCCCTCCAGGAACCTCATAGAAGTGGAATACCGTGCTGTCTTTGTCTTTTTGTGACTCGCCTCCTTTCACTTAGCATAATGTCCTTACGTTTAATCCATGTTCTAGCAGGTGGACGGGGTCCCCGTCCTTTATAAGGCTGAATAATATTCCATTGTTTGGATATACCACATTCTGTTTTCCCACGTTTTGTTTCACGGACACTTGGGTTGTTTCCACCCTTTAGCCATTGTGAATAGAGCTGCTATGAACATGGATGTATAAATATCTCTCCGAGACCCTGCTTTCAATTCTTTGGGGTACAGATCCAGAGATGGAATTGCTGGATCATTTGGTAACTCTATTTGTCATTTTTTGAGGCACCCCCGTACCGTTTTGCACAGTGGCTGCACCATAACATGTGTGTTTTTTGAAAAATTGTACCTCAATAAGCCCGATTTTAAAAGAAAGATTAAAAACCAGGACATGGTTGGTAATTCGTGTGGGGTAGAGGAGGGAGGCATCCTTTCTTCCTCAGCAGTTCACACGGCCAGAGCTTTGACGTATCCTCCCCACGTCCTTTGAGCTCCAGACTCATTTCTGGCTCTAATTTTACCCTCTGAGACCAACAGGAAGATTAATAGGCATTTTTTAATGGCTCCCAGGCCTATAGGCAACCCCCCCCCCCCAAATAAAAATAAACATCCCTGTCCTGGGCTAGCCCCACACATCTGCTTACTCTGCCTCCTGCCTCTTGTAGGCCTTTCTAGAATCGTACATCTTGGTTGGATGTTGACTCAGAGACAGTTGGCAATGAAACCTAACAGGCTGGCCACCCAGGCCCCTTCCATCCCAGCCAGGAAGACGGTGATTTCCAGAGCCGGACGGGCCTTCCTGAGACACAGCCTCCTCTGAGGATATAGGTCAGATGGCGAGAGAACATCTTGCTCTCTTCCTCTCAAGTAGAGAAGCCTCTGCATCCCCCCTCAGCCCCAGGCAAAGAAGCCCGACAGGTCACTTTTTCCAGGCTTGCAGCAAAGCTGCCCCCACCCCAGGGGATTCTTTGTTCAAGGCCTCCACAGCTTATGGAGGCTTAGGAGCTGAGGCCAGGATTCTCCTTATCAGTGATCTTGACCTTCCCATCTGACTTCCAAGTGTGGAAGAAAAAAACCAGTCCACTGAGGTGAGCCCCCAAATAATCTCTGTGCTTCTGCAAATTACTAACATGGTTTCTGCAGTTGAGGGGGGGGGGGGGGGTGGAGAGAAAACTCTGAATGTAGGGCAGGGTTTGCAAATGGGTGGCCCTTGGGCCTAATTTGACCTGTGGCCACATGTGCTGGGATTTGGGCCATGCGGTGTATTTTTTTTTATATATAAGTTTGAGTTCATAGCTAACATATTCAAATTTATTTCACCTTAAAAAAAAAAAAAGGCAGATTCCCAGCTTCTCTTCACCAATCATTCATATCTGGGAGCAAGTTGGTTTCCCCCTGGCATGGCCGGCACCCCACCCTTTGAGCAAGGCATGAGCTCTACAGCAGTAACCCTTACTCTGTGTTCCTTTACATTATCTGCCTGGCGCCGTAGTTGTATGTGTTTGTGAACCCTAATCTCTGACTCACACATTTTTCAGAGTTCAAAGAGCCTTTCGTGACTGTCTGGTCCAATGGTGTCAGCAAACTACAGCCTCAAGGTCAGATCTGGCCCACTGCCTACTTTTGTAAATAAAGTTTTATTGGAACACGACCATGCCCACTTGACTGGATTACATCTCCGGCGGCTTTCACGCTACAAGGACAGGATCTGGGAATTGCAAAAGAGCATGTGCACTTTCGCAAAGCTCAAGTATTTACTATTTGGCCCTTTGCGGAAAATTTTGCTGACCTCTGATCTGGTCACAACTTCTTTTGTTATGGATGAGCCACCTGAGGCCCTAGGCAGGGAGAGAGGGAGTGAGGTCATCCTCAGGCTGACACTGGACTCTGAGCCCAGAGCCCTGCCTGCTGGGTAGTAACCCCACCCCCACCCCGCACACCTCCAGGGCCACCCTGAGATCCTTGAGGAAGCCGCACCCCTGCCCTCCCCTGACAGGTATTCTGGATTCTGGATTCTATTGGCTGCTCCAGTGTCAGAAGCCACCAGGCCCTTCTCTTCGTCCTGCATCTCCTCCGCGAGCTGATGGTGCCGGGGTGTCTGGTTCCCATCACGGCTGACAATCGGCCCTCCGTACCCCGCCCGGGGCCCAGAGTTTGTCTGTAAACCCTGACATCATTAACACCCCATCAATCGCCTTGCCCTAGCAGGCTGGCGAGGCCTCCATCTGGAATTCGGCCCTGGCAGAGATCAAAGTCCGGCCGTCTGGAGCCCTGCCTTGGGGAAGAAGAGGAGGAGGGCCAGCTGGGGGCTCAGCTTTGTGCCCTCGTGGGCTGGGCCTGGGGTCTCATGGAGTCCTAGGACAGCTTGGTGCTGGCCCCCCTGGGCACCTCCGTCCCTTTGGGCAAGAGCTTTGCTGGCCTGGGCCTCAGTTACCAGATGTGTAAAATGGGGTTACAGGTCTTTCAGGGAGAAGCCAGTGGGTATGCATCTCTTACAAGTTGTGCAGTTGAATACAATGATATGATGTCTGAGATTTGCTTTAAAAAATACCTCTAGGGGAAATCATCATGTGGGGAGGGGGTTGGGGAGGGAGGGCAGAGGTCCCACGGGGTTGGCAAAGTGTCGAAGATTGCTAAATCCAGGTGTCCGGCAATACGCGGGGGTTGGTTAAGTTCTTCTCTCTACTCTTGCGTTGGAAAATTTTCATAATAAGGAGTGAGATTTAAAAGTCTGTCAAATTCTCTGGACATGTGTGGGACTGTTTTTCTTTCTCGCGCTTGTATTTCAATTTTGGGAGAAAGTGGTGTTTCCTGATTATAAGAAGATGTGTCACGCCCCTGCTTATCTCTCAAGTTCATGTTTATCTTGGGGAAGACCTACTGGAACTGGCCTCGGGGCGTGTGTTTGTGTGTGTATGTGTGTGTGTGTGCTTTCAGCTGCACACACCTTTCTTGAGGACCTGCTATATGCCAGCCCCCAAGAGTGCAGGGCTGTGAAATGAGGGCTTTCTCCTTATCCAGAGTGATCGCCTGACATTTCCCCTCCCTTCCCAGCAGCTATCCTCCCGAAGTGTGCCTTGAGATCCCTTTATGAGGTCAGAGGCAGAGGGCTGACCCCAGGCCCTTGCCACCTTCTCTGGGTCAAGGACATGCTTTAGACATCACTATTCTTGCTACTGCATTGCCTGTTGTGCCCATGTCCCCAGCAAGCCCTGGCCCACATTTAAGCTTGACCTCTGTCACCCCTTCCTGTCCTGTGTTGCAGGTACCTTTGCTATCAGGTTGCCAGATTTAGCACGTAAAAAACACAGGATATCCAGTTAAATTTGAACTTCAGATAATCAACAACTCATCGTCAGCATAAGTATATCCCATGCCATACTTGGGACATACTTATACCAAAAAGATACTCATTATTTAATGAAATTCGAATTAAATTAGGTGTTTTATATTATACCTGATAACCCCACCCTGCTGTCATTTATAATTAATTCACTCATTTGAGCACCTTTCAGATGCCTGGGACTTGCTGGAGATTGACTAGTTTAGTGCCTCTCTCTAAGAATCCTCCCTACTGTCCGGGAAATCCATAACTGCCAATAGGTGTTAGAAATAGACAACCAAGCAGAGTGTGTTGGGAGCATAATCTAACTGTAGTGCAGGCTGAGGACACCACTGATGGAGGCAGGGCTGGGCATGGTGGTGTGGACCATAAAGGCAGCTGTGGCTGATGAGGTCAGAGGCATCCCTGAAGCTATTTTCTATAGTTTACAGTGAGCAGCTGGCCAATGGCTCAAAGTTAATCAATCGAAGATTCCTTGAAAGTAAGCCTCTGTCAGTTTCTCAGCTGCTCACAGACTCAAAACATAGCTATCAGGTGCCACCATGGCCAGGGCACTCAGTTAGTAAACCAGACGAGGTCCCTGCCCTCACAGCACACATGATCTGTGAGGACCCATAAATAAGCAAGCTTACAGGTAAATGAATATATGGTGTCAGACAGGGATGAGTACAATGACAAAATGAAATGGCACAGTGGCAGGGTGAATGTGAGGTGGGGGTGATATTAGTCACCAACACTCGTGTTGCACCTGCTACTTCTATTACCTGTTACACCGTTGTAAAAGCTTGGTGTGTGTCAACTCCGATCATCTCCACAGCAGCCTGAGGAGGTGGGTGCCAGTACTGTCTCCACTGGCCATGGGAAGGCTCTGAGGCACAGAAAAGTCACATGATGTGCCCTTGAAGCCTCAGTATCACTGTCTGTAAAAGGGGGATTCATGGACTCCTGTGAGGATAAAAGTAATTTGTAAACCATGAAGAGTTTGGCACATGTGCCCTCTTGCACCTACCACGTGGGTGCATGCTACCTTTGCTAACAACTGGGCAGCATTTGAGAGCCTCAGTTTCTCCATTGAATGAAAGTGGGCCTGTCCCTTGTTGGACTGTGAAGTACCCCCAAGGTGGGCTCCCCACCTTATATTTCCTGGTTCTTTTGCAGCACCTGGACAAGCCCCTGGCACATAGCATCCCTGCTCCTTCCCCACTTGGCTCCCAGTCACAGAAAGGTCCCCTCTGAAGGAAACATCTTTGAGTACCTTTCACAGTATCTTCATCATCTGTGCTGATTATCTCCAGCCTGATGTCCTGCTCAATGAGGGGTAAACTGTTACTAGGCTCATTTGGCAGCTAAGGCCTGGGGTTTTCCTGACTCTGTTCCCCATCCTGTCAGATCCTCCATGGACTCAGGGCCAGGCAGAGGGCTGGGGAGACACTCGAGCATCCCCAAGAGTAACTTTGCCTTTTTTTGTGTGTGGCAATATCATGAACTACCTAACCAAAGACTCTGTGCTTACAAAATACCTAAAACCTCTGGATCATAAACAAAAACCATGCTTTCTGATCAGAGTCTAGCTTTCCTTGTACCATGACCTTTTGGGCAGTCCACAGAAACCTAGACTTCCCTTCTCAGAGTAATTTTCTTAAATGCTTTAAATAAAATACATAAGATTAATAAAGGAAACAATTATTTCAACATAATGTGCAAGTATTTTTAAAAAGTTCCAATATTGTAATATGTGAGTGCTTTAAATTAATGCATAAAACATTGGCAGAAGACTTAATTAACAACAACCATACCCTTGGAGTAAATAGAACAGGTGAAGAGTACATTAGTGAACTAGAAGAGAGGTGTGGCCAGAATGCTACCCAAAGAGATCAATAGACAGAAAATATTAGGAAAAAGAGTTTAGAATGAGTGTTTACACTAAAATTTTTAATTTGCCCCCTTGGCTTTGAGCTAATCGTGGATAATTGAATTAATCAACGTCTATCCTTTCCTTTCCAGCAATACAAAGACTTAGTACATTTAGAATGAGAAAGTCTCACAGGCATGCAATAGAAAAAATTTTAGTAGGAGAGAGCAGAGAAAATTGGATGGAGACAGTATTCAAAGAGTATTTTTTAAAACCTGATGAATGTCATGAATCCTCAGATCCACGATGGTTGACTATCCCCAAGCAGGATAAATAAGAATAAATCCATGTCATAACACAACTGTAGAACACAGAACCAAAGAAAATCTTGTCATCAATTGAAAAGAAAAAAATGCAGACAAAGGCCTGACTTCATGCTTCTCAAGAGCAACAACAGAAGATAAAAGTCACTATCTTCAAAGTGCAGAGAACACACTGACAACCCAGAATTCTATACCCAGTGAAACTATCAGTCAAGAAAGAGGGCTGAAATTGACATTTGCATATGAACAAAATGAAGGCTTTTTATCATCAACTGACATGCTAAAATAACCACCAATGTCTATACTTCAGGAAGAAGAAAACCAAGCACAAGAGGAGGAAGCATGGAATATGGGAAGAAGTGGTGAAAGGAAATTTATAAATATGTGGGTAAATTGAAATGCACTGATTTTATAAAACAACGAGTGTTTTTAAGGACATAAAACCATGTGGAAATAAATACTTTCAGAGGATAATCTGAATTTTTAAAACATGTACTAAGTCTTTGTATTGCTGAAGAGGAAGGGATAAACGTTGATTAACTCAATTATCCACAATTAGCTCAAAGCCAAGGAGATAAATTAAAAATTTTAGTATAGACACTAAAATAACTGGAACAGAGGGTACAGCTTCCCACTCATGAAGAATGAAAGGAGAAAATATAGGTCAATCCAGTAGAAGGCAGAAAGGGGAGAAAAAAAGATGCATAGAAGAAGCATGATAAGTGCAAAATAGGATGTTAGATACAGATACATCTAAATAGGTCAGTAAAACCAACAAGAAGCATTGTCTTATTGGATTAAGAACAAAAATGAAAATAATAGCCAACTACATACTGTTTATAAAAGACACAGCTAAACTAGTAAGTGAGAGAGTTAAGTAAGCACACAAAGACATAAGCCAGGTGAACACGAAGGGCAAGTTGGTACGACTATATTAATATCTTACCAGAAAAGACTTTATGGCAAAGAACACTGTCAGAAATAAAGAGGCTTACAATATAATGTTAAAAGACTTAATTTCCAGGAAGCTCTAATAATTTTAAACTTGCATGCACTTAACATATCCCCCAAATCCACAATTACCATGGAAGATTTTAACATGCCTTTCTCAGTAATTGAGAGCCATACATGAAGGAAGAACATAGAAGATTGGAACAACACAATTAACAACCCAGATCTAATGGACATGCATAGAACCCCACAATTAGAGACTACACATTGTTTTCAAGCACACGGACATTTACCACAATTAATGATAGGAGTCCTTTCTCCGGGAGAGGCAGAGGCGGAGGCGAAGGCAGGTGAAAACAGACCAAGTTTCAGGAGGGTGGGAGGGCCTGGTTAGAATCCTGCCTCTGGGGGCTTCACTCAGGCAGGGAGAGACTGATTCTTCCAGGGATATGATTATTTATAGGGTGGACATTGGAACTTTTTGCAGGGAGGAAAGGTGGCTTCTGGGGGAAGCCTGGACATATTTTCCTTCAGGAGCTTTTTCCTTGGGGTCAGGTCAGGATGCTTTTTCTAGATGGAACAGGTAGGGACGTCCCTTCTTTAAAAGGCATGGTGGAGAGGGGTTCTTCTCAGCCTCGGACCCATAGTTGACGGCCAGCAGGCTTCCTCCCCAGCCCGGCCTGGCCTCAGGCTCTGTCCACTGCCCTCAGCTGCTTTCCTCTCAAATTCGCTTGCCTCACAGAGGCAGATCCTGCTGTCTCTTGCCCAGCGCATACCCAAGTGCCATCCTGAGCTGCCCCGAGAGGCAAGGGTGCTGTCCTACATGGTCATCCTGCCTGAGCTCTTAGGACTTAGAAATGCCCAGCCCTGGTCCCTTCTGTTCTTTCAGGTCCACTCTGCCTAGCCAGGTGTTCTTCAGCCTTTACTGAGTGCCTACTGTATGCCAGGCACTGGGCTGGGAGTCCCCTTGGAGGTTCCCATCTAGTGGAAGACTAAGGATGGGGCTGTAGGAAACAGAACAAAAGCTAACCTGCTATAATCCATCAGTCATTTCCCGAGGGCCTACTGCGTGCCAAATGCTATTCACCTTTCGGTCTCTGCCTGTTTCCATCCCTCCACCCCTTGGCCCAACTATGTGCTAACTCCTGGTCTAGAGACTGGCCATGCAAAAAAGCTAACAAGCATAAGGCTGTAATCCAATATCCACGATTCATTCATTCACACATTTATTAATTCAGCAACTGGGTCCCAAGTGCTTTTATGGCCCGGGGGTTTGTGGGGAGCACACACTTTTAGGGAGAGTCTGAGAAGAGTTCCACCAAATATTACTGACACCTCTTCTAAGGAAACCACTCTCTGTGCATTCTCACTGGCTCTTTCCAGCATTGTGTAGCAGCTAGGAAGCCAGACTATGGAGCCTGACCGCTGGAGGTTTTTGAATCCAGGCTTTGCCACTTATTAGCCGAGTGAGCTCAGGCAAGTCACTCAACCTCTCTGTGCCTCAGTTCTCTCACCTATAAAGTGGGGGTGACAAAAGTCTCTCCTTCAAAGCTTCTTAAAGATTGAGTTAATATTTATAAAGTGCTTAGAATTGTTGCTAGCATAGAGAACGTGTTAATATAAATCTTTGTTAAATACATAAAACAGGGTGAGGAAGAGGTCATCTCCATTTTACAAATGGGAAAACTGAGGCCTGCAGGGGAGACTTGACCAGCATAAGTCTGTTTGTGCACTTCATACATTGATTTTTTCATACAGGAAATATCTGTTTTATGATCCTACACACATTATAAAATAGTAGAATATTGCCGAAGTCTTTGAACTTGAAAGTGATGCATTTATTAACTCCTTCCCCCATGAGATTATGATTTCTGGGAAGTTGGTGCTCAACCCTTCCAGATTTAATTTAAAAATACTCATGTTCACATATACATTTACTAGCTGCTGCTTTTGTTTCCTTATGAACGCATCACAGACATGATCCCATGCTGACACGGAGATCTGCCCTCTTCTTTAAGTGGCTCCCTTGCGTTCCCATGTATGGGACCACTGTAATCCTTCCAGGAGCCCCCAGTGGGGACAGGCATGACATCACATAATCTGCTATCAAAATCCAACTAGTAGGATGCCTGGGGGGCTCAGTGGTTGAGCATCTGCCTTAGGCTCAGGGCGTGATTCTGGGGTCCTGGGATCGAGTCCCACGTTGGGCTCCCCACAGGGAGCCTGCTTCTCCCTCTGCCTGTGTCTCTGCCTCTCTCTGCATTTCTTACGAATAAATAAAATAATAGAAATCTTTTTAAAAAGCCACCTAGTGACATATTATGTATGTTATCATATAATGCATTTATGTATAACATGCATGTAACATCCCTATTTCTGGACTATACAACTGACCAGTAGGGGTGTGCTGATCATCCCACACTGTGTCCATCTCCTCACTTCTGAGGAGGCAGAGGGATGAGTGAAATGAAATTTTCAGGCACTCCACACCGTGCAGCTTTTCTGTGGATCTCAATTTTTTCTTTAGACTTTTCTGTATAGATTTTTCAATGTGCATTTACTGAAGGAGCATATTTTGGAGAGGGGGCTGGCAGGAAGCGCCTGAAGGGAGGCCAGTGCTGTACTGGGGCTGGGGAGGGGACCATGAAGACCCTCTGTGCTTGCCCAGTACCCTCTGCCCACCCCTTTCCAGCACGGCATCACAGCCAAAGAAGGAAACCCTCTGCCAAGCACTAATGGATTTGAGGCGTCTTCATCTCAAGTGCACAAAAATTGGAGCTGTTTATTTTTCAAAAGGGTTGGGCGGGAGTGATAAGGCGAGGAGGAGGAAGGAGAGCAGGACAGAGGAAAGGAGGGGAAGGGGGAAGGGGAGGGGGAGGGCACATCTGAGATGGTTTGTAGTTAGTCCTCCTCACCAAAGGCAGTTTGCATTTGCCTTAAGTTGTTGGTGAAAAGTCAATGAGAAATACGGAGAATTCTAAGGAATATAGGAAGAGCAGCTGTAAAAAGCAGCTACTGCCCCGGGATAGAGACCCCAAGGAGAGCCCGAGATCTGCACCTTGTTAAGAAGGCATGGTCATGGGTCATCAGGTGGTGGAGAAGCTCCGTGGGGCCCTGTGGGCAGAACTTGCTGGAAATCTGCACACACACACACACACACACACACACACACACACACACACACCAGAGTGCCAGGAAAAGCCCTATTGGGAGGTGTGTCCTTGGAGGCACTCTGCTACAAAACCTCCTGGAGGGGGAGGCAGCACCTAACTGCCATTACCTGCAGGTGCCAGGCACTGGGGGGCGCTCTGGAGAGGCTGGGGAGCAACCCACCCGCACCAGGAAAGAGCCCTTCCTTTCCTTTTACAAAGTCTCTCCAGCTCTTTCTACTGGTAAAGCTCAATATCGTGCCTTCAGGCAAAGAAAAATATTTTAAGAGGCCCAGATTCCTCTTCACAGAGCAGGCAAAAAGGTTAATTTGGACCTAGAAGCAATACATCGCCTGCTCCTTTGACAGCATCACCTCCTCTTTGACGGCTCCGCATCCGTAGGTACCCTGCTACACACATTTTTATTTTATATACGATAACAGAACAGCATTGTATTCCTATCTTACAGGACACAGCCATGCTTCTCACCAATAAATTCTCATTCTTTTCTGCAAAACGAGGAGATGCACACTCCTGAGGGTCATGGCAGCTATAACTGGAGGTATAAATCATTCTGGAAGCCCAGTCACAGACCCGCTGAGCAGTCTGTTCCCTAAAGGCTATATTGCAATGCTGACTCCAAACAACTTGTCTATAAAATAAAAATGGAAAGCAGAAGAAAGAAGACAACGGTTAGCATTTAAAATCACACAAGAGTAAATATGGAAATCTTTATATATTAATAATAATGAATATACAGCATGTGAATATTTCTGGTGTATAGAATATTGCAGCCGGCAAATAGAAACTATGCAAAATCGTCACATCCTCGTTTCTGTAATCACAGTCCTGAGGTCATAATTGGTACTAGCACTTCCTTCTTACACCACTCATTCTGTATCCCTCTTCTTTTCTCTTGTTCTAAAGATTTGGCTTTTTATCTTAGAGTGAGCATGCAGGGGACAGAGAGAAAGGGAGAGAGAGAATCTCAAGCAGATTCTCTGCTGAATGGGGTTCGATCTCATGACCCTGAGATCATGACCTGAGCTGAAATCAAGAGTCTGACACTTAACCGACTGAGCCACCCAGGTGCCCCTGTAAGTCCCTATTCTTGGTCAGAAGTTCAGCTGGTGGGGGTTCTTTAGCTGGGACAGTGACCCAAATCTGCCTTTCTAAGGGATCTGGGTCCTCAACGATCCCAACATGATTTGCTTGCTGTGGTTTTGCACTAACTTCTACTAGTTGGTAGGGGAGTGTCAGAGGCACCCAGAGAAACCCTGGTTCCAGACGTTGCCCTTCTTGCCTCTGTTGTGTGCAAGCAACCCCATTCCCACTTGGTAATAGGGATCAATCCCTCCAGCCAGTAAATTCCTCTTTTTTTTGTCCCTGCTGGCTCAGTGGCATAAGGGATCCCCTGTACCCAGATGGTGGGGTCATCTTCCACTTCAGTAGAACCATTGTTGTATTGTCCCAGGCCCCAGCTGTGGGCAGCTGGTGCGGCAGCCTGACCCTCCTGCAGAGCCGCTCTTGTCCTGGTCCCTGCTTGAACCTGGCAGCCCCATGGGTAACTCTGTACATAGGTTGAAGTGGCTCACTTGGACGTGTTATATGCTGGCCCCAGAGTCCCAAACGGCCCACCGAGCATCATGTCTGTGTTTCGGTAGTAGGTGGCACGAACCACTGGAGCACCGGACCGTACACAGCCCTGGAGAATCTGCGACGCTCCGTGCTTCCCTTTCTGTGTCACTAGCTGGTTTGAGCTAAACCATTTATGTCACTCCTCAGCCTATTTCTTCATCTACGAGATGAAGAGTTTTGGTCAATATTTTACTCATTAATAAACATGTATTGAGCACCCCCAAGGTGTCAGGCTCTTTGCGAGGCAAGGGGAATTCATGGATGAACAGACTCTTTCCTTAAGAAAACATACAAACCCGGGATAGCACAAGAAAGTCCTCTTTGGTTTAGGCAGCCCAGACATTTTCACGTTTTATCTAGCCACAGAGACTTTCTTCTTCTTCTTTTTTTTAAAGATTTTATTCATTTATTCATGAAAGCTACACAGAGAGAGGCAGAGACACAGGTAGAGGGAGAAGCAGGCTCCCTGCTGGGAGCCCGATGCGGGACTCGATCCCAGGACCCCGGGATGATGCCCTGAGTCAAAGGCAGATGCTCAACCACTGAGCCATCCAGGTGCCCCAACACAGAGACTTTCTGTATAACACAGAGCATGGATCCCTGCACAAACCATAAAGTATTGCAAAAACAGTCATGAAGTATTTTAGATGTGCCGAAGAGTACGGAGAATAATATAAGGATTTTTCATGTGTCTCAGCTAGAGAGATAAAACACGCTGTTAAAAAATACAGTGAAGACCTTCGTGCAGGGCTCATTCCCTCCTCTCCTCTCTCCTGCTTCTGGAGAGAACCAGTGTCCCGTGTATCATTCTCATATCTATTTTAAATAATTTTATGACTTATGGATCCATAAACATTTATGCAGATGCATTTGAAGTTTTTATGAATAGTCTATTAGATGTTTTACTCACCACAGTACGTGGTGATATCCACGTTGATACGTGTAGCTTTGATCCATTCATATTTCAGTGCATGTAGTGGCCCATGATTTGAAAACACCACCATATGGTTATCCATGGTCCTATTGGTTACTTATTTTAAATAGTTTGCAAGTTTCTTTTTTAAAGATTTTATTTATTTATCATGAGAGACACACAGAGAGACGCAGAGACATAAGCAGAGGGAGAAGCGGGCTCCCTGTGGGGAACCCCATGTGGGACTCGATCCCAGGACCCCAGGGTCATGCCCCGAGCTTAACATCACTTATGATGTTTCTGTATTTCCACACTATTACAACCAATGTAGCAATGAACTTTCTTTGAACTTCTCTAGAAGTTTCTCCTAAGAGTGGAACTGGTGCATCAGAGAATGTTCATTTTTGACTTTCTACAGTCATGATTTAAGTCCAATGGCCATAAAAGTAAAATGTGTAACATGGTGCTTATGAGCTTTGTTAATTAAAGTGGATCGGAAATACTAAGTCATAAAGATGACCACAAGGAGGGTCACAAAATGTGGGCTGGGATTAGGACTGGCATAACAAGGTTGTAGAAGAGGCCTCCGGGTGGCTCAGCAGTTCAGCTGCCTTCAGACTTCGGCTCAGGTCATGATCCCGGGGTCCTGGGATCGAGTCCCACATCGGGCTCCCCACAGAGAGCCTGCTTCTCCCTCTGTCTCTGTCTCTGCCTCTCTCTCTGGGTCTCTCATGAGTAAATAAATAAAATCTTAAAAAAAAAAAAAAAAGGTTGTAGAAACCGACATTTGAAACTCTCAGCGGATCATGTGTGTCTGTTCTGTCCGGTTCGGCCAAGACTTAAAGGTTTTCAGGACGTGGGATTTCTGGTGATAAAACCAGGGGATCCCCAGGAACGTGGACAGCTGCCTGCTACATCCCTAGTGATCACACTGTTTGCTTTTGGGTGTGACCCTGACTGCCCGAGAACAAACAGGAATAGTTCTGAGGCAAAAGAAGAAAAAGGGAATGCAAAAATTGGGAGAAAAGCAAAAGCAATGATTTCAAACGAAGTGCTGCTCCGGATGCTCGCGTTATGGGCAATCACCGAGGCGCTCATCAAACGCACAGATTAACAGCCTCCGTCAGGCCTGGCCTCCTCAGCAGGAGGCCCCCCATCTCCAGGGAGCATCACGACACTGGAGGGATGTCAGAACACAGATGCTGGGCCCCACCCCAGAGGTGCAGATTCAGAATTTGCATTTCTAACGAGTCCCCAGGTGATAAAAATGCTGCTGCTCCAAGGCCACACTTTGAGAACCACGGGACCAGGAATTCCGATGCGTAGTCTCTTGGCTCACGCGTCCCTCCTCTGGAAAGGCCTCTCCAGGCAGGATGAATCCCCTGGCCTCCCGTCCTCACGTGCAAATGGAAATTACCTCCGGTGCAGCTTTTTATCTCACTAGATTGAAAGCATTCGTTTCAACACCAACCCGCCCCTTCCGCGATCTGTGCGAGGGCAGCTCGATCTTCGTGTGTCCCGGCCCAAACCGCAATGCTGGGCCACGGCTGGCGGCTGTTGCATCTTTTTTGGTTTATAAATCAAGGACTTGGGCAGCTGAGGAAGAGCCAATTCTGGACGATGCCGATGAGTGTGAGTTCCAGATGACGATGACGAAGAGGCGGATAGTGGTGGTGGGTCGCAGACCGCGTGTTCTCCACTCTCCTGTCTCAGGGCCAGGGGTGGACAATCATTACTAAGATGCATCCTCTGAGCTTAACCTGCCACCAAGATTCTCACCTCTCCGTAGAGGTCCAGCTCAGTATCCCAACTCGATCCCGCTGTGGCCTAATTTTTCACAGCGACAGAAAAATGGTGGGGATCGATTAAAATAATTTGTTCCTATGTTATATTTTGATATAGCCCATCTACTGGCTTCCGCTTGTCCCAGATTTCCATCATTAGAGATTCACTTGTTTGGGTTTGTCTCTGGTGGAGGAGGGGGAGCTTTCTCTAATTCTTCCCAGTCCGTGTAGATGCTCTTGCTAGATTAGGGCCATCTCAAGGAATATGTCTTTAACCTCACGTCCTTAATGCTTAGCACACTCCTTGGCGCATAATAGCTGCTCAAGAAGTGACTGTTGAATGAATGACTGGATTTTCAGACACCAATAGCAAACACGGCTGACCTGGAGTAGTGGAGAAAGCCCTGGACTGGGAGTTCACTACACTTGGCTGTCACTACCTTGCTCTGTAGGTAGGGCAAGTCCTCCCCCCCCTCCCCGCAGGTCTCAGTTCTCCCGTGGGAACTGGGGGAGTTTAATTAGAGGGTCTCATCCGGTCTCTGCCTACCTCATGCCACACCCACTATGTTCCAGCTACTGGCTTTTTCACTGTCTCTAGACAGCCAGGTGTCTTCCTACCGCAGGGCCTTTGCACGTGCTATTCCCATGCTTGGATTACTTACACCCTCTTTCCATGGAGGGGTTCCTGGCTTCTTTTAAGTCTCTCCCCACCCCCTGGTGTCCTTAGACAGGCGGGGACCCCCCCAGCTCGGTGTCGTGTATCTGGGGAAGGAATGATACGACTCGCGTCGTTGTCCTTACGTCTGAGTTTTCTGGCAGGGCGCACCCGGCAGGGCGCAGGGCCGCGAGCATCCCGAGCATCCCGAGCATCCCGGACACCGGCCCCGCGCAGAGGGCGCTCAAGGGTTCGCTGGTTCCCGCCGCAGGGCCTGGGCCGGCCGGCAGGTGTCGCCGCAGACCGGGGAGGCGCGGCGGGCGGGCCTCACCTGGCGGCCGCCCCACCTGGCGGCGCTCCCGCCCGCCCCCCCGCATTCCGCCAGCCCGGAGAGCCGCCCCGGCCGCGGGGGTGAGAGGCGGGAGGCGGCGTGGCCGCCGCAGCGCCAGGTGAGGCCCGCGAGCCCCGCCCCGCGCCGGGGCCAGGTGAGTCAGCGCCCGGGCGGCGGGGGGAGGGGGGGGCGCTCCTGGAAGCCCCGCGAGGGCGCCACCGCCGGCGGATCTCCCCTCCGTGCTCCAGGGAGCGGATCAGAGAGGTGAGGTCACGCCTCCGGGTCACGCAGCAGCCAGCCCGCAAGCTGCAGGACTGAGCGCTCACCCTCTGTGTCCCCTTGCTTGTCCGCAGAGTCCGGGGCTTCCCAGAGACCCCCTATAAAAAAAAAATAATTGTCATTTTATTGATTGATTGATTGATTGATTGATTGTGGCAAAATATACGTAACATAAGATTTGCCATTTTAAAGCGAACAATTCCGTGGCATTCATACATTCAGCGTTGTGCAACCAACACCTCTCTCTAGTTCCGGAACATTGTCATCACCCGAAAGCAAAACTCAGACCCATTAAGCAGCAATTTCCAACTCTTTCCTCACCCCTCGAGCCCCTGGCAACCGCTAATCTACTTTCCGTCTCTATGGATTTGCCTATTCTGGATATTTAATTTAATTTTATTTTTGGCTCAATACCTTCTTTCTATACCAGGTCATCTCAGGAATATCCTAGGAGGCCAGGAAATTGGAATCCGTAGACCAGCGGTTCCCAAACGTGGTGGCTGCATGTCGGGATCCCCTGGACACTTTAACAAAAAACACCCCCCTCCCCCCATCGCTGGCTCCCCCATTGACATTCTGATCTGATGGGGTTTCTAATGTGCACCAAGGTTTGCGAACCCCTGACCCCCGTCTTCGGAGCTTGTAGCTCACAGATCTCTGAGCATCCCTCTTCCAGATGGGGAAGCCCACGCCCAGAGAGGGGACATCTGGGCACTTGCTCTGGGTCACATAGAATGTGTGTTGAGTATTCTTGTGCTCCACTGACATCCCCTCCCCTCCTACCGCTTCTTTAGGGATTTGGTTTTGTCATTTGTAAAATGCGTGCCTTCGTGGTACCTGCATGATGCTTGCACCAACCGAAGGAGACTGTGCCTGTAAAGTGCCAGGCGTGCCTGGCTTACGGCTGCCTCATGTCAAGCGATATCCGTGTGTTGTTGGCCATGTTGTTCGGTCCCGGGGAGTGGCAGGGCATGCGGTGCCCGAAGACCCTGAGCTCACGGGGGACGAGGACTGGGATTCCTCCCTGCGCCCAGCGTTCAGTGCAGACCCTGACACTTCACTACACCTGCTTCCAGTGTGGCAAAGAGGCTATTTTCTGGAATTGCCAACTCCTCACTGCCTTTGCTCAGGCTGAGCCCCTTGCCAGGAGCGCCTCTTCTGCCTCCCCTGGCCCTGCCCACTCCTCAGGCCTGGGACACGGAGAGCTACAACATCTGGCCAGCGAGGAACAGTTGAGGGGTCCACCCTTTAGACAGTCGTGCGTGGTGTGTGTCTTGTATCTAGTACTTGGACCACATTGTTCTTTTATTTATTTATTTTAGAGAGAGATAGAGTGCGCACAAGTGGGAGAGGGTGAGAGAATCTGAAGCAGACTCTGCGCTGAGCATAGAGTCTACCTTGGGGCGCAGTCCCACAACCCAGAGATCATGACTTGAGCCCAAACCAAGAGTCAGACACCTGACCAACTGTGCCACCCCGGCGTCCCTACATTGTTTTTTTTAGGGACAGGATCCATGTCTGCTGTACCTCTCATGGTGTCAGGCAGGAGGCCAGACACAGTAGGTGTCTATTAAGTCCCACCTGAGGCCTCAACTGACGTTCCGCTCATGGGAGACTAGGGCACAGGATCCTCACGGCTTCTTCTGTTCCCTCTTCTCCACATGTGCATCCCAGGGCAGATCATGACGGGTCCCTCCTCCTTTCCCCTCTTTGTTCTTGCTAATAAAATCTCATTGTTTCAGGAGAATAAGGCGGCAGTGTCTACTCTCCAGGGAAGGTGGGCCCAGCCCAGGGGATGAATTATGGTCAGTCTCTAAGTAGCCGTAGTAAACCAGATCTCTTTGCCAGATCCTTGGCTGATGGGAAGCCACGTGACCCAGGCCTGGCCACTGGGACCCAGTGGCAACTCTGGGGGGGGGGGGGGAGCATTCTGGGAAATATCCCCTCCCTCCTCTCCCCATGACTTTTGGAGGCTGACAGGCAAGGGTTATGGCAGAGCTGAGCCCCTTGAATTGAGGTCAAGAGAATTGAGTAACATCAGCCTAGAACCTTGGCATCCCTGAGCTCCCAAACAGCCGTGGAAAGCTTGCCCTGAATGTGTTAGGTGGGACAATCAAGCCCTGTTGTTTAAGGTGATCCTGGTGCAATATTCTATTACTTGCAGCTGAGCGCATTCCCAACTCACACAACTCTCACCAGCATGGGGCCTTTCCGGCACAAAGACAGAAGGAAAGCCAGAGACCCAGGCTTGATTCCATGATTTCCTTTTTCTTAGCCCTTTATTCCAAGGTACCCTGGGGTTTATTAGCACTTGTAATAATCACACTGATAATGGCTAACGTTTTTAACGCCTCCTTGGCTCTTGTACTTTATGTAGATTGTCTTGTTGAATGCTCATACAACCTTGCAACATTTTTACAGAGGAAGAAACCAGGACTCAGGGAAGCTTAGAAGTCCTATTCTTGACAGCTTGGTCCTGTTTGTGGCAGACAAATCCTTGTTCCCCTGGCAGGTTGGCCTCCCTTGCGTCTGGAACACTCCAGCTGATTCTTATCATATTTTTTTTCCCAGGGTGCAATTCTTGCACACAGTAGGTGCTTGACAGAGACAAACATCCACTGTTTTTTATCACCAGCCCTTTCCCAGCAAATATATGCTGAACATCCCATGTGTTTAAGATGTGTGTGTGTGTGTGTGTGTGTGTGTGTGGGGTGGAGGTGGAGAAAATGGGACTTGTCTTCAGTAAAAGTAACAGCTACTGTTTATCAAGGGTTGGCTAAGTACTAGGCACCATATTTTACATACCTTTTTGTTTTCTTATTTTTGGTTTATTTAATACCCATAATAGCTCTGGGGAGGTTTTCAAGAAATCAAGCCTCTGTATAGTCAAATGACTTGCCTGAAGTCACCCAGAGTGGATTCGGCTCTGGGTGTGTCTGTCTGGAGCCTGTGTCTTGCTTAGCCTAGGGAAGGGAATGTGGACATGCCAACAGTCAATGCGTCTCTAACCAGGGGATGTTCCTTCCTCTTTCAGGGAAGCTTCACCGGGGTGGAGGTGCCAGAGCTGAGCCTGGAGGATGGGCAGGACTCCCAGAGTGGGGAAGGAACCACATTCCCCGGGGGGTGGAGGGCTCGGGCACATGTACAGAGATGGGACAGTGTGTTTCTTTGGGGGAGTGGAGTTTGTAACTAGAAAACCAGACCAGCCCGTTGGTTATGAGTTATCAACTAGAACGGTGGCTTCAGTCCTGGATGCCGCTGGCTCCTGAAGAATGTGGCCCAGGTGAGCGTGATTCTGCTGGCTCCTCCCAAGGAGACCTCTGTCCTGCTGCTGGCCTCCTGGGAGAGTGGAGGTGGCAGAGGCAGCTGTTCATCTGGGAGACTGGTTTCCTTCCAGTAGAATTCACTGAGCAACTACTATGTGCCGGGCGCGGCCCTGGCCTTTGCACGCTCCCAGTCTGGTGGGGAGACAGGCGTGAGGATGGTCCCCCAGGTCAGCATCATTACATATCATGTGTGCCAGGGAGTGAGCGCTTGCTCTGTGCTTTACAAACATTTAGCTCACTGACCTGCCAAACTCCTGGGGAGGAGTCCGGGCTCTCCTGCCTACACTCCGCGGGCGCTGGCAGTTGCCCGAAGCCACCTGACTTGCCTGAGCTCTGGGGGCTGGTAGGTGGCTTGGGTAAAAAGAAATTGCTGGGAGGCAAAAATCATTGAAAGTATTATCACTATTTACTTTTATTATTATTTTTATTTTTATTTTTATTTTTATTTTTATTTTTAGTTAGGAGACTCCACGCTCAACATGGGGTTTGAGCTCAAGATTCTGAGATGGAGTTGCAGGCTTCAGCGACTGAGCTAGTCAGGTGCCCCTTAAATATTTTATTTTATTTATTTATCTTTTTAAAGATGTATTTATTTGTTTGAGGGCGACAGGAGCAAAGGGAGAGGGAGAGTCTCCATCAGACTCCATGCTGGGCGCAGTCGCACACTCCACTCACGAGCCAGCAGGGCGCCCTGGCGCTGGTGCCAGCTAGGCCTGCATTAAGCAATTCCTAGACCCCATGTAATCCTCACGTACTCCATGACATAGTTTCTAGCTCCATTTTACAGATGAGGAAACTGAGGTCCACGGGGATGAATAGCCTGCCGAGGCCCCAAGCTCACAGCAGAAAAGCCAGGCTGTGCGCCCCGATCTTTCTGGCTTCAGGCCAGAGCGTCTCTACCACCACACACCGCGTTGCGTTGGAAAACCAGTTCTTTGGAAAACAAAACAGAACAGAATGAAAGAGCCCCTGAATTTTGTGTTTTTTGGTTTCTGTGATGTCTGCACTCCGGTCAGGGCTGATTTCAAGCTACCGACAGTTAAACAACCGACTCACAGAACTACTCTTGAACTATGAGCTTCCAGCACGAGGCCCTTTCAGAGGGGCGGGAAGGCCAGGGGCTTCAATGGCAGGAGGACCCTGCGTGGCTCCCCGAACGCTGCTTTGAGAAGTACGAAGTCACATGTTGCCCGGCCGAGACTTGCTGAGCCCTGTCTGTGAAATGGGTCTGACCACCCCTCGCCTCTCCTGTCTGTAGTTCTGGGCTTTAAAGCTCCCAGGAGGCTGGGCTCCACCGTGCTGGCAGGTAGACGTGTTCCCTTATGTGGGTCACTGTGGGGGAATTAGGCTGGGCTGGCGGGGGGCTGTCTGTTCTCCCTCCTCCTCCCCCTGAAAAGCTTTCAAGGTGATTAGTTTACATCATGAAGGGATCTTGTTACGGCTCCAGCAGGAGGGCCTCCAAATCTCCTACCTGAGATAAGAAGGCTGCCTCCTGTTTAATCTCTCAGCTTAGAGGCCATGTTTTAATATTTAAGAAATGGTTTCCAGGCTCAGGGGTGGGGTGGGCAGAGAGGTAGATGGCCTGGCCTAGTTGGGTTTTGACCGAGAGCATGTATCATTAAAAGGCCCCTTCTGCTCATCAGGCCTGTGGGGCCTGGAGTCCCAAGTCATTTCTGTAGGTTGGGTTTCACTCCTATCTGGAGCAGGGGGCACCTGACGAGGGCTCTGTATTTATGGGGAAACCCAAGCCTTGCGGGCTGTCTGCTGGCATAGCCCCAAGTCCAAGGGTGGACCAGTGCCAGTCCCTGCTCCTGACCCCAGACACAACAACCACTTTAGGCTCTGTCTCTTGGCTCCCTCCTCTTTCTCTCAGCTGCCTTATAACCCACAGGGCAGGACCTGTTGGGAATAAAAATGCTAGAAGGGAACACACACCGAGGGAGCCTCTAGCAGGTGCGTGCATTCTGAGTGAGCGACGCTGGCCATCTGGCTGAGATGGGTTTGGATTTTGTCTTTCTTTTGTGCTGTGTGTTCCAAGTCAGTCACTTAACCGCTCTGAGCTCCAATTTCTTCTGTGCAGTGGGAGATGTGGTGTCTGCTTCACATGGCAATTTTAAGACTTTAACAGGCCCTTAAAAGTGCCTGGGTTAAAAAAAAAAAAAAGTGCCTCACAGTAATAGTTAGTTTTATTTCATTTAAAAAATACATCCATTTAAGATAGAAGTATTCATCCTCACACTTGCTGGCTGGACCTCAGACCAGTAGCCAGGCCCTGCAGGGAGAAAGCAGGAAAAGTAGCCAGAGACCTACAGCCCTGCCTCCTGAATTCTTCTAGCTTTGCCCAGAAGAGTCAAGACTCGGATCAGTGCAGGTGCTGATCCCAGCGTTCCCCACGTTCACAGGGGAAAGCAGGTTCTCGGACAGCGATATGATGGAAATGATTGGCCGGAATAAATTGGATGAGGTTTTGCTTTAAGCTCTATCACCTACGAGTTCCCCAGATTACAGACTTTTATCAGGATGATAACTGCATGCAGTGTCATACGGCAAAATAAAAGGGTTTTTTTGTGTGTGCATTTTTAAAAAAAAAAAACCCACAAAAACATGGCTGTGTGTTTTTTTCCTATCCGTGTAAAGTGGCCACCTCTTCTCTCTGGGGAGAGAGGGTCTTTTGTTCTGTGACCATGTCCTTTTTATTTTTCCTTTGCTGATTGGCAGGTGTCCTTTCTCTTATGAAATGATAGTGATGATGGGTTTAAGGTTTTGAAAGTTAGTTTTGAACAGGTGGTGCATGTACAGGGTGCCCTGCCCGCCTCCCCGTCATCGGTACCTCTGCGTGTCAATCATGCCTGACCCCGTCTGGCTCGTGTGTGCTCATGGGTAAAAGGTGATACCATCCGCCCCACATCGCTCCTTTGGTGGGAGGTTGGGGGAAGAGGTGAGAAAGATCTTAGATTGGGGGATCCCTGGGTGGCTCAACAGTGTAGCACCGTCTTCAGCCCAGGACCTGATCCTGGAGACCCAGGATCGAGTCCCACATCGGGCTCCCTGCGTGGAGCCTGCTTCTCCCTCTGCCTGTGTCTCTGCCTCTCTGTCTCTCTCTCATGAGTAAATGAATAAAATCTTTAAAAAAAATCTTAGATGCCATTGAAATGTTATAATCGTATGCACGGTGCCCCCCATGTGTTATAATAGATTTGGTTGGGGCCCAGTGATGGGCCAAGGGCACTCATTGTAACATCGTTGCTATGGCGAAGCAGGGCCTTCTTTAGGATGATGCTGTTGCTCCTGCGGTTGACATCATCTTTGCGGTCCTTACGACAAGCTGGTTTCTGCGGTGGGTGTTTGCACCAGCCACTGAAATGACCTCTTTTGTTACCTGAGGGCATGGTTGTGAGCAGGCTGGTTACAGGCTGTGTGCTCTGTGGCCACAGAACACCTGGATCTCAAGACCAGACCCAGAAATGTGTGTTTGCTGATAATAATGCTCATTGCAGAAGGCAGACGCGCGTGGTGAGGCTTCCTGCCTCCATGCAGACGTCACTAGTGCATCGCTGCACCCTCCCGTGAGGTCAGACAGGACCTCAGAATCCCACTCAGCACGGCGCCCTAGGGAGGGACAAGGGAGGGGGACTGTGTTGGCAGCACTCTTATCATACCTCCATACACCGGTTCTCAGACTTCAGTATTTTCTAGATCAGTGTAATTTCTGAAAAATTAGAGGGACTAACATCAAGTCGTCAACTTCTTGTTTTGAGAGAGACTAAAAAAACAAAAAATCTGCCATTTTAAAATCACCATTTATTCTTTTTTTTTCTTAAGAAAGTACATTTATTAACACCAAAAAAGTTGGAAAGACAATTTCCAAATAAAGGACAATGAGCATGTTCAGTTTTATTTGAAAACGAAACTTTTTTTTCCTCATTGTTCTCATTTTGCTCCAGATGCATAAAATCTTCATTATGGGTTGACACCGGTTGGTGGCCCAAAGTGGGCAGAAAGAGATGCCTGCCTCCACGGTATACAGCGTATTCCATTTCCTCTCTGTAGAAATTACTTTCCATCTTAGAGTTTTGTGAGGACTCATTTCTATGGAGCCACAGATACTTCTGTAAAAATCATGATCATTACCTGCATGGATTGAAAACATATATATCTCCTTTCCTACTGGAAAGTTCACTAAAAAAGACAGCAAAGTAATCTTTAAGAGCACAAGCCTACAAGTTCAAAGAGAATGGGAGAGAAGAGATTAAATTATAAGAGGTCACGTCCTCTATTTTAGCTACTTCCTTGCTTACTTTGGACCCAAAGGCATGTCATCAAGAAATTTCAAAGTCTAGGGACGCCTGGGTGGCTCAGTGGTTGAGGGTCTGCCTTTGGCTCAGGGTATGATCCTGGAGACCCGGGATCGAGTCCTGCGTCAGGCTCCCTGCATGGAGCCTGCTTCTCCCTCTGCCTGTGTCTCTGCCTCTCTCTCTCTCTGTATGTCTCTCATGAATAAATAAATAAAATCTTTTTTTTTTTAAAAGAAATTTCAAAGTCTAGTGATCACATAGGACAGAGGTCAGCAAACTTTACCTAAAGGGCCAAATAGTAAATATTTTAGGCTTTGCAGGCCATATGGTTTCTGCTGCAACTATTCACCTCTGCCATTAGGGCAGGAAAGCAGCCATAGGCGTATGTGAACATATGAGTGTGGCTGTGCGCCAATAAAACTTTATTAGCAAAACCCAGCGTGGCCTTGTTGACGTTGAACTGCTGAAACCACCGTGACACTGACTCTGTCCTGATCTCTTGTCTACACCAGTGGGCCTCCAAATGTCTCTGCCCTCAGGATTACCATATCTTATCTTAGTCCTAGCACTAGCCTGAAGGTATCTCATTTAACTATCAATTTTCACGTCTGTTGTTTTAGGTCTATTTCCCCCTCAACAGAGCCTATGATGGGAACGTGATTCAAGTGATTTATTAAGAGGGTTCTCTCAGACGAGGAGTAAAGGAAACATGGTGAGACAGAGGGAAAAAAAGCTAAGCAGGAATATGATCTTCAGGATAGACAAACAGATCAATGGAACGGGATCCAGAATCCAGAAATAGAATCACACACATATAATTTTCAGCAAATGCCCCAGTTCCATTAAGAAAGGAAACTCTTTTCAAGCAACAACACTGAAAGAACTGGATAAATTTTGAAAATATTAACCTCAATGCTTACTTTGCTTGATGGACAAAAACGAATTCAAAAAGGCTTGTAGACCTAACTGTGAGAGGGGACCACAAACCTTTTAGAAGAAAAAAATTGGAGAGTATTTTAGTAATCTTGGGGGTACACTAAAGATTTATTAGAGAAGACACAAAATGCACTAACCATAAAAGAAAAAAAAAGATAAAGATACTTCATCAAAATTAAAACTCCTGCTTACCAAAAGACCCCATTCAAGATGAAAAGGCCAGCCACGATGCAGGAAAAAAAAAAAAATGCTTGTAAGAAATATACCTTGTGGACTTGTAGCCAGAATATATTGAAAACACCTGTAAATTGGGCACCTGGGTGGCTCAGTCAGTTAAGCATCTGCCTTTGGTCATGATCCTGGGGTCCTGGGATCCAGTCCCTTATTGGGATCCCTGCTCAGCAAGGAAGGTGTTACTCCCTCTGCCCCTTCCCCTGCTCATGCACGCATGCTTGCTCTCTCTTGCAAAAATAAATAAAATCTTTATTAAAAAAAAACCCACACCCATAAATAAAAAGACAATAAAATGAGCAAAAGACTTGAACAGACATTTGAGAAGAAAAGATCCAAGAATGACTTATAAGCCCAGGGAAGGGTGCTCAGCATCCAGTAAGTCATCAGGCAAATCCCAATTAAAACTACAGTGAGATATTTCGCACCCCCTAGAATGGTTAAAATAAAAAAGTCTGGCAACACTACGTGTGGGCAAGGATGTAGAGCTGCTGGAAAGCTCACACTGTTGGTGTAGAATGGTACAACCGCTTTGGAAACTGGAAGTTTCTTATAAGGTTATTATATGTCCAACCTTACGACCTGGTCATTCTATTGTTGGGTATTTACCCAGATGGGAACGTGTGTTCACAAAAAGTCACACGCAAGAAATTTTATAGCAGCTTTATCTACAGTAGCTAAAAGTTGGAAACAACTCCAATTTCCATCTACCGAAGGGTGGTTAAACAAATTGTTGCCAGCGTGGTGAGTGCTTTGCCATCTGGCCAACTGGAGAGAGTTACCCCAAGGGACCAGGGGCAGCCATAGATTTGAATTGAAAGAGGGGATTAGTACTGAGTCCCGTGAGGGTCTGGGGACTCAAGTCTCTGGACCCACAGAGCTCCGAGTGGCAGGGTTGGGATGGGAGGCACAGCTCCTCAGGCTGCCAGAGACTGATGGACAGAGCCACTGCCACCCTGTCTTCCTGCCATGAAAGTGTCAGCTCTCGGAGGTTGGTTGTCCTCTATCTTGTTTATCAGCGTGTCTTCAGTACCAACGTGCAGCCCGGCGCACATGTCCCGCTTGGTCAATACTGCTGGACCCATGGCCAGAAACTGGCTTGATGCTTTGTGAGGTTTGTCGAAGGAATATCAAACAATTCTAGTTTTCTTTAAGACATTTGATTTATCTAATGATTTGATTTATACTCATCATAGAGAATTTAAAATATACAGAAAGCAGAGAAGAAAAGTCAAGATCACTTGGATATAAGCGTATGTTAGCCAGAACTATACCATGAACTCGGTCTACACGAGTGGCTTTCGAGCAGCTTTCCGGAGCACTGGTGTTTCTGAGAAGGTGCCCCAGGAATTTGCTTGCAAGTAAGGGGGAGAATGTTATTTGCCCCAGAATAGGAATAATTTTCAAAGTTTTATTTGAATTTTATTTAGGGGACAAAATGGGTTTGCGACAAAAACATTAAAAGAGGTTGAAACCCACCAGTCTACACCGCGGAGCTGGCGGTTCTCATTCAGCTGACATCCAATTTCATATCACCATCAATAAATGGAGCAGATGTTCCGGACTCTACTACCACGCATGGCAGTTACTGGCACTTGACCAGCCCTCAGTGTAGACGCCCCTTCTCCTAAGAGCACCGCAGAGTTATGTGATAGGACAAAGGGAACCTTTTACTGCAAAAAACCAGATGTTGCCGACTGGAAAAGACCAGTGGTGGTTGAAAACAGAACCATGAATGAGTCATGTTCAATCATCTCAGACAAGCATAAAAGTATATAAAAGATTAGTGCAGAAGAGAATTTATACCAGGCTCTGTGCTGTCTGGGAACATGATTTAGATTAAAAGAGGAAAAAAAAAAATATCTCTGAGCCACCTGGAGCACCGTAGTCAGAAGGCTTTTAGGATTTGGATTTCAATATCCATCACCGTAAACTCTCAGATTATTTTTATTTTTTGAAAGCCATTTGGATGCCTATCAAAACAACGGGCCTGAACTAGACTTTGTGTGATTCTGATTCAGGCAGTATGTCACAGATGTGACCGCTCGCGTAACCACCAGCTCCCCAGCCTTGGGGTTCAAGCCTGCAGCTGTGTCTGCCACCGTCGTACATCCATCCTCTGCCCCTTTGATTTGGTGCGGAGGCCAAAATACAGGCGCCCTGTTCAACTGTGCTTGGGTGCGTCGCCTTCTTAGGGCAAACAATGCTGGGTGAGGGGCTGGGGACGGAGGATGCAGGAATGGTGACTTTGCCTGATGTCTGCATTTAGATTTGAAGAGCTACTTCGTTGACTTGAATCCTCCAACTAACAGTACTGCCTTCGGCTTCCTTTGGTTCTGGAGAGTGCCCTTGACTTCTCCTCCAGGAACCTGGTCATCACACAGCTTGACCTGGTGAAGGAGAAAAGCTTTTCACCAACACTTGGTAATCTCTAACTTTTTAGTAGGAGCCATTCTGGTCAGAATGGAGTAGTATCCCATTTTGGTTTTAATTGGCATTTCCCTGGTGACTAATGAGTTGAGCATATTTTTGTGTAGTTATTGGCCATTTGGAGACATTCTTTTGTGACCTGCCAGTGGCCCCAAATGTCCACACAAGTAGAATGGAACGTATCCGTGGAAAACTCTACGGCAATAAAATGGGAGGCCCAGGCCTTTATGCTCTTGCTTGATCAGTCATTAGATGTGGGTCGCCCTGTAGTTACGCATGTCTTTTTTTTCTGATGTTTTGACATCTGGAAGCTTGCGGACCCTGGGGAACTGCCCTTCTTCCCAGGAGTAGCCAATTCCCAGAGAGAGGAAACCAGCCACCTGTGACCTGGCCTTTCACATGCAAACCAAGTAGTCCAGAGCCCACATCCCAACCACCTCCTCCTCACCAGGCTCTCATGCTCTGGGCCACTGTCCACGCACCTTAATCACCCCAGGGCCCCGCACCCGACAGCCAGGGCCAGCCCCAGCCCCAGCTCCAGCTCCAGCCCCAGCCCCAGCCCCTAGGCCCCAGAGCCTGCCAGAGTAGTCAAACGAGCTCATCCTAAGCCTGCCTACCCTGCTTCACCCATTCCTTCCTGTGGAAACCACAGCAGAGGCTCTCACTCCTGTTTCTCCTGTTCCTGGTTCCTTCTCACCTGCCTGGGTGCTTCCCCGAGTGGCCCTGTGTGGCGCCCCCCCTCCTCCTCCCGGGATCTGTAACAAACCATCTTTTATTTTTTTAAAGATTTTATTTATTTATTCCTGAAAGACACAGAGAAATGCAGAGACACAGGCAGAGGGAGAAGCAGGCTCCCTGCGGGGAGCCCAATGTGGGACTCGATCCCGGGACTCCAGGATTACGCCCTGGGCCAAAGGCAGACGCTCAGCCACTGAGCCACCCGGCGGCCCGCAAACCATCTTTTCAGTGGCCCTCATTTCCTAATCTGTTGGCTCTACCATACCCTAACCTGTATTAAAACCTACATTTTAAAACCCACCCTGGGAAGGGTTGGGACCCTGGTGGAGGCCACTCTCTGCTTTGAGGGGCCATCTACCAACAGCACTCCCAGCGGCTGGCACAAGTCCTTCCTTGAATGGGGTGGTCGGTGTCCACCGCAGATTCCCCCCTCACATCAAGGTCTAAATAAGCCTTCATCCTAGGGCTGGAGGTGGGTGGGGTGAGTGAGGCATCCAGCACCCCTGAGACTGAGTACCACCTACATGTCGCCCCCTCGGGGCCTCTCTTGCTTCACCCCTGTCCCCATCATGCTTCTCTCTCCTCTCCTCTCCCAGCACCTACACAGATCCTGGGTCCCTCCTTTGTCCCAATCCCTGCACCCCCAGGGTTCTCTTCTCACTCAGGGTGAAAGCCCAAGACCTTCCTGTGCCCTGTGAAGCCCTATGAGATCTGGCCTCCATTGCCTGCCTGCCCTCCTCTCTCGGTGGCTTCCTCACTATTCCTCCACAGGCACATCCCACCCCAGGACATTTGCACTTCCATTGCCCTCTGCCTGGAATGCTCTTCCGCTAGGTCTGCCATCATCTCGCTCCTTTACTTTCCTCTGATCTTTGCTTGTCTACCATCCCTTCCTTGGCCACCTGCTCCCACATCCCAACACTTCCCCTCCCTGACACTTCCTATTCCTCTCCCTTGCTTTGTTTTTCTCCATCTAATGCACCATGCATCTTACTTATTATTTCATTTAATGTCTTTTTTCTTCACTTGAGTGTAAGTTCCAGGGGGAAAGGGAGGGATTTGGGTTTATTTTGTTCATTGCTGGAATCCACCTGCCAAAAACAATGCCAAGCACATGGTATCAGAAACTGATTTGCTGAATGAATACAGAGGCGCAGGTTCTGGGGGAGGTGTTCGGGTCTGCTCCTGCTGCTCCTGTGGGTAGACACTGGTTCAACACCCAGAGCACACGATTTAATTAAAGATGCATCTTAACATCACCATCCTGCTCACTCACGTCCCTCTGTCATGTGTCTCTCCCCTCCCTCTCTTCTTTTATATCCATTTTCTTTCCCCTTCCCGCTTTTTGGTACTTGATGGAATCACATTAAACTAATAAAGCTTTCATTACTTGATTGTACCCGTAATTACACACACTGAGAGCTGGGTTTGTTTTGATTTCCTGTGGACTTTTGGTCACTGATGCTTTTGAACACTTGCTTTTATTCTTTGGTGGCCACTTGACCCCCCCTCCCTCCCCATTTTAAAAAGGATGAAAAGCTTAGAAAAACATCAGAAATATCCTTTTATTTTTCCCTGCAAATTGATTTGGAGAGTGTTGTTTTGCTTTCCCTCCTGGAAATGGTGGGTGTTAAAAAAAACCCAAAACACAACCCAGAATCACACGTTTCTAAACTGGCCAGCAGGCCATGGATTCTGTACTGGGAAGGAGAAGTTACTATTGACTGGGAAGCTCTGAGGGCATCTGTACTAAAATGGGGGTTTGATACAGTCCCTTGGCCTCCACGGAGGCTGGGGAGGTTGGGTTAGAGAGGGGTGTCCCTACCTCGGCACTAGTGACACGGGGGCTGGACTCTTCTTGTGGGGGGCTGTCTGGGCATTGTAGGGTGGGGGCAGCATCCTGGCCACTAGTAACTGGACACTAATAGCACCTCCTCTCATTTGTGACTATCAAAAAAGTCTCCACACCTGGCTGAATGTCCCCAGGAGGGCACAAGGACCTCCGGTTGAGTGCCATTGGATTAGATCAAAACCTGTGTGACGCATGTTCATGGCAGCACTATTCACAGGAGCTACGAAATGGTTGCCCATCACTGATGAATGGGTACACAAAACGTGGTCTGACGTATGACACAGAGTATTAGCCACACAAAGGAATGAAGGATTGATACCTGCTATGCCCATGGACGAAACTTGAACACAACACGCTAAGTGAGAGAAGCCACTTGAAGAAGACATGAAAGATTACATCTCAAATGATTCTGCTTAATGTGAAATGTCCCAAATAGGTAAAGTCATAGGGCTGGAAAGTAGATTAGTGATTACTTGGGGTAGGAAGTGGGGACTGACTGTTTAATGTAAACAGGATTTCTATTCTATTTCTATTCTATTCTATTCTATTCTATTCTATTCTATTCTATTCTATTCTATTCTATTCTTCTATTCCATTCCATTCCATTCCATTCCATTCCATTCCATTCCATTCCATTCCATTCCATTCCATTCCATTCCATTTAAATTCCCACTAGTTAACATACAGGGTTATATTAGATTCAGGCATACAACACAGTGATTCAACGCTTCATACATCACCCAGTGCTCATCATAGCAAGTGCCCTCCTTCATCCCCATCAGCCCCCCTCCCACCCTCCCCCTCTGCTCTGATGACCATTAGTGTGTTCTCTATAGTTAAGACTGCTTCTTGCTTTGCCTCTCTCCCCCTCTTTTTTCCCTCTATGCTTTTTTTTATTTCTTCAATTTCACATTAGTGAGATCATATGGTATTTGTCTTTCTCTGACTTATTTCACTTAGCATTATGCTCCCTAGAAGCAGCCACATGGTTGCAAATAACAATATTTCACTCTTTTTTATAGCTGAGTGATATTCCATTGTATATATACACCACATCTTCTTTATCCATTCATCTATTGATGGATGCGAGCTGCTTCCATATCTTGGCTGTTGTAAATAATGCTGCTGCAAACATTGGGGTGCACATACCCCTTTGAATTCCTGTCGTCATAGTCTTTGGTTAAATCCCCAGGAGTGTGACTGCTAGGTTGTAGAGTAGTTTTAGTTTTAGTTTTTTGAGGAACTTCCATACTGTCTTCTGCAGTGGCTGCACCAGTTTGCATTAATGGGTATAGGGTTTCTTTTTGGGGGTGAAAAAGTTCTGGAACTAAATAGTGGTGATGGTCACTCAACATTGCCAACATGTTTAATGCCCCTGCATCGTGCACTTCAAAATGGTTAAAATGGTCAATTTTTTTGTTGTGTGTATTTTATTGCAATGAAATAAGAGCAACAGCTCACGTGAGCTGCTTTTACTGGTGTGTATGACAGCTATTCATACAATCAGGACGCTGAAGCGTAAGAGGAGGTTTGTGGTTTCGCCTGTCTGCCCCTCCTCCCTGCTAGGACACGAAGGGTGCTCCCACCCCCATCACCCTGTTCACCCCAATGGTAGGAGTTGCCAATTTGCATGAATCAGATTCGATACACTGATTGCAGAAATCTTTTCTGGGGATGGATATTTAAAAGGCATTATTTTGGCTATCTCTTGCTGTAAACCAAAGGCAGTGGCGTGAATAGTAACTGTTTAGTGGCCCATAACTCTGTGATTTGCTCAGCCTCTGTGGGGTGTTGGCTGGGGCCATTCATTGGACTGCACTCCACTGGGAGCTTGGCTGGTTCTGGAACGTCCAGAGTGGCTTCATGCACATACCTGGCCGCTGGTTGTGGCTCTTGACTGGGGGCGTCTCCCTTCCCCTGAGGCTCTGGAGCAGCGTCTCCACAGCATGGTGTCTGAATTCCAGGGGGATGAATGTGGAAGCCAATGTGACATCAGACCTGGCCTCTGCAGTCCCCAAAAGCCACCCCTACCATTTTTCACTAGTCAAGGCAAGTCACAAGGCAAGCCTGGATTCAAGTGGCGGGGCTATGAACTGTGCGTGTTGATGGGAAGAGCAGCAGAGTATTGCTGCCATGATTTCCAGCCCTCCACAGGGATTAAGATGTCAGCGGCTGTTCGAAGCCTGTTGCCATCATCTGGATGGGACATGATGCAGGCTTGGACAGGGCAGCCACAGTGGAGGGGGACAGTGGATGAATCTTTGATCAAACATGGCAATGCTGATGTGTAGGCTTGGGTCTAGAGGATGGAATAAATAGAAAAGCTTTTAGTCTGCTCTCAGTCTAGGGCTGTTGCAACCCAAGATTCTTCCTGGGTGGCCCAGCCATGATAACTAGGGCCCATATCCATCACACTTTCTATAAATGCGTAAGAGACACTCTGATGAGCAAAATGACTTCAGTAGTGAAATGTCCCGGCTGCACCAGCAGCAGATGGTACACTGGATAAAGAAGGTGCACTGTTATTTCTATTTGCATGGGACTAGAAGATACCTGAAGAGGCTCCACATTGTCCTAAAAGGTTTTTCCTGCTAACTATTCTGTAACTGTGGTTAACCTTGCTTCTCAAGGAAAGAGGGGGATGACGGTCAAAGTCGAGGATAGGAGGAAACTGGGAAAAGTTGCTCTCAGAGGTAAAGATGGAAGTCCCTCGGCAATGATCCTGTGGTCTAATAGCTTCACTTATGAGGGAGAAGCGGGTCAAGTCAGGCAATCTCAAGTTCTGGAAGAGGGTCTTTGGGACTGTCATCTTCCATCTCGCTCGGGTAAGCAGATGAGGGAACTGGTGTCCCAAGGCCACACAGGGAATTAGCTTCAGGACCAGGGCTAGAGCCCATGGCACTTGCTCCAGGCCTGACGATCCCAGAAGACCTAGCCTGCAAATAGGGATTGCAAACTCATGGCCCTCAAAGTTTTCTGGCCCCAGTCATGGTTTTGTTTTGCTTTATTTTGGTGAGGCCCATTGGGTTAGCTGCCTTCATTTAAGAAGGAGAATATTCCATGTGAGAATCTAGATTTCTAGGTCCTTTTAAAAAACTGGAGGAAGGAGCGAGGTACTCAAAGCTTCAAGGCTACTGTTGCGTGGAGCTGAGAAGTGGGTGTCCCTTTTAGAGGAGACAAGGTGCCAAGTGGTGGCTCTTCCACCAGGTCCTGGGGCCAGACAGTTGACCTGCCCTGTTTGGAGGAGTTTTTGACGGGTATCACAGACACTGAAGAAAGACCAGAGCTTCTCACTTTTTCATCTGTTTCGTTTGTTAACTCTTGAAGAGTTGCAATAAAAATAAGCTTGTCGGGAAACAAAATAATAAAGAAATAAAGAAATAAAGAAATAAAGAAATAACTTGCTGAGAATCCCAAGGGATCTTTAACATGTATGGGGATACATAGTAAATGTGGTGAAAACTTCACAGTGGTTTCTTAATCGATTGGGTGCAGGCAATTTGATGGAGAGACTAGAATGTTTTGGGTCACTGTGGGTTTGGTCCCACGGGAGGCAGGAGAGGCACCTGTTGACCTCCCCAAGAGTCTATTTTGTTGACTCTATTGTGATCGCTAAGTGTTGTGTCTGCCTGAGGTGATTCCATTTGACCTTGAAGACTCCCATCCATGTGTTCTTGGGCCAGTGTTGGTTGGGGTGAGGTTCTTAGACCACGTGTGGCAGAGGTACCTGTTACTACTTGTTTTCTGACACCCACTCCCTGACCCACCAAATGGAAACTTTGGATATGGGGCCTGGGAGTCTGCATTTGGATAAACTCCCCATTGACTTTCATCCAGGATGAAGCTGGGAGCCACTGTCCCAGGCCCTCATGTTTGCTAGATCCCTCAGTATTTCAGATCTAGGAGTATTGGGCCCCATCCTAGATATAGGTCTAGCTATACTTTCAAATTCTCGCTCCATGGCTGGTTGCCAGGGTGACCTCTTTCCTCTCTTGGGGACTCAGTATCTCTATCTGTAAAATGAGCCACTGATGTGCTGGCTGTTCTCCATTTGCCCCTTCCTGACCACCATAGCTCTCTGCTCTTTTCATCCTGCTCTGTGCTCTGGGAGGCTGACCTGTATGGACTATGTCACCAGGTTCCTTTGCCTTCCTCTTCCTGTTGGAATTGGACAGTGGAGATCTCTGCTGGGAGAGTGGAGGGCAGAAGGAGAGACCAACTGGGCTATTCTATTTCCCCAGCTCCTGTTGGGCAGCTCTTTTGCCATGGCCTAGTGCTCCCTTGCCTGGGGCCACTAACTCCCCTTCACTTGGCTGAAGGTGGTGATGGCTCCCCATGATTGCAGGCTGCGGAAATTTCAATATCCCTTACTGCTTCCTGCAATTCTGTTCAGACCTGTGTAGAGAGGCCCTTTATTAGATCCCCAGAACTTATCAATATTGCATTGTATACTTGAAAGTGGCTAAGAGATCTTAAATATTCTTACCAGAAAAAAAGAAAGGGGAACAACGTGACATGATAGAAGTGGTAGCTAACACTGCAGGGGTGATAAATCAGTCCATCCAACCCACACTTTGTATGCCTTACACTTGCATAACCTTACCTGCCAATTATATCTCAATAAAGCTGGAAATGGAAAAAAAAAATTAAAAACATGGTTATATGTCTAGAAAAAAAAGAGGCAGACCTTTTATTAACTATATGCCTCAATCAAACCCTTTGAATGTGCCACCTGCTTCTACCAGGACCCTGACTGCTACCGTAATACCACAGAGGCTTACGGAAGATCATGACACGTGGCCTGGCACTTAGCAAATGCTCATTCTACTCCTTGCTGTTATGATTACTTTGATGACAACTACTATTTTCGTTACTGTTATTTCCGTGTAACTAGAGTTACAGACTCTGCTAGTTGGGAATCGCCATGGCGATAAGACACAGAAGAGTACCTGGTCTGTATTTGTTCAGTGAATAAATGAATTTCTCCCGTCGAGGGCACCTTCACGCCTCCTGTCACTGGGAGCTCATAGATGGCAAAGGCAGCTTCTTGTCTCACTGGAAGACTTCATAAATTTTACCAGGAAGATGAGCAAACCCGGGGCTGGTCGTGGAGTAGGTTTTTTTACTGCGTATGGCTGGGTTGGGGAGGGGGACCGAGACAGGGTCACAAGGACACGGGGACCCTGCACCGAGACAAATTCTCCTCTTACCTTGCACAGCATAGGAGGAAAAAAAATCAGTCTCTGGTGCAGTCTCAATTAAAATCTCCAGAGTTTGGGCACCTGGGTGGCTCAGTGGTTTCGCACCTGCCTTCAGCCCAGGGCGTGATCCTAGAGTCCCAGGATCGAGTCCCGCATCAGGCTCCCTGCAGGGAGCCTGCTTTTCCCTCTGCCTGTGTCTCTGCCTCTCTCTCTCTCTCTCTCTCTCTCTCTCTGTGTCTCTCATGACTAAATAAATAAAATCTTAAAAAATAAAATAAAATAAAATCTCCAGAGTCCCCAGGACAGAAAGGTGTCTAGAGTTTTCTCTGTGGCCCGATTATTGCTTTATCCCAACATGACCCTGAGACCCTGATTTCCAACTAAAACTCACAGGAGACACTCTGATGAGCAAAATGACTTCTGTCCCAAAGTGATCGGCCCAAACCAGCAGCTGAGCTGGTAGGAGCTGGATAAGGAAGGATGCTGCGGGGCTGTGCTCACTCTCTCGGGGCCACGAGCCACTGGAAGAGGCTCTGTACTGGCCCGCAAGACTTTTACTGATCCCTTCGCTGCTCCTGTCTCGAGATCTATGCTGCAGATGCCGGGCCCAGTGGGGAAAATAAATAAATAAACACATCCATAAAATCAGACAACGCCGCCGGCTCGGCTGCCAGCTCCTGTGACCCCAGGTGCAAGGGTACAGCGCATCATCTTGCCTTTGGACCGCAATCAATGGAACAGGCAGGAAATGAGAGGAAATTAATTTTTCCCCCCCTCTCCTCCTTCCCTCCCCTGCCGTCCCTCCTGTTTTTACACAAGGGCCTTTTAAAATGTTGGTTACTCTCTGATTACAGCGCAATAGAGGTTCGAAACAGCCTCTTCTTGACTAAACTCCCTGTGCCCTTAACCAGAACGATTGGCCGGTTGCCTTGGTAATTGTCCTCATTCGCTGTGTAGAAGCCACAATTATGAAGGTTTTTCTGGGTACTGATCCTCTCAGTGCCTTTTTCTTAGAAGTTCACGAGAAGATGGGACAAAGGAGACCTAATAGATTTTATTGCTCTGGCTCCTTGGAGTACTCAGAGCCCATGACATGCGGGCATGAGCTGTGAGTGCCATTTAAATTGGCTGGCTTGGCCCGGAGAGAAAGCTTTCTGCTCAGGAGAGTGGCGAGGTTCTATTAGCTGGAGGGCCAGGGCGGGAGGATGAACTCACAGACCCGGCTCCTCTAGCTTGGCTCATAATGGAAACCCTAGATGGGCATCTGGGGCCGACGGCCGGGCCACTTAACCTTTCAGTGATAATCAAAGAGAATGGACATGTAACTGCTCTCTTGAAACTCCAGGATGATTCAGGTTCAAGGCAGGAGGGCTCCGTGGCTTGTTGAAAAACCCAAACTGGAAATGTTTGGGGCAGAGGCAGCATTCCCCACTCTAAAGAGCAACAGGACTCCATTAGCTGGGGTAATTGCAGAGAAGAAATGGAGGGAAGATGATGATTATGGAGACGATGATAATCACGGTCACTGTAATCATATCATTTAGTTGGAAAGGGTTCAAGATGCTCACATTCACTGCCTTAGCTGCTCCTTGCAATAGCCTGGGGGTTGTGGGCTCCTTCTCGTAAATGGGGAAACTGAGACATGGGGTAGCAAAGCAGCTTGTCCAGGATGGAAGGTGCCGGAGGTGGTATTCAAATACCAAGATCCCTGATTCCCAGAATCTTCCTACTGCACACAACCTCCTCTCACTAAAGGAAAATCAATTCTAAGCTTTGGGAGGGATAAGGTATAGACACCTTTGAGCTGCAGTATGTAGATCAGGTGTTCCAGGGGCTGATGTGCCTTCATTAGAAAGGCTTTGACTCTTGATGTGTCCCCACCTGGAACAAAAAAGATGTCTGAAAGGGGTCAAGTCCATGGCTATTTCATCGAGAGAGCCAACTCTGTGGGACTAGCAGTAGCTAGCTGTGTTAAGAAGGATTCTGAGTCTGCGTCTGGGTTTATTGAGAAAGAGTGCCATCTTGATTAGCAGTGTCTGCTATGAAGGAGGGATTGGGAAATCACGTGTGTGTCTTTTTTGAAGGCTTTTCAACTAACTCTGCTTGAAATTAATTCACCAGATTACATTTAAGACATAACTATCATTCAAAAACCCAAAATGATAACACAAGCTGGCTCCAGATTCATCCCACAATTTCCAGAAACCCTTCTATTTGGAAAAAAATTTCAAATTTACAGAAGAGTTTCAAGAATAGCAATAGCACAAAGAACATCCAAATGTCCTTTACCCATGGTTCCCTATTGTTAACATTTTGCTCTGTGTTTTCCTTTTCTCTCTCACATATATTTTTCCCCCTGAAACATCTGAGAATAAGTGGCACATATCATGGCCTTTTACCCCTAAGCATTTCAGTGTGTATTTCTAAAGAATAGAGATAGCCTCCTGCTACCACATTACAGTAGCAACTTCAGAAAATCTAACGTTAATACAAGACTTGCCCTTACCATCTCGGAGCCAGCTCTGTCAATGGACCCAACAATGTCCTTCTTAGCATTCTTCCAGGATCCAGTCCAGTAGGAGGTATTGCATTTAGCTGTCATGTTCCTTTAGCTTCTATTTATAATTCTGACATATTTGACATTCCCGTAATATAGAGAGATTTAAAATACCTGTCTGTGTATTTGATATTTTTGAGAACCGAATACAAGTGCTATGCTTGGTGCTGGGCTTTCCGGATAAATTTGACAATTCTTTCCCTAAGTAAGATAATATCAGAACAATAAAAGCTAAGAATTAGGAGCCTCTGGGTGGCTCAGTTGGTGAAGCATCTGCCTTCGGCTCAGGTCACGATCTCAGGGTCCTGAGATAGAGCCCTGAATCGGGCTCCTTGCTCAGCAGGGAGTCTGCTTCTCCCTCTCCCTCTACCACTCCCCCTGCTTGTGCTCTCTCTCTCTCTCTCACATGCTCTCTCTCAAATAAATTTAAAACAATCACTTTTTAAAAAAAGCTTTTACTGAATACATGTGATGTGCCAAGCACTTTACATGCATTATCTCATCTAAAGCTACAACGGTCCTGTGAGGTGTGGGCAGGATGATTGTTCTCATCCATGGAGAAGCCGAGGCTCAGAAATGTAAAATGGTTTGCCTGACATCACAGAAGTGGTAAATCGAGTCAAGATTTGATCTCAGGCAGATTGGCTTTAGAAAACTCACTTTCAGCCATTGCATTATTCTGTCTTTGAGAAATAAGTTCAACAGCATGGCAAAGATTGGGACTAGCATATAAATGATTAATTCATTGATTCATTGGCTTATTGATTAATTCATTGATTATTCATTCATTTGCTGTTTTATTCACTGATTCACAGATTAATTCATTAGCTGATTCATTCAACCATTTATTGATCGATCGATTGATTGATCCATCCATCCCTCTATTTTTTGAAGACTTCATTTATTTATTCATAAGAGACAGAGAAAGGCACACACAGAGAGAAGCAGAGACATAGGCAGAGGGAGAAGCAGGCTCCTGCTGGGAGCCCGATGTGGGACTCGATCCCAGGACCCTGGGGTCACTCCCTGAGCCCAAGGCACTCAACCGCTGAGCCGCTCAGGCATCCTCAACCATCTATTTATTCATGCCTCCTGTGATCAAGGCACTGTGCTGGGTTCTAGGGATATAACAGCGAAACAGAATAGATACAGTCTTCATTCTCATGAAACTTACTGTTCAAAGGAGAAAGACAGATAATAAAGTATAATCGTTGTTTAGAGTAAGTCAGGAAATCTAATCTCATGCAGAGGGTCAGGGAAGGTTCCCCTGACAAAGCAACATTTAAATAAAGTCCCAAGGCCTATGTGGGAGTTAGCTCAAAAGAGGGAGGGATTGCTTCATTATTGGAAAAAGCAAAGAGAGCTTCCTGGAGGAGGTTGCATTAGAGCTGGGATTTAAATTATGGATAGGATGTGAAGCTTCAGAGATGGGTGAAGCATTTCCTAGGTAGAGATAACAGCATAAGCAAAGGTGGGGCACTTGTAGGAGTGCATTAAGGAAAGTCTTGGGGGGTTGTCGGCACTAGATCTTTTGTTTCATTGACTTGGTCCCCAGAATGGGTACCATTTTTGGTACAGAGCCTATCCAGCTCTACTATGCATCTCTCAAGTCCAGAGGTGATTTCTCCTGAAAGCTGATTCCGCAAAAATGTATTGAGTGTCTACTTTGTGCCCGCTGCTCTTCTAGATACTGGGGTTATAAGAGTGAACCGAACGGAGCACAAGCCATGGCTTCATGGAGCTTGTATTCTGCAAACGTAACTTGTAATTTTAATTACAAACGTATTTATAATTTACAAATAAAGCACATTTTGAGGTTAGAAGCTCCCTCCATTGGGAGTACAGTTGTCCAGATAAAGTGGTAAACTCTTCACATCCCCATATAGGTGACCTGTGATCGAATCCGGAGCAACTCAGCCCCTCTCTGAGCCTCAGTTTCCTTATCTGTCAAATGCATGGGCTCAGTTAGACCCGTAAGACCATGCCAGCCCTGAAATTTTTGGATTCTACAAATCAGAAGAACAGACCCACCCTGGGAACCATAGGCGGCTGTGTCTGGGCGAACCTGGACATTTACTGCTTTTGTTCCTGTTCTCACAAGGGGCTCAGGGCCCTCCTGACAGTTCACCCCTAGAAGGTAATCAGAATTCTCTTTCTGTCCGCCTTGGTTTTCTGCTCTTTGACTTGCATCATAAATTATTCTTTCTCTAAATGGCAGGCGTAGGTAAGTTACCAAAAGGTCACTCAGAACCCCAATCAATCCCAGCTGCTTTAATTACTTTAGTGCTGTTCAGACTTTCGTGTGTGTGCGTGTGTGTGTGGTGTGGTGTGTGTGTGTGTATGTTGTAGCGACGCAGAGGAGAGGTTCAAGAACCCCTCTCTGCAAAAGGCGCTGGAATTTTCTTTAAGGAACAAAGTTAATTATGTTGGCTTTGTGGCCTTAAGAGAATCCACATCAAAATAGACCCCAGTACATGCATAAATAAAAGATAGCCCATTTGCTGGGGTGGCCTTGCCTTTGACAGGCTGATTGGCAAATCCTGGAGATGAACTACAGGATGAACCCCAGTGTAAAACTAAGATTAAAACCAGATAAAAAGAATCTATTTATTAAAACAGATCCCCCCCTTATTTTCCTATCCCAGAGCTTTGTCTCAAAGTTCCCACGGGGTTTCTGGATGTTGTGTTTCATCTTTAGTTAAGAATTTAGAGTCAATGTTTTGTGTGATGAATATAATTCTGCTCCCGTTCTGTTGGTCTCAGTGTGGCTGTCTCTGAGCTGGTGTGTGGGTGCCCAGAAATACATTTTTTTTCAGTCAGTGTTTTGGGGGAAAGTCAAATCTTAAAGGCTTGTGGAATGGGCAAGGCTTTGGGTGCTGTTTTCTTGCTTGTGAGGATCTAGAAGAATATATATGTAATAAATGATATGATAATAAATAGTAATAATAAAACAGTCATTTACTACCATGCTATAACAAAACCAATAATGCAAGCTAATTTTTGAGTGTGCTCACATGCATTGTACTTTGCACTTCTTGCCTCATTCAATTCTCACAACTCTTCTTACTCCAACTTGACATACTAGAAACTCAGACACAGAGAGGTTGTATCTTGTGCCCAAGGTCACCCAGCTGGGAAGGGGTAGGGCCATGGTCAGAACCTTGGCAGTCTAAACCAGCCAGTAGTAACCACTGGCTTTTCTCATGGCATACTGAGTCCCAGAATGATGGCAAATACATTGTATTTGAAACCTGAGGGGGCAGCCCAGGTGGCTCAGTGGTTTGGCGCCACCTTCAGCCCAGGGTGTGACCCTGGAGACCTGGGATCGAGTCCCACATTGGGCTCCCTGCATGGAGCCTGCTTCTCCCTCTGCCTGTGTCTCTGCCTCTCTCTGTGTGTCTCTCATGAATAGATGAATGAACTCTTTAAAAAAAAAACAAAACAAAGAACAAAACAAAACAAAAAAACCGTGAGGGGTCTTGTGGCAACACCAGGAAGCTGGTACGATTATTTTTCTGAATTTGCACATGAGGAGACAGGCTCAGAGAAGCTAGGTGACGTAGGTAAGGGCAAACAGCACAGTGGAGCTAGGGCTTCGCAGCCATTCCATCTGGATCTAGATCCAGGGTTGGTAAATTCATGGCCCAGGGCCAAATGTGGCCCATTGCCTGTTTTTGTAAATAAAGTTTTATTGGGACACAGCCGCACCCATCTGTGTATTGCCGATGGCTGTTTTGGTGCCGCAGTGTCCGAGCGGAACAATTGCCGCAGAGACTGTCTAGCCCACAGAGCTGAAAATATTTACCATTTGTTCTCTCCAGAAGTGTGTCATTTCCTGCTGCGGGCTCAGGGTTCTTAGCCACAGCGTCTCCCGCTGTTCCGCGAGGCCCGCTTCCCGAGGCTGCTGGTCCCCACGGCCTGGTCCCCACGGTCTGCTGCTGAGACGCAGCCTGGTCTTGGCCCCAGTAGAGAAAGGCACCTGTGACTTCCCGCCCTCCTGGCCGGGGGGGGGGGGGGGGGGGGGGCTGGGGAGATGCAGAACCCGGGGCTTCTAACTGCTCACGGAGCATGTATGTTTTAAAGGGTGACATGAATACAACTTAGAACATACGAAGGCCCGGGATCCTTGGAATTCCCTGGAAAACAATGCTTGTAAACTCTAATTTTAGCAGCAGACCCTTGTAAAAAATTCAGGCTCTGGCCATATCCTGGAACCTACTGATTCAGACTGTCTGTGGGTGAGTCCTGGGAATCTGCATTTTGACCAGCTCCCTGGGTGGTGCTGGTGGCCACCAGGGTTGGCGATGCTCTTGGCCCCCCAGGGGGATGGCGCATTGTCATTCTCCCCTGAACGATGGTAGCGCTGAGCCCCAATTAACTCACAGCCCCGTTTCGCCTTTGTTCTCTCTTTGATTCTTCCGCTCTCTGCCCTGGATTCTTTTTTTTTTTTGTATATTTTTTTATTGGAGTTCGATTTGCCAACATATAGCATATCACCCAGTGCTCAACCCGTCAAGTGCCCCCCTCAGTGCCCGTCACCAGTCACCCCAAGCCCCCTCCCGCCTCCCCTTCCACTACCCCCTGTTCGTTTCCCAGAGTTAGGAGTCTCTCATGTCCTGTCTCCCTTTCTGATATCTCCCACTCATTTTCTCTCCTTTCCCCTTTAATCCCTTTCACTATTTTTTATATTCCCCAAATGAACGAGACCATATAATGTTTGTCCTTCTCCGACTGACTTACTTCACTCAGCATAATACCCTCCAGTTCCATCCACATCGAAGCAAATGCTGGGTATTTGTCGTTTCTAATGGCTGAGGAATATTCCATTGTATACATAGACCACAGCTTCCTTATCCAGTCATCTTTCGATGGACCCCGAGGCTCCTTCCACAGTTTGGCTATTGTGGACATTGCTGCTAGAAACATTGGGGTGCGGGTGTCTCGGTCTTTCACTGCATCTGTATCTTTGGGGTAAATTCTCAGTAGTTCTGCCCTGGATTCTAATCAAACCTGAAGTTCCAGAAGCATTCCCTGTTCCCCTAAATGCATTGCCTCCCAGACTTGGCTGGCCACAAATACCCCAAAAGGATTTTTTTTAAACAAAGAAAAGCTGGGGGCTTCCTTGTTTTCACCAAAATGTGATTGCTAGTTTATTTTGGGGGGTGTGTTGCCTGTCAGGACCACTGCTGCCTGGTTTATGGGCCATTATCTGATCTATTTCTTTGTGAAGTATGTTCTACTGTCAGCTCCATTCTACAGATGAAGACACTGAGGTTCTGAGTGGTGAGTGCTTGCCCATGTCACACAGCTGTGTGGAGGCAGAGCTGGATGTAATTTAGTTATTCTTGGGGCTTTGCTTTCAACCACTGCTCTCCGTTACCTTCAGAGGTGGAGGGAGAGCCACTTGGTAGGCCTGCCCTGGACATCTGTGAGCTGCAGGGCAAGAGGACACAGGAGGGACGCCTGGGTGGCCCAGTGGTGGAGCATCTGCCTTCAGCTCGGGGCATGATCCTGGGGTCCTGGGACTGAGTCCTGCATCAGACTCCCCACAGGGAGCCTGCTTCTCCCTCTGCCTGTGTCTTTGCCTCTCTCTGTGTCTCTCATGAATAAATAAATAAAATCTTAAAAAAAAGAGAGGACACCAGGAGACCCACACACTGGATGCCCGAAATTTAAACATTACAATGCAAACTAACAAACTATTACATAAAAATGCATCCTGGATTCTAATCTTGACATATACCACACATGACAACAAAATAGAGAAATTTGTAATAGGGTGCTATTTAATGATTCAAAATCAGCAAACTATCAAAGATGACTGATTTTACTTTATTTATTTATTTTTTATTAATTAATTTATTTTTTATTGGAGTTCGATTTGCCAACATATAGCATATCACCCAGTGCTCATCCTGTCAAGTGCCCCCCTCAGTGCCCGTCACCCAGCCACCCCCACCCCCGGCCACCTCCCCTTCCACTACCCTTTGTTCATTTCCCAGAGTTAGGTGTCTCTCATGTTTTGTCACCCTCACTGATATTTTCACTCATTTTCTCGCCTTTCCCTTTCACTAATTTTTATATTCCCCAAATGAATGAGACCATATAATGTTTGTCCTTTTCCGATTGACTTATTTCACTCCAGGTCAAGACATGGTCTTCTGTTATGGGCTGCTGCTCTTTGGATGAGCAATCACATAAAGGCATATAGAATTCACAAGTTGCTGTATATTCATAATGTAAAAGTGTATTTTCTTCCTTTCATTTTAGCAAGATGACTATGTGGTCATAATCAATATTTTCAGATAATTTGTAATCTATTGGTGATACTACCAAATTAGGAATTTTTTTTTTCACCAGGCATGGTACTCCTTAGTTTTTCTCTGAAATGAAGTTTTGTTTTTCATTGGGGTATAATTTACATATAATAAAACTCAAATTCTAAATCGAACATTTCAATGAATTGTAAACAAATGTATAAAGTCATGTATTACCTTTATCAAGATTTTCATAGTTATTTAAAAATTAATTTCATATTGAAGAAACTTTGTTCTGTTAAGGTAATCATTACTGGAATTATTAATAAATGTTTTAAAGCAATCTTCATATTTGGAAATAAACCATGGATTTTAAATTTCATGTTTAAACTTTATAATTGAGTCACATATGGTAAATTACTGATATTGCAGAGAGTGCTGTGCACTTATTTGACTCTCTGTTTCTTCTCACCCCTCCTCCTGGTTCAGCCAATAGAATTTTCTTCTTATTATTATTAACCAACAGTATCCCCAGTGCTGAGAACAGTACTGGCAGAAAGTAGATGTTCAATAAATATTTGCTAGGTAAATAAATGTAATTTGGGCTCAAAGGTATTCTGAGTTCTATGTGATTCTGCTTTGTTCTCAAACAGGACGCAGGATTTTTAAAAAAATATATTTTATTATTTATTCATGAGAGACAGAGAGAGAGAGAGAAAGAGAGAGAGAGAGACAGAGAGAGAGAGAGGCAGAGACACAGGCAGAGGGAGAAACAGGCTCCCTGTGAGGAGCCCGATACAGGACTCCATCCCAGGACCCTGGGATCACGCCCTGAGCCAAAGGCAGACGCTCAACCACTGAGCCACCCAGGTGCCCCAGGATGCTGGATTTTATAAATGTATTTGTAAGCAAGGTTCAATCTGCCTTTAGGAGAGACAACACCTCAAATTAGATTATGAGGCACTTGCTTACCTGTCATGTGAAACCATGCCTCCTTTCAGTGCTCTTCACGGATAGGACATTGGATTTTCTGGTGCTTTCCAGCGGGTGGCCAACCTGGTCTGCTATATAGGAGGGGTCTTAAGGCAACAAGTCCTTTTGGGCTGAGGAGGCTGCATCCTCTTTGATGTGCCAGTAGTAAAGGCCACTGCAGAAGGTGGGGGCCATGCCAGCTAGTGTGGCACAAAGAGACTAAGGCAGTCCCCAGTGACCCCACCTTCTGGTAGTCACACTGGTGTGCAATCCCTTCCCCTTGAGTGTGGCCAGGATCTACGACTTGCTCCTAACAGAATATGGAATACAGCATGGGATGTTACTTCCATGGTTACATTGTATCAGGCTATGGTTACATTGTATCAGGCTGTAACTAGCCTCTCTCCCTAGGGGACTCTCCCTTGCTGGCTTTGATAAAGCCAGTTGCCATCCTGGGGAGGCCCATTTGACAAGGAACTGAGGTTGAGGATGTCTCATTGGCTAACGGATGGCCAGCTGGGAACCGAGGCTCTTAGAGCCCAACAGCCCAAAAGGAACTGGATCCTGCCAACAACATGAGTCCCTTAAATTATAAGCTTGGAAACAGGATGTTCCTCAACTTTCAGATGAGACCCCAACCTTGGCCAAACCTAGATTGTGGGCTGGTGGGAGACTCTGCAAGAGAGGAGCCCGCTAAACTCTGCCTGAATCCCTGATGCACAGAAATTGTGAGAGAGTAAGTACAACACGTTTTAAGGTGCTAAGTTCGTGGCGATTTGTTATGTAGCAATAGATAAGAAATACAGCCAAGGAGGAGGAAGGCCTCCTTTATATTGATTTAGACGCTCCACTTTATTGATGTTACTTTATGAACTCTGTATAACATTTAACAGCTCCGATAACTGGTTTCTCCTATTCACAGATTAAAAAAAAAAAAACAACAACAACCACCCAAGACTCATAATTTACGGGACTTGTACAAGATCACACAGTTTTAATATATAATTATATGTATCACAATTATAATATAATGTAATATAACGTAATGCAATGGAATAGATGTGATGCTTGGCACAGAGCTTGACACATATGAAGTACTTAGTAAAATGTTGGCGGCTTTTGTTATTATTATGGTTGTTACTGGAAAAAGAAGTGTTCTAGGGACCAGGAAACCAATAATCCCAGTCCATATTTGGGCAGGACGCTTTCCATCTGGGTCTCAGTTTCCACATTATAAAATGAGGGGAGTTTCTTCCTCGAAGATACTGGCCGACAAGCTTCTCTCCCATGGTGTTTCCTGCCAGCTAACAACCATTCGAGTGGTGAGTCATCCTCTCCCTTCTAGTTGGGCCACGTGTGTTACCCCCGTCTGACCAGTTCAGCCTGTTAGAGCTCCTCTCCCCCAAACTGCGAACTGCTGGGAAAAACAAACAAGGAACAAATACATCCTTTCCCTCCAGTCCGAGCTCCGTGAGCTCTCAGCCCCAGCCCCTCGATCACTCCCAGCTGCTGGGCTGGGGCTCTTTCCTCTCAGCATAGGGATGGGGCCAGCCTAGATTTAGAGACCCGGGTTCAAATCCTAACTCCACCACTTAACTAGCTGGATAACTTCTCCTCTTTGAGCCTCACCTATAACACGGGGAAGAGAGAGCGTACCCCTTTGGGTTGTTGTGTTAAAGGGGAGTATTGTGGACCGTGTTCCGCAGAAATACCCAGGGCACGGAAGGGATTTTAAAAGGCTCTGCTTGTTACGATTAAGTCCTCACGATTCCTCCTGGTTGGAATGAGACTTTGCTCTCGAGGACCACACGGGCTCCAGCACCAGGGCAGATTTTCATTTGATTTTACTGCCTCAGTTTCTCCAAGGCAGCAGCTTTTCCCAGAACATTTCCCCAAGGTCAAAGTGATTCAGCCAGTGCTTCCGATGGAGGGCGGGCACTCAAGGATCACTGGCCATCTCAGGTGGCAGAGAAAGATTGCTTCCTGGAGAAGATCACCTCTGACCAGTGGTTTTCTTCTCTTCTGGGACAGAGCACGTTGCTGGTGCATTTAGAAAACCATGTTCATCTTTGGAAACTTTGTTGATCCGAATCCCAGCTGACTGCCTTCCTGGGCCCTTGATTCTTGACCTTTTAAATGCCCTGGAGCCAGCCTGTCTGCTGCTAGTGTCCAAAGAGCCACTAATGGGTAAACAAGGCGTTCTGATAGAGGAGGGATTGGGCTGGCTGGATCTCATCAGAGAAGATTCTATCAGCCTCCGTACACACTTCTGCCCAAAATGATGCCCATAACCCTGAAGTTACAAGCGGGGGGCGGGAGGGGGATTTGTTCTCACCCCAAGGATATGGAGATGGAGCTGGAAGAGGACACAGAGAGTGTGTTGCGAGGGTGTGGGAAAGCCGTGGATGCATGTGCTGGGAGGCGAGGATACCCCTTTCTCGGCTCACCTGCTGTGCTCGGAGCCTCAGAGCAGCAGTCTGCAGCCACTGGAAGTGCAGGCAGTGATGAGCGTCTCTGAGCTATGTGGGGAGACTGTTTCCTGCCTCAGTGAGTGATTAGACCCTCCCAGGGAGTCCTCATCTCTTGGACTCTTCCTGCGTTCTGTAGAGTGCCCATAGCAACCTGTGCCCAGCAGGTGCTCAGTAAATGCTTCGTGGGTCTGAGTACTTCCATGTGGGGCCTGTTACAAAAGTCGGGCAAAAGTGTTCAGGAACACATCCCTCAACATTAGAGTCCAGCTCTGTTCATTCCATGGTCTTTATCAGGTCAAGTGCCTTCCAAGATTGGGGGCCAATTTTCCTTTCTACCCTCCTCCTACGTACCACCACGGATACAAGGCTCCCTCCGACCTGAGCACAAAGGTCGAGTAATTTGCAACTAGAATCCTGTGAATCCAGTTCTCAGAATCCTAGCTTGGAGTTTGGGGTTTACGAGCTGGAACAATGACAGGACGTTTCAGCAGCCACCCTCGGTCAGTAGGCCCTAAGGTAGTAGTTAAGAATCTGTGCTTGGAAGTCCAGAAAAACCTGAGTGCAGTTTCTGCTTTTCTCACCTCCTGCTCTCTGAGCCTCACCATCATCACTAGAAAGTGAGGATAATACGACCTTCCCTGGGAGATCACTGGGCGGGTTAAATGAGGTCATGGACGTTCGGTACCTGCCACAAAGTACACACCCCAAAGATGGTCGATCGCCTTCGGGGCGCCTGGGTGGCTCAGTCAGTGGAGGGTCTGACTCTTAATTTCGGCTCAGGTCATGATCTCGGGGTCCTGTGATTGAGCCCAACGTTGTGTTGGGCTCCGCACTCAGTGGGGGGTCTGTCTGGGATTCTCTACCTCTCCCCCTCCCTCCTCTTTCTCTCCCTCTCTAAATAAATAAATAAATAAATAAATAAATAAATAAATAAATAAATAAATTTAATAAAAGATGGTCACCCTGATTGCATTATTTTCATCTCTACTATCATCATCATCAATCATTATCACGAACTATTTCTTAGGATGATTCATTCTTCCAGGGTAGTGGCCCGGGGCATCTGGGAGTGCTTCCTGGAAGAAGGGATCCCAACCTGGGATGGGGCATCTGAGGGGCAAACCTCAAGCCCTTCTCCGCCACGAGGCTCTAGGTCAGGCCTAGGGTAACGCAGTGGCGCTCAGGCTCCCGAAACAGATGCCAGGACGAGGGTGCTGATATGCACGGGGCATCGAGCCTGTTGCTGGGACTTAGGCTAATTATATCTGGCAGCTCATTGCCCCCGGAGCCGTGCCTGCCCACGGGAGGACGGATCCCGTTTCTGTCTCCTGAGTAAGCTGACTCGGGCCATCTTCAGAGTTCTCTCTGTCCCACCCCCTGCACTTTGGCAGCTGCGCGTGGACGGGGTGGGGGCGGGCAGCGGAGGGGAGGCTGTGGCTGTGGGGGCCTTTCGTGTGGGAAGGCGTCCCTGAGCTCCTGGAAACACCCCCTGGATTTGGAAATAGAAAGATCAGGAATGTTCAGCTGTTTGTGGGTCATTCTGACCTCCTCCCAGGTCAGGTCACACATGTGCTCCTCGCGGCCACACACGCCAGCAGAAATTAGATACCAGACGCCGCGCTCCCACTCCTCGCCCTGGTTCTCGGCTCCGCTCCACCTCCGCTCACCAGGTCGCTCCCGACACAAGCGCCCGGTCCCTGTCTCTCCCTTTCTGCTGGGGACGGAAGGCGAGGGTCACTCACCTGCGGACACGCCTTCCACGCTTCCCTCTTGCTCAGGCGGAGTTCCTCAGCCTCCGAGGCTCTGCGTGACCTGGCCCAGCCCACCTTTCCAGCCCCCTGTCCCTCTCTTTCCACAGCCACAGTGTCCCCCCCGCGGGCCATAGACCCTGCTCTTCTGTCCTCTTCACAGGACTCGCTCCTCTCTTCCTTCCCATCCCAGGTTGGGATCCCTTCTTCCAGGAAGCACTCCCGGATGCCCCAAGGCTGCGAGCACTGCCCTTGTGTGTGCTCCCCCAGGGATGTCGCTGCCAAGGTGACTTTGCCACTGCCTGTCTGCTCACCTGTGTCCTCCGCGAGACTCAGAGCCGGGACCCTGTGTGGCTATAGAGCTTGCTTATGGGCTTCTGTGTCGGGTCCTCCCCTTCACACACTTACCTTCAGCCGTGATCAGAACTATCATTCTTGGTCACAAACTTGAGATAAAGTGGGGGCATCGGAGTCCCAGATTTTGAGCTGCCTGAGCAGCCAGGTATCTTCCGTGTGTCCCTCCAAATCCTCTCCATCACTGCACAGACCTGTGCCCTCTGGCCTCCTGGGGGCTTGACCAAGGGGATCAAGAGGAGGATCAAGGGGATCAAGGGGATCAAGGGGAGCCGTGCCTTCATGAAATTACCCCCTTCGGGTGTGTTACCTGTTCCGGGGGTGTGGGGGAATGATGCAGGTAACAAAAATGATACACCTGACAAACTCTGACACGCTCTGATGTGGCCTGACTGATGGATCATGCGACCCGGCGCTGGGCGTAATTATTAGGGTTACTATTGATAGAACTGATGTAAGGATCCCAGCTGCCAGCACCAGTTTCCGAGTGAATTGGTCTGTATCCACTATCTCCCTTCATTTCACAAGTCCACAAACTGGGGGTTTCCTCGTTTCCTCGATGTGAGAAACAGGACACCCTGATCGAGTGAGCACAGTGGGGTACAATCCAGGCTAGCCTCTTTCTCTCTCCTTTCCTTGTCCACAACCACCCGCGAGGAGGTGGCATATCTTTGAACCCATTTTACAGATGAATAGACTGAGGCAAAGCAATTTGATGATCCCAGGACCACCCAGGGAGTCGGAGATGGAGGTGAGGATTCCAATCCACATCCATCTGACCCAAAGCCTGGGCCTTCACTACTCGTGCCCTGGACCTCCCTTCAGGGTGAGCCTCATGGAGACACAGGCTGTTCCTACAATGCCTGCTGGTCATGTGAAGGATGAGAGGAGCACTCTGTTGACAGGGAGGACGATGTGTCCAGGTTGCCTCGGACCTAGGGCCCAGGGAGACGTCTCTCTTCTCCTTCTCCTCCTCTGCCCGACTGCAGGACCAGTGTGCATGTCACCCCCAGACGGAGGCTCTCACCCCTACAGCTGGGTGGATCCAGGGGAGACTTTGCCAGTGCCCAAAGGCAGGTGGACTTTGGAGCCTGGCTTGGGGTAGTCCTGGGGACACTGCTTGGTTTGAGTTTCTATAAACGTTCCAGAAACTTGTGGTAGCCACCAGAACGAGCTTGCAGCCCTTTACCAACAGGGAGCATGACTCCCCCAGGGCTCCGGCTGCTGCTCTGACATCCAGGGATGTTTGGGGAGGTCTGGCTTCCCCACGGGCTGCCCCAGGCAATGACTGAGTGAGGAGGGATACTGAGGCAGGTCTGTTCCCGGGAGACACAGGGTCCTCTGCCAGTGACTCTGCTCTAAGGCTCCCCAGGGGTTTCGCTGACCTTTCCTGAGGCCACACGGTGGTCCAGCTTTGACCCAGGCTTTCCCCACTCAGACGTGATTCTCAAGCCCCCTAGCCATGGTGGCTCACACAGACAGCCCCCCGTGGAGATCCTTTACCAACGGTGCTGCGATGGTGTCTGCTTGTCAGAGGACGTGGACTAACCTACACACAGGCACACCGCCCCAGAATCGGGGTGGGGGGTGGGGTTCACAAGTCCCAGGGGAGCCACAGCAGCTGTACTGGGGGCCAGAGGAACGGGAGTGGGACTCTGGTGGGAGGCTGGGGTCTTCCCAAGTTCCTCTATGCCATTTTCTTTCTTTTCTTTTTTCTCTTTTTTTAGATTTTATTTATTTATGAGACACACACAGAGAGACAGAGAGAGAGAGGGAGGCAGAGACCCAGGCAGACGGAGGAGCAGACTCCCCGCAGGGAGCCCGAGTGGGACCTGATCCCAGAACCCAGGGATCATACCCTGAACCAAAGGCAGTCACTCAACTGCTGAGCCACCCAGGCCCCCCCCGCCCCGTGCCATTTTCAAAGAGAGAAAAGCTCCCTCCAGACTCCTGTGGGTAAGAGGAGTGCTGTGTAGAGGGCTCAGAGCTTCCCAAGGTCTCTGTGGAGGACGGCAGCGCGACCTTGCCTACAGTGTGCCACGCGTGGGTTCCCTGACCTGTCCGGTGCTCATGCCCCTGACCTGTGAACTGGGTAAGAATCCTTCCATCCTCAAAGGGTGTTCGGAGCAGGAAACAGAGCAGGTGTGTAATGGACTTTGCGTATCGTCTGGCAAACAATTTCCCTGATACATGGTGACAATATGGGGTCCCAACTTCTGAAAACTTGTTCACATCCCTCAAAAGTCTATAGATTCACAACTTTCCTTCCCTGAAGCTAGGAATGGATTGAGCTTGACGGCAAGGGCTTTTTGAATGGTCATAACCCTCCTGAACCCTAGAAATGTTGTCACAGGTGGGGTCGAGAAAGCTTGGTTTCAGATTCTGGTGCCACAGCTGCTTCTGCGAGGAATGTTGAGCAGGTGACGCGGCAACTCTGCACCTCAGTTTGTTCATCTGTAAAATGGGCCTAAGGATAGGATCTACTTCGTGAGGTTGGTGGGGGTGTGAATACAGAGTTTAGCCCAGTGCCTGGAACACAGTGAGGGTTCAGTAATGAACAGCAGTGTCTATAACCCTAACTATTATTGTCATTGCTATTAATAATCTTCTGAGCTTAATGCAGCTCTGATCCCTGCACCTGAGTCTTTGGACTTTGGGGGTAGAATTTGAGTGGACGTCCAGGCTGATCTGGGGCCAGGTTACCTGTCTTTGGCTCCGCCCTCCAGCGGTCCCTGTTCTCATCTCCTCAGCCAGCGAAGGGGAGGAACCACGCCTTGTTCAGCCTCCTGAACATCTGAGAGATGTTCTCCCTGCCACCCCCTCATTTTTCTGTGAAATGGGAACATCTGCTCATTCCAAGCACCCAGGGATGCCTGGCCATCAGTGAGAGGCTCTGAAAAAAAATTAATTAACAACGTGGGGTCAGGAACAGGTAGGGTTAGGGAACGGGTCAGCCCTCAGCAAATATAAAATGCTAAATAATAAATAGCTTTTATCCATTTGCTTAAATCACTCCTCATATTGATTTGGCTTAATGAGGCCACAGAGCCTCAAATGAACCAAGACATATGTTCTCAATTTCATCACTTGAGAAATTTCATCATGGTTCAAAACAGGCAGAAAGTCTTTGAGTCTAATTTTGAGACCTTCCCTGACCATTATTGGTTTTAAGAGATCTGGGAGTTGCTTTGTCTTTATTTTGAATTACACTTCTCATCACTCTTTGATTTATTTTTTCTTGTACAAGTTGTTAGACACAAATCTAGGTACTCCCTGATTTGTGTGGAAGGGAGAAAGAAGAAGGAATGATTGCTCCGGCACACTGTGATCTCGGAATACTTGCTGTGTGCCAGGCACGGCGCCAACAGTTTCCGATGGATCATTTCATTTAATTCTCTCTAGCAGCCTGTGAGGTGGGTACAATGACTCCCAATGGGCCTAGACCCTAGTTATGAACCATAATTGGCTTAATTTCCCAGATTTCTTTGCAGCTGGGAGGGTATGGGACTCAAGTCTGTCCAAAAGGTCGACGGCATGAGATTCTGGGAAAACTATTTATTCTTCCAGAAGAAGAGGGGACAGATAGAGCACTTTCTTCGTCCACTTTTTTCCTGCCTTGGATTTGGATGTGATGGCTGGAGCTGTGGCAGCTGTTTTCGGCAGCTACTGAACCAGAACATGTAGTTGACCATTTCCAGAATCTTTGTTATGTAAGACAAATGAATTCCTATTAAATTAAGTCACCGCAGTGAGATACTCTATTACCCGAAGCTGAATGCATTCCTAATGGATGAGAGGATGATTCCAAACCTTTCACTCAAATGCAAAATAAAGTCCTGATACTTATAGGCTAAAACTGACTCAGTCCCTCTTCCCTCACAGACTTGAAGACCTTTTATTCATGCCAGAATGAAACATGAATGTACCCATTTTGAAAGATGGTAGTGCAGAGGAATGAGGAGCAAGGATTCACCATTCAAAATTTCAAAGTGGATCCAAGAGCCTTGAAGTACACACTGTGGCTTCCCTTTAGAGACCGCGCGCTGTCTCTCACTGGCTTACCACACCATCCATAGTCCTCAGAAGGATGAAAGAGCCATATTGATGCTGCCAGAACCCTAGCCAGTGGTTCCAGAGAGTCTAGAGGGTTGAAACCCAGCACTTAAGGCTTCCATGCTCTTCTTCTGGCCTGAAAATTTATGCCACAGCTCAGAAATCCTGGAATTTATTGAACGGTGATTTATGACTATCAGAGGTGCTTATGCAGTAAAGTTGCTTACATCTTCATGACGATGGCAGATCCCGCTCAGAGCCTCCAAATGGCCAACATTCCGAATATTGTCTGTGTACACACATCCATCAATGCTCAAGCAGGGACTTTATGCTGACAGAGAGTGTCGTTGAGAGCGAGGGGGTAGGAAGGAAGACTTACCAGGAAATGTCAAGATATTTTCTTCCCCAAAGGAAACCACCAAGTCATTAATTCCAAATGTTGAATATAGTGGAGCTTTCTCTAACAAAGGGGCTGACTTATAGTTAGCCTTTCAAGCTTGACTCTACGCATTTTCAGCATCTCTCACTTGTTCAAAACCCATTTTAACTCAATTTTGTTAGCTATAAATATCTTGATCCAAGACATAATTCCATCATCATAAGACACTTTATTTTCAGATTTGAGATTTCCTTTTGTGTTTTTCCCCCTAAGGCTTTATTTGCCTTTCATTTCAATGAAGATGGTTCTTACATTGCTTTTTTTTCCCAGGCTCCTTTAGCCATTCCATTTCTTTTTTGTGCTATTGTCAGAAGTTTCCTGTTCTTTCTAGTCATTAAAAAAAAAAAAAAAACTAATTCTTATTAGTCTTTACCTATGCTAGACACTATTGTAATATCTTTACATGTATTGATTCAGTTAATCCTCTAAACACCCTTTGGAGTAAGTACAGTTATTTATCTCCATTTTACAGAAGAGAAAACTGAAGCACAGAGAGGTTAGCTAACTTACCCAAGGACACACAACAAATACACAACCAGGCTAAGAATCAAACTGGGCAGTTTTGTTACACTTTCAATGAAGGTTCTCCTTCTACCCCTTTCTCTTTGCCTGGCTCATTCTTGCTCATTGGTTTCTTTGAGGACCTTTCTTGGCACCCCCACAGTGTGATCTAGATGCGCCAGCTCTGTGTGTATATTACCGTACACTGCAATAGCTGATTTCCTTGTCTGTCTCCCCCATCAGACTGCAAGCCCTTTATATAATATATACCCATAGTAAAACAAGTATTAGAAACACCAAAAAGTATGAAGTATAAAAAAGAAAACAAAGAACACTCCAAGTCTTTGGTAACATCTAGGCATCTCTCCTATTTAGAAATTTTTATATATGGAATATAATAGAAATAATATGTATATAATATGTAAGTAATCTATGAAATTTCTCTTATATATTATATATAATTATAAACTTCTATATTATATAAAGCTTATATAAAACTTGTACGAACAGGGCAGCCCCAGTGGCCCAGTGGTTTAGTTTAGGGCCACCTTCAGCCCAGGGTGTGATTCTGGAGACCCGGAATCGATTCCTACATCGGGCTCCCTGCATGGAGCCTGCTTCTCCCTCTGCCTGTGTCTCTGCCCCCCTCTCTCTCTCTGTCTGTCATGAATAAATAAATAAAATCTTAAAAAAACTTGTACAAACATATATAATAAATTATAATGTATTATAATTGTATTGTAATATTTATGTATAACATAGAAAATTATATTATTTTTATATTTTATATATTTATAATATAAAATATATTAGCTATTATATATGAGAAGTATCTTTAACATATAGGATATATTATATATGATAGATAACATAAAATTTACCATTTTGACTATTTTTAAGTTGCAATTCAGTGACATGAAGAACATTCACAGTGTTGTGCAGCCGCCACCCCCATTCATCTCCAGAACTTTCCATCATCCCAAACTGAAACTCTTTCTTCACTAAACACATCAAGACCCCACTTTCTTTTCCCCAGCTTCTGGTGACCTCCGTTCATTCAATTTTCTGTCTCCATAAATGTGCCTGTTTTAGATCTCTCATTTAAGGGGATTTATACAGTATTCATCCTTTTGTGACGGGCTTCTTTCACTTAACATCATGTCTTCCAGGTTCATCCCTATTGTAGCAGGACTTGCCTTTTACAGATGAAAAATATTCCATTGTATGGACAGACCACATTTTGTTTATCCATTCATCTGTCAAAGGACACATTTTACCTTTTGGCTACTGTGGATGCTGCTGCTCAGGACGTTGGTGTATGATGGTCCGTTTGGGTCTCTGTCTTCACTTTTGTTGGGCAATACCTGGCAGTGGACTTGTGGCATCGGATGGTGATCACACGTTTCACTCTTTGGGGAACCAGCCAACTATTTTCCCCAGTGGGTGCACCATTTTACACTCCCACTGGCAATGCACGAGGCTTCCCATTTCTCTACATTCTCATCAACGCTTGTTTTATTTTGTTTTGTTTCTGACGGTAGCCATCCTAGTGGGTGTGACGAGGTAGCTGACTTGTGGTTTGGGTTGACCTTTCCCTCTTGACTGATGACGATGAACATGTTTTCATGCATTGATTGGCTATTTGTGTATCTTCTTTGGAGAATTGTCTACCCAAATCTGTTCTGTAAACACTTTAAAAATCAAAGCACAATTTAAATACAGTAGGCTTTTCCAATTTTAGTGAATAGTTTTATGATCTTTCCTTGTGTCCTCCACCTCCAGATGTCCCTTGGCTTGTGGCTGTATCTCTGCCTCTGCCTTCACACGGCCTCTTCCTTGATCAAATCTCCTCTTCTTCCTCTTAGGAGGACACTGTCATTGGATTTAGGACCCACCCTAATGCAGGATGACCTCACCTGGATCCTTGCCTTAATCACATCTGCAAAGACCCCATTTCCAAGTAAGGTCATAGTCATAGGTGTTGCCAGTTAAGACTTGGACATATATTTTGGGGGACACAACTCAACCCACTACACAGCTCCATAATCAATGTATAGAACCATCCTGGGACACCTGGATGGCTCAGTGGTTGAGCGTCTGCCTTTGGCTAAGGGCGTGATCCTGGGCTCCTGGGATTGAGTCCCGCATCGGGTTCCCCTCTGCTTCTCCCTCTGCCTATGTCACTGTCTTTCTCTCTGTGTCTCTCATGAATAAATAAATAAAATATTAAAAAAAAAGATATAGAACCATCCTATTAATCCTCCCCAAGTTATTTTTGTTTTTCAATCAAAAAAATAAAAATGGGGCCATAGTGTCCTCACTGTGTTATAACCTGTTTCATCCTTTTGATGATAGATTAAACACCCACCTTTTGCATATCAATGAATTCAGATCAAAGTGATCTCTCATCATTTAAAAGAAATGCATATGATAGGAGTTTATGGATGGACTAGCTCATGTTATCCTGGACTTGAACCCTCAGAGCCCAGCCGAATGCCTAGTGCCTAGTTGTGCTGGGTCCGTGTCTGTCAAGTGGCTACATGAAGGGGTGAGCTTCCAGGGAGCCTCGAGGATGCTGCTGGTGGCTCTGACAGGCCTGGGCTCGCAGCACTTTCACACCGCCTGTCCTTTCTAGGTGCCACTTGCCTCCCTGGTCCCACATCGGACCAAAAGGATTTGCTCCACTGGCCTTACTCTAGAAACCTCCAGGCATTTTGTAGCCGACTGCTTGGGAGATCAGAGGTGTGTTTTTCCCCACTTTGGCCTCTCCCCCTTTGAGGGTTTTCATTCCAGAGAGGGCTAAGTCAACTCTCTCCAGGTTTTATAAGCTGATAGAACAGGGCTGTCAAATGCTTTTTATGGGAGAAGAAACAGGAAGATGGTTTGTTTTGCAGACAGAGGATTATTGAGTAATTACATTTTTATAGAGCTGTTGTGGGGCAAATCATGGCCCTGCTGTCTCCTTTGATGCCAAAAGGCAGACGGCCCCATAAAGATCAGAACAAGCGAAGGTGAAAGGGGTCAGGGACAGAGCTGCCCTTTCGGGGAATACCCTCCTCTTGCCATGTGTCTTGGTTCGTCATATTCATATCAACCTCTCCTGACTCTTTTCCCAGTGCATAGAGAAAAGGAGAGACAGAGAAAAGGTATTCCCTGGGAGGGCCACCCTGGAGGGCGACATTGTTGTTTATTCTCCTTCTTTTATTGACTCATTCAGTCATTCACCGACCCATTCATTAATTCACTCCTTTATCCATTCATTCATTGAGACACACATTCAAGGGCTTGGGTACTGGCTCAGAGGCCTGGTATACTCACATATTTCCACACCCTCCCACCCCAAGGCTCCATTTATCTGTTCACTGATCACATATAATTGGGAGCCCACAATGTGTCATAGGCTACGGCTATGATGGTGAGCATGACCAGAGCCATGAGAGACATTTGCAACTGATAGTCGCCCCTATATAAAATGTGAGATGGCACAGTGATAAGCACTGGCATGTGCAATTTGGGTAGGGGAGAGGCACAGGAGAGCCCCCAACCAGGCATGCGAGCTTCTCAGAGAAGCCTTCCCTGGTGACTGGGATCTAAAGGGTGAGAAGGAGCTGTCTAGCCAAGAAGTGGTGATGATGAGGATGGTGGGGAGAGAACATTTCAAGCCAAGCGACAAAGCCTTGCCCAGGCTCCATGGAAGGAGAGCTTGTGAAGCTTCCAAAAAAGCAGTGGTGCCCAAGCCAGCCTGGCTCTTGGACAAGCCCCATCCCGGATGTGTTGCCCAGAGCCATGGCCAGGAAATCCCTGTTCAGACCCTGTTTTTGGCTCCATTTCAAAGCCAGCCTCCCTCTGCAGAAACAAAATGTGCCACCGGGCTACCATCTCAGACCCGGCCATCCATTCAGGAAAGCCCTGTAGGCGCAGGCCTGGGAGCCTCAGGCAGGCCGCCAGCACGGTGGCCCGGAGGGGGCCTTTCTTTCTGCCCTGGCAGGTTCCAGAAAGCTGTTCATTGCTACTCCTTTTCCTGCGAGGTTAGGAACCAGGCTGAGGGTCTGGTTTTTTACTGGTCCCATCTGGAGACAAGTGTTTCAAATCAAGTCTTCCCCTTCTCTCGTTTAAAGATGGCGGCCTCTTCTGGAGGCTCCCTGTCCCCCATGCTGGTTTCCGGCTGCGAGACAAGTACCTTCATAAATGACTATTTATTTGGCCTCCCAGCCCTTCTGTGTGTGTTTGGTTTCCTGCTGCAACCTCCAGCCAGAGTCCCGAGGTGTCTTTCTTAAAGGGGTGGAGGAGATGCAGGCCCTTTCTGGTTTTCCTTCTGTTTATTTGCTGTGAGCTGTCAATGCTCCACAAGGCGGCTTCCCCCTGGGGAGGAAAAACCTTTCCAAAGTCCTTCCCTCTTTCTGTCAGCTACAGGCCCTCCCGGGGCCCCCAGAGCCACGGGCTGGGACTGAGGGGGGTGTCCCAGCCCCCGCTGCCTGGACCCCTAGAGTTTGGGGGCTGGAGACTGAGGCAGCGGTGGCTCCGCGATCTTATCTATGTTTTTGAAAGGATCCGTGGGTTGCAGAAATGATGAAATCTTGCCTTCCTGAGTCACGAAGCAGCACTTTTATTGCTCTCCCTTCACAGGTGCAAAACTGAGGCATGGAAAGCTTAAGTAATATGCTCGGGCCCCAGCGAGGGAGGGGCAGAACCAGGACTGGATCCCAGTCGTCTAGTGCCAGAGCCTGCGGTCAGGCACCACCACCTCCAGGAAGCCTCCCCTGTGCTCTCCCAAGCTGGAGGGGACGCCCTTATGGGTCTAACCTTTCTGCACTTCCATTTTCTCTGAAATGGGAATGATAGAACTATTCTTGCCCTATTTAATGCACAGAGCTGCTGGCAAAACCAAATGAGATAAGCTGCAAAATAAATCATCGTATTAATGAATATTGTTATAAAAACTAGTTCCTATTTATTGTGAGAGCACTCAATGGAAACAAAGTCCTGCTGTGGGCTCTCAGTCACCAAACAACTCCACAGCATAGGTGATGTTATTATCCTATAGGGCCTGGGGCAGAGAAGACGATCAAGAACCTTGGAGTGAATTTGTAGAGATGATTCGGTATGATTCTTTTATTTTTGTCCCCTGAGGCATTAGGAGTTCCTTTATCAGTTGCCTCATCTCCAATGGATATTTAGTACCATAAGAATTTGTGAGCCACCCCGTCCGTCCCCCTCCCTCCAGGAAGCAATAAGTTACCTGTCTTCTCTGCTTCCTTCCAGAGGTAGTCTATGCAAATAATGCATGCAAAGAATTCACATAGCCCCAAATATTTGTAATGCAAATAATATCCTTCTATACCCTCTTGCTTATTTCATTTAACAGTATGTCTCAGAGATGATTTCATTAACGATACATAAGGACTACTTTGTTCTTTTCAAGAGTTCCTTGGTATTCTTTCCTATGGCTGGTTCATGATTTTTATCTTTTGCTGTGAGCCAGCGCTGTGCTGTTATTGCGTGGAGGATATTGGTTGGGTAAACATCCAGAAGAGGACCTGCTGTAGTCCCTCCTTATCCACAGTTTCCCTTTCCATGGGTTCAGTTACTCGTGGTCAACCACCGTCTGGAAGCAGGTGATCTTGACAATACATCAGAAGGTCACTAGCGGCTTAGCGCTGTCACAATGCCTATGACGTTCATGTATCTCATCTTATCATGTAGGGATTTTATCATCTCACATCATCACGAGAAGAAGGGTGAGTACACTACATTAAGATATTTTGAGAGAGGGGTGTCTGGGTGGCTCATTTGGTTAAGCATCCTACTTAGGCTCAGGTCATGATCTCGAGGTCCTGGGACTGAGCCCCCACATTGGCTCCCTGCTCAGTGGGGAGTCTGCTTGTCCCTTTGCCCCTCCTTCCACTCATGTTCTATCCTAAAAAAGATAAATAAATATATATATATATATATATATATATATATATTTAAAGATTTTCTTTATTTATTCATGAGATAAACAGAGAGAGGCAGAGACACAGGCGGAGGGAGAAGCAGGCTCCATTCAGAGAGGACTGTGGGACTTGATCCCGGGTCTCCAGGATCACAACCTGAGCCAAAGGCAGAAGCTCAACCACTGAGCCCCTCAGGTGCCCAATAAAATATTTTTTAAAAAAGATATTTTGAGAGGGAGAGAGCGAGCACATTCATACAACTTTTATTATATTGCTAATAATTGTTCTATTATTAGTTATTATTGCTAATCTCTTACTGTGCCTAATTTATAAATTAAACTTTATCATAGGTATGTATCTATAGGAAAAAAGTATATGGAGTTCAGTACTACCTGTGGTCTCAGGCACCCACTGGAGGTCTTGGAATGTCTGCCCCACAGATAAAGGGGGAAGGGACTACTATACACATACATTTCAATTTTGGATAAACATTGCCAAATTGCATTTCCTGTGTTGTATCAATTTATACCATCCATCAGTAACAAATGAGAGAGCTTGTTTGTCTATAAGCTTAAAATATAGTGCTTTATCAAACTTAAAAAATATCATACCATGAGATCTTGTTATACCTACTGCTTTTGCGATATGCTTATTTTTGACTTAACATTAATTTACAGACATTTTTCTGTTTCAAGAAATATTTTCCAACAAAATAATTTTTAGTTGCTCTACAATATTCCATTGTGTGGACATACCATAGTTTATTCTATTAGGTCTCTATCATCAGATCTTTAGTTTTTTAAGAACTGAAAAAGACTAATCAATTTGACTATTAAAATTGAGAATTTTGCTCATCAACAGACACTTAAAAAGGATAAAATCATATTATAAACTGGGAGAAAATACAATGCCCATAAATAAGAAAGGAGAGTATTATCGAGTGTATGGAAAAAGTTTCTAGAAATCAAGAAGCATAGCTCAACAGCCCAATAGAAAAATGGGCAAAGAAAAAAAAAAAGAAAAATGCGCAAAGTACATGAACAGAGCTTTGAAGTGAGGAAACATTTGTGGCTGATAAAATTATGAAGAGATATTGAGCATCATAAATGATGAGGCAAATCAAGACCGGCCTAGGATACTACTTTCCACTCATTTGTTTGGCAAAAATTAAAAAAGAAAAAAATCTGATAAGCCAAGGCTTAGAAAGGATGTCAAGTGCAAAGGGAATTCAAATTGGTACATCCACTTTGGAAAAAGAGTTTTGTGTTATGTCTTTGTGATGGAAAGTCACACATCCTCTGTCTAGCCATTTTTCTCTTGAATATATATCCAAGAAAAATAAGAACGTACCCAGTGCTGCTGCTTGTAATGACAGCAGGAAACGTACTCAATGCCCATTGGCGATAGAGTAAATAAAGTGAAGGTATTTTCAAACAAGGAAACACAACACAGAAGCCAAAAACTGTGGTGAACTTAGACACAGTGACACAGTTGGCACCTGCCCTACCTCTGACCGTTCGTTGTGCCCCCGCTGGAGCCCCTTTGTCACCTCTATTGTTGCCTGGGAGACCCCTCGAAGTAGCACCCCTTAGGAGGAGAGCCCAGCCTCGGACTGAGGGGAGTTGGTATATGAACTCCTCAGCTCCCTTGCTGCCTGGGCAAGGTGACTCTGAAGTGTGTGTTGGATACACCCTGCGCTTCCCTGGAGTGAGCAAGCTGCAGCTGCCCACAGGGGTGGTTGGTTGAATAATGCACTTTAAAAAAAAAAAAATTGAGGCAATATTCACACAACAAACAAGCCATTTTAAAGTGAGTGGTATTTGGGGCATTCGCAGTGTTGTCCAACACTACCTCTTTCTAGTCCCAAAACATTTTCATTATTCCCAAGGGATATCCATATGCATTAAGCTGTGGCACCCCAGATGATCAGCTTTTATTAGCTGTCTCCCCTTCCACTGAGGTCTGAATGCTTGTGTACCTTCCCAAGTTCATATGTTGAAACCTAACCACTCCCCCCACCCCTTCACATCCCCACCCCTGGCTGCTCCAAGGTGATGGTATTAGAAGGTGGGAACTTTGGGAGGTGATGAGGTCTTGGGGTGGGGGCAAGGCTCTCATGGATGGGATTGGTGTCCTTCCTCACCAGGAAGAAGCCAGACCACTTTGATCTTGGACTTCACAGTCTGTAGAACTGTGAGACGCGGGACACCAGGGTGGCTAAGCAGTTGAGTGTCTACCTTCGGCTCAGGACATGATCCCAAGATCCTAGGATCGAGTCCCACATCGGGCTCCTCACAGGGAGCCTGCTTCTCCCTCTGCCTATATCTCTGCCTCTGTCTCTGTGTCTCTCATGAATAAATAAATAAAATCTTAAAAAAAAAAAGAACTGTGAGAAACACATTTCTGTTGTGTATGAAATATGTAATTCATTATATATGTGGGTAAATATTTTTTACATATACATGATGATACATGATTATATATTTTTCTGCCTACAAAAACATTTGTAAAGAACTTACCCAATGTTGTTAATGGCGTTTTGTCTATGTGATGGATTATGAAGTGCCCCTTTTCTCATTTATGTATATCTATATGGATTGAATATTTTTAGCTAGTAAAACCAATACAGAGCCAAAAATTCTGTATTACTTAAATCTCTGCAGTGGTGGCAATTTCTCTTACTTGTGTCACTGTGCTAGATTCTGCAAGTGTATCCCTGACCATTCTCTCCTCGGTCCAGAGGAGTGAGTGAACCCACATCATCCTTTAAATCATGTTGCTTTCATTCCACTGAATCCTCCTTTGATCACCAATGACTCTTCCTCCCCATCTTAAAAGCCCTTTGAAAAAGCATGTTTGCTTTCTGCTGGCTTCTTTTTCTACTCTCTTGGCCAAGTCTAGGTCCTTTGGTCTATAGTTGCTGTCTCTTTCTTTCTTTTTTAAAAGACCAATTGCTGTGAAGTACGATGTTCATCGTGATATAGATGAATGCCAAAGGCATGGTCGACCAGTGTGTAATTGGATGACAGGGTCATGGGAGATGGTGCACGGTGAGAAATTTTCTGTCTCTGACATTAGAAAACCTGGAGATGTAGCGATTGTAGAAAATTGGAAGCATGAGTGGCAACCAGAGAACAAAAGGAAAATAAATCTTGGCTTGGGCCATGTGGCTGTTCTTCCTCACCTGGAGCGTCCTGCCTGGAGTGATTTCTTTACATGTCTCTTGGCACATGGTTACTCTTCTGGCTTGACTTTGAAACAGGTTTAATGGTAAGGAAATGAGACACAATTGTGTGTCTTTTTTTCCCCTATTATTCTGGTAAAATATATATAACATAAAATTTAACGTTTTAATGGTCTTGAGTATATAGTTTGGTAGCATTGAGTATATTCACAATGTGCAACCACCAACACCATCCACCTCCAGAACTTTCCCATCATCCCAAACTGAAATTCTATTCCCCTTAAACACCGACTTCTTGGTTTTCCCTCCCCCAGCCCCTGGCAACCACCACTACCCGCTGTCTCCATAAATTTGACTATTCTGGGTCATGTAAGTGCCATCATGCAGTATTTGTCCTTTTGTATTTGTCTTAGTTCACTTAGTATAATGTCTTCAAGGTATATCCACACTGTAGCATATATTAAAATTTCTGTACTTTTTAGAAAGGTTAGTGAATATTTCATTGTATGTAGATACCACATTTGGTTTATCTGGGCATCTGCTGATGAGCATTTGGGTTCTTTCCACCTTGGGGCTGTCACGAATAATGTTGCTAGAAACACGGATGTACATACATCTGTTTGAGTCCCTGCTTTCCATTCCTTTGGGCATCTATCCACAAGTGGAATGGCTGGATCAAATGATAGTTCTATGTTCAATTTCATGAGAAGCCATCACACCGCTTCCCACAGTGGCTGCACCATCATCCAGTCTCACCAGTGACAAAGCAGGAGGGCTCCAGTTTCTCTACGTCTTTACCAACACTTGTTATTTTTTCTTTTCCTTTATTTTTTTAATTTAAAAAACTTTTGATAGTAGCCATCCTAATGGGCATGATGTGGTATCTCCTTGTGGTTTGGGTTTGTATCACTTTTGTGTTGAATGCAGTCTGGGAATCTTTCTTCCTGAGGGTGTGGTTCTAGGCATCTTTTTCAGAACTCGGGAACGTGAAAATTGAGTTACAGATAAAATGTACTTTTTTAGGACTTTCCATCACAGACTGATAGGTATGCAAATTTCTTGCCTCGTTTAGGAAATTCTTTTCTCTCTACTTTAAAGCGTACAAAATTTTTTTGAAAGCCTCTTCTTTTTCTTGATTTCTTTTTTTTTTTTTTTTGGTGTAAAAGTTGGAATAGAAAGTACTTTTTCTGTGTGTGCAAAGAATAAAAGAAATATATATCTCTGATTTCCTGATGTCTTTCTTTGAAAAATTTTCCCAGTCCAGCTTCTGACACCTGTTTAATTGTACTAGGAGGACTGATTAGAAGCAGTTGTAAATTCTCAGTCTGTTTAGCACAGTTGACCTTTGAACATCATAGGAGTTAGGGGTGCCAACATTCTGCACTATCAAAAATCTGCATTTCACTTTTGACTCCCCCCATCAAGTATAACTACTAATAGCCTACTGGTGATTAAAAGCCTTACCAATAATAAAAACAATTAACACATATTTTGTATCTTATGGGTAGTATATGCTATATTCTTACAGTAAAGTAAGCCAGAGAAAAGAAAATGTTATTTAGAAAATCATAAGGAAGAGAAAACACATTTATAGTCTTGTGCTGTATTTACTGGAAAAAGAATCTGTGTACAAGTGAACCCATGTAGTTTAAACCTATGTTGTTCCAGGGCCAACTATAATTCTTTAAAACGTGCCCACTCACCACACCACTGTAACATGGTCTTGCCAAAAATAAACCATCTTCGAATTAATTAAGTCTCTAAATTCAACTGTAATTTGCAGGAAATATGGAGGACAGTGCTACATGTTAAAATGGCACCATGAGGGAACACCTGCAAAATTGATTTTGCATATTCCCCAGAACAAACAACCTGTGCCGGGCAGAACAACGGCTCCAGAATATTTCTACATCCAAATCTCTGGAACTTGTGAATATAGTAAGTAACCTGGCAAGAGAGAATAAGAGAGCAGGTGAGATTAAGGTTGCTAAGCAGCTGACCTTGAGATGGGGGAGATTCTCCTGGGTTACCTGGGTGGGTTCAGTGTCATAAGTGAAAGAGGGAGGGAGAATCCATTTCAGTGATGTGATGTACGAAAGAGTTGACAGGCCATCGCTGGCTTTGAAGATGAGGAAGAAGGTCGTGAGCCAAGTGACCGCCATGAGCTTGGAAAAGGCAAGCAAACAGATTCTCCCCTAGACCTTCCAGAAGGAGCACAGCCCTGGGAACAATCTTGATCTTAACCCATTGAGACCCGAGCCAGATATCTGGTCTCTGAACTGTAAGCTACTGCATTTGTGTTGTTTTAAGGCAATATTTGTGGTCATTTGTTTACAGCAAATGACTTGTGTACTTCAACAACAAAAAAAGCATGTTAGGAATGGAGACTGTAGGGGCGCCTGGGTGGCTCAGTCAAGATCCCAGGGTCCTGGGATTGAGCCCCACATTCGGCTCCCTGCTCAGTGGGAGTCTGCTTCTCCCTCTGTTTCTGTTCCTCTCCCTGGCTCATGTGCGCTCTCTCTCTCTCTCTCTCTCGCTCTTGCTCTCGCTCTTAAATAAATAAATAAATAAATAAATAAAATCTTTTTTAAAAAATGGAGTCTGTAGCTAGCACAGTGCCTCCCCATGACGGTGGCCCTGGAGATCAGCCGTAGGCATACCAATGGCTTCCTGTGTCCTGCCTCTGCTTGAGGGTCCCCTCCACCTGCCTAGAAGGTAGGTGGGAAGCACTGGGGTGTTAATGGCCAGGAGCAACCTTCGATGTAGAGGGGACATGGGAGGCGGTGGGCGGAAGCTCCCATTGTTACCATCGGGTGGGCAGTTCTGAAGTGTGTGCTACAGTGTCTTGGAGGTCCCCTAGGGTACCAAGTCCAGCTGCCCAAATGGCTACGGTTTATTAATGTGCACTTTACTGGCTCCTGTACCTTCTTTGGGTTATTTTTGTGCTACCTCACCATGCTTACTGGGGTCACCTCCAAAATCAATTGTTTGTACCCAAATCTTTGTCTCTGGGTCTGCTTTTCCAGGAACTCATACAAGCACAGAGGGTAACCCAGAGATTGAGAGAGATTTAAGAGACACATCAGCTTATCACAGTCTATGCCTTGAATTACCTGGACCTTATCTGGATCCTGATTCAAACATGTTTAAAAGTCTTGAAAACAAAACAAAAGAAAAAGCAAAACCCCAACAATGCCATGAATGACATATAAGCAGAAATCTGAACACCAGGTTGGACATTTGAAAATATTAAGAAATTATTGTTAAGTTGTTAAATTTGGGGGTGTGATAATGGCGTTTTGGTTATATTAAAGTAAGAAGTTCTTACCATTTAGAGGTACGTTTTGGAATAATTATGAGTGAATTGATAGTGGGTCTGACGTTTGGGATTTGCTTCAAGATAATGCAAGAGATGAAGAAAAAAGAAAGTGTGTGTATGTGGAGCAGGAATAGCTCTGAGCCGATAACCGTCGAAGCTAGGAGATGCACAGAGGGGGCTCCTTTCACTACTGACTTTGCCTACTTTGATAGATGCTAGAAATTTCCAGAATTACAAAATGCCCACTCAAATTAGGTTAGAGTTAATTGTTGAGCAATTGTGACTAAAGGCATGGGCTTTGGGATCACATCAGCCTGGGTGAGTCTGACCCTCACTGATTCAGATGGTCGATTCTATGTGGGGCTAAGACAAGGGAGGTGGGGTGGAGAGAGAAATTGGGAGGGAGGTAATACAGGCAAAGAAAGTGCTTCATGAGTAAAGACACAGAAGTGACAACAGATGGGAAGAACAAGGCCTGAGGCAGGGAGACTGGATTTGAGTCTGAGTCAAGGTCATGCATAATTAATAAATATAGATAATTTAAATATATGTGATATATATAATTTATATACAAATCTATAACTTAAAACTATAAATTCTAATTATATTTATAAATATGTATATAGATTATTTAAATGTAAATGTATATTACGTGTTATTTATATATTTATCATTAAATACAATAAAATAATTAAATATAGAGAAACAGAGAGAGAGAGAACGGAACAGTGAAAGAGATTTTAAGGAATTGGCTCATGTGGTCTTGGGCACTGATGATTCAGTTTTTAGGGCAGGCCAGCAGGCTGGCTGGAGATGCAAGGAAGAGTTGCTCTTGCAGCTCGAGTCTGAAGGTAGCCTGGAGCCTAATTTCTCCTCCCTGGAGAGGGACCTCAATCTTTTATTTATTTTTTTAAAGGACTTCACCTGATTGGGTGAGGCCCACCCACATTATGGCGATTAATCTATTTTAATCAGTCTACTGATTTATTTTATTTATTTTTTTATTTTTTATTTTTTTTAGTCTACTGATTTAAATGTCAATCTCATCACAATGACATCTAGACTGATGTTTGACCGAATGTCTGGGTACCACGACGTCACCAAGTTGATACGTAAAATTAACCTCCACGGGGCCATGTTGTACTCCAGACAAGATGCGCTAATAGTTGTAACCAAGGCATGGGCAGTGAAAATGTAGAGGTGGGGGCAGATGCGAGCACTGCTGAGGTAGTAGAATTGACAGCACTGGGTGGGGGACGGATGAGTAGACTCCGTTTCTAGTATGGGTTTTGGGGGAGATTGTGGTGATATTTAGCAAGATGGGAAGAAAGATGAGTCTAGGTTACTCCCAGGCTATTTCAGAGCAGCTGCTGTGTTCCTGGCACTGTGCTGGGTTCTTGGGATACGCAGCTCTGGAGGTCAGAAACGGGCTCACTGCACTGAAATCAAGGTGCCAGCAGGACCGTGTTCCTTCTGGAGATTCCAGGGGACAATCCGTTTCCTTGCCTATTCCAGCTTCTTGAGGCTGCACGACCCCCTTTTGCTTTCAAAGCAGCAATGGCTGGTGGGGTCTTTTTCACATCATATGACTCTGACACTGCCTCTCCTCCCTCCTTCCCTCTCCTCCCCCCACTGATTACATTGGGCCCACCCAGATAAACCAGGATAATCTCCCTACCTTACGCTCAGCTGAGCAGCAAGCTGAATTCCATCGGCTACCAGGAGTCCTCCTTGCATGTAACATAACATATTCATAGGTTCTGGGGCTTAGGATGTGGACATCTTTAGGGGTGCCTACCATACTCTCCAGTTTTCTTGTTGTTGCAATAAAATCTGCAGTTATGATGTGTGCGGTAGGAAGAGAAAAGGAGGGAAGAAGGAAGGACCCACAGTGTGTAGGAAGAAATTTCCTCCATAGATCATACCAGAATGGTGAGAGTCGTTGCCTAAAGCATCCACCTTGACCTGAAGGTTCCATTTCACTCTGGCTTCCCAAACCTGAGAATGGATCGTCCTTGGAATGTACTGGATATGTATGAATCAGTGTCTGGGGGTTATTTTCCCACTTGGTCCATCAGCTGCTGATGGATGAGCTTGGTTCCTCTTCCAGGGGAGATGCTGGGATGATGCTCATGTGATGGTGGTGCAGGGGGGTGAGGGCTCCCTTCCCCCCACTACCCTCCTTAGTGAAACGGAGCCCAACCTGTGCCTGATTTGCAGCTCCTTTCCTTGACTCTCTCTTGCTCGTCTTCTCTTTTCAAAACTCAGAAAAGAGAAAGAAGAGCATATCAGGGTGTGTGGTGGTAGGTGGTTAATTAAGGACACAGGTTTCAGATAAAGTAACAGCGGAGCTCCCAGCCCCACTGCGCCACTCAAGAGCTGTGTGACCTTAGCAGGTCACCTACCTCCAGCCCCACCTCCTCGTCTGTAGTTTGGGTGTGGCACCCACCAGTTGCTTGGATTGGAAGAGGTAGCCGTTTGCAAAGCCCTATGCGCATATAGTAGGTGCTCAATAAATTCTCATTCTTCTTACTGTTGTGTTATTGAAATTACCTACTTCACAGCCCAGCTTAAAATTTACCTCCTCAATGGGGAATGCTTTCCTGGGACCCTATTTCTGACCACAACTGGACTCTGCATTGTCCTAGAACAGTCAGTCTGTGCTCCATCGTTGCAGCCTGGAGGACATTTCTGACTTGGCAAGTTCCTGGGCAGCAGGGACCGAGCTTGCTGATGTAGGTCTAGGACTTGCACCCGGCAGGTGTTGGGCAAAGTCCTGGAGAGAATTTGTGGCCAGCTGCATGGCTTGTGAGCCTGGCTCACCAGAAGTCTCTTTCTCATGTTTTCCACATTATAAGAGTGAGAGATGATGGAAACAGGGCTTTGGGCCCCTCAGCCCTTTTATCGGGAGACTCCCACTTTGTCTGAAGCACCCCAGGTATATTTAGCATTACCCCAATTAATACCCAGCTACCAGAATAACCTCTAAACATAACCCTGGCCATCTCACTCCCTTGCCCCGAGGCTCCTCTACACCCATAGGATAACCTCAAGCTCATTAACCCTGACACGCAGGGTCCTCCCTGACCAGTCACCCAGCCAGTGTCACCTCTCCCTCTTCCCACCTCTCTTCTTCCCCCAGAAGTCTTGGTTTCCTTGAATGCACCATTTCCTCACTCACCTCTGGAAGCTCTCTGGCTGAAGCTCCCTGCCTTTTGCACTGTTCCCTCCCAGTCTTTGGCCAACTCCAATCACTTTTAAGCTTCAACCTAAACCTCACCTCCTCCTGGACGCCTTCCATGATACCTCCATGCTAGGTGCTCCTGCTCTGCCCTCCAGATGGCCCTGAGCGCTCTCTTTCCCAGAGCTCACTGCATCTCATGACAACAGCCTCATCCTTGTCTGTCTCCCAGGGACCCAGGTGGCTCCTGCAGGTGGAGACTGGGTCTCTTTCATTTGCTGCTGTGGCCTGCGGTAGTTTCTTGGGACTGCTATAACAAAACACCACAAAAACCAGGTGGCCTAGAGCAACAGAAATGCATTCTCTCACGGTTCAAGAGGCCAGACGTCTAAAACCAGGGTGTCAGCAGGGCTGGTTCTTCTCGCCAGCTCCAGGGAGACTCTGTTCCGGGCCCTCCCCCAGCTCCTGGCGTTGCCTCGATCCTTGGCATTTCTCGGCTTGTGGCTGCATCACCCCGATCCTGGCCTCTGTCATCACATGGCCCCTTTCCCTGCCTGTCCCCTCCTCTTCTTATAAAGACGCCCCGGCCTCCCAAACCCAGTAGATTCCAATTTAACTCGGTTAGGTTACATCTGCAAAGACCCTACTTCCAAACAAGGTTACGTTCACTGGTGCCAGCGCTGAGGATTTGGGCTTATCCTTCTGGGTGACAAAATGCAACCCAGGACAGTGCCTCCCACATCTACTCATCGTGCGTCTTTGATGAACCAATGACGGCAGAGAGAAAGGTGCGCGACCAGGACTCCCAGTTTCTGCAGGAAAAGCCCACCCTCGGTGTTGGTAGGTGAAAGGCTCAGGCTCACAGCCTCCCCCTCTGCACCGGGTGCTGCTCGGGGAGCAGGGGGCCTTGGTGGCCGGCGGGGACCCTGGGCAGCAGCCCCCGCCCCCACCGGCCGGCCGCGCTGCGGTGGGGCCCGGGGCACCGCTTTATGAGTTGTGATCCACTGTGGTTAATTCCCTTAATCTAGACTTGCTCGTCCACAAAGCCCAGGCCTCAAGTATTGGATTTCCCTGATCAAAGGGCAGCGTGCGGGGGGCGGCGCGGGGGGCTGGCGAGGCTCGTAAACGGCGGCCTGCGGGGATGGGCCGGTCGATGGCCCGGCGGCCCGTGAAATACGACTGGCTGCTTCTGGCTGCTTCTGGGATTTACGGCTGGGCCTGCGTCCGCGCTGCTTAATGCATTGACCTTTGCCATCTAGCAATTCGGGAACTGGCGCTGGTGGGGCCAGGAGCTAATTCCGTGGATTAAAGCAGAAGGAGCCCCCAGTGCCTGGAAGTGTCAGGGACACTTGAAGCTCCAGCCAAATGTCCCTGGCCATCCCCCTCGCCCAGGCTGAGCGGGCTTGGGCTCTTCTCCTGCACCCCCCCACCCTCCCACCCGAAGAGAGGAAGAAGTGCCTTTGGCCAGACACAGTTTCCCTGCCTCCTCTGGCCTCTAGTTACTTAACTACTCCCTCTTCTGAGCTCCATGGTGCGGCCCATCTGTTTCTTCCCCCTGGGATGCTCTTCCTTCTGCACCCTTGCCTTGGATGTCTCACCTCCTCCGGGGAGCCTTCCTGACCCCCAAATCTTGCTAATGTCCTTGCCGCGACCCTGAGGTGGCCTCGAAATTGTCATTGTGATTTTTCTAGGCTTGCCACCCAGCAGACTGTAAGTTGCTTAAAGGCAGGAGGTGGATTGTTGCCCAAATCACCCAGACACAGAGCCAGGGCCGTGGCCCACACTTGATGGATATTTATCGCGTGAACGAATCAAGAGAAGCCCAGTGACAACGGAGGGTGCAGCTGACAGTTTCTGGTGATGCTATAATTGCATTTGGTATGTTGAGTCTTTTGACCAACCTTCCTCTGTCTGTGACTTGGTTTCTTCTCGAGTAAGTTGGGAATAAGGAGAGTGCTAAGCACACAGTGCTGTCATCAGTGCATTCATTCAACAACGTTTGTTGAGGGCTTACAGTGTGCAGGCGCTGATCTAGGCGCTGGGGGCGTAGCAGTGAGCAAAACAAAGATCACTGCCCTGGTGGGTTGGTGACATCCTTGGAGGGGGAGGGATCATAGAGGAGCTGGTCAAGGAGAAAAAATACCAGAAGTGGGATATGAAGTGTTAGGATAAGGGTGGGTTGGAATTTTGGAAGTACTAGGAAGAGAGACAAGCAGCTTTCTGGAGGAGAGCACTGGAGACAGGGGAGCAGCCAGTGCAAAGGTCCTGGGGCAGGAGTCTGCCTCCTGTGCTTGTGGAAGAGCATGGAGGCTGGTAGAATGTAAAGGAGTGAATGAGCTGGGAGGAGGGAAGGAATGAAGGCAGAGGGGTAACTGAGGCTAAAATGAGTTAATGCATATGAATCAGCACAGTGATGAACATTACCTCAGTCCATTCACACTAGAGAGTTCTTTGCAACTGTTAAAAGCAACAAGGTGGATTTGCATGGGCTGAAATAGGTAGGTCTCCAAGGCATGTTTTTAAATGGGAAAACACATTTTAGAAATACATACATATATATTAAAAATATTGTATTTCATAGTATTTAAAAAATTAAATGAGGGGCACCTGGGTGGCTCAGTTGGTAAGCATCTGCCTTCAGCTCAGGTCATGATCCTGGAATTCTGGGATCAAGCCCCACATCGGGCTCCCTGCTCAGCGAGGAGTCTGCTTCTCCCTCTCCCTCTGCCCCTTCCCCTGCTCATGCTCTCTCTCTGTCTCAAATGAAAACATAAAATCTTTAAAAAATTAAATTAGTGCATCTATGCATGCAGTATAAATGCACAAGAGAACATCTGGAAAGATACGTACTAAAATATTAATGGTTTCCACATCCGGAGAGGAGATAGGACTGGGGATGGAAAGGGTATCCTGAACTATTTCACTTTTTATGCATCTTTGCATTGGGTAAGGTTTTTACAACCACCACATTCTTGGATGTTGCTTGAGTGATACATTTATTTTTGAAGGTTTCAATACTCCTTTGTGGAAGAGCACAAGGTGGTCCAAAGGGCCCAGTGACCCACCTACCTACCCTGGAATTCCAACGACGTGTGCATTTCATGGGGAGCTAGCCAGAGTCATGGGATCATGAATCAGGGCCCTTGGAACTCTTCAGAAGTACCAGAGTGCTTGGTAAGCGCTGGTGTTGTGCTATTTGGGTTTATAAATCCTGACTTCTGGTAAGTCTTAATAAGCCATGCAGCAGCTCCTGGACAGAGTTCTTAGTTGAAAAGTACAGACCAAAAACCTATGGCATTTCACATCTTTTGCCCATGAGAACCAAACAGAGACTGGAATTTTGTGATTAATTCAAGGTCCACCAGAAACCTAGGGGGACTGGTTCTCTGGGAGCCAACAATGTTTATTTCAGGGAAAGCTGTGCTTACAGATTTGGGCAAGGTTATCCTAGGGAATCAGGCCAGAAAAGAGCACGTCAGCATGGTAGGATGTAGAGAGCTCAATACCCTATAAAGCTTGAGGCTCGTGTTTCATCTTTGGGGAGGGCTTGGGGTGTTCTCTTTGGTAGTTTCCTAGTGTTGGCCCCATCTTTCTCTTGCTAGAAGCCTCCAGAGTGGAAAGACAGGGCCTACCCTCAGCCCCAGGGTTGGACCCTGACTGGCTCAAGTCACATTAACTAGCCCCATTCCTCTTAGGAGTGATTGTATCAGGTTGAGTGTGTATCTAAAACTGTCAGATCTGAGCTAGAACCTCTTGTGACTGCAAGAATGCCCAGCCTTCGGATGAAGGGGACACTAGGTAAGGCAGAGTCAGAGAAGGAAAGAGACTGGATCCTGATGACAACACTGAACACCTAGATCAAGCTGCTCCTGAATCTTTCCTTTCTGCTATGTGTGTGATTTTTTAAAATAGAGGCTGACAGTGAGGTAGGAAACCATGAAAAGATATGCAGAAAACATCAGGATATTGCTAAGCGATTAAGCAAATGTGAAAAGGCTGGATACTGTATGAGTCCAACTATCTGTCATTTTAGAAAAGGCAAAGCTATGAAGACAGTAAAAGGACCAGTCATTGACAGGAGGCAGAGGGAAGCAGTAGCAGAGCACAGAGGATTTTCAGGGCCCTGAAACTATCTGCATGACACTGTAGTGGTGGATACACCTCATTATATATTTGTTAAAGCCTGTAGGATATACGCTGCCAAGTATGAGCCCTAATACAAACTACCGGCTTTTATTAATATCAGTTCATTACTTGCAACAAATGTACCGCACTAATGCAAGAGGTTAATAACAGAGTAAACCGAGGTGGGGTGTATGGGGGGGGGGCATGGGTACGCGTGGCATGGAGAACTCTGTACTTCCTGCACAACTTCTCTGGAAATCTCAAATAAAATAAAGATTATTACCAAAAAATAATAATAATAAAAAAGGCAGGAGCTGTGTTTGCTGTGTTTTTTGAAAATGTTGTTGATTACAGGTAGGACCTTTTTGGGAGTTGGTGACAGCCACACCCTCCAGAATGGGATGGAGCCCACTGTCTGCATAGCTAGGCACTAGAGTCATGATCTGCAAGGTCTATAGGTTTTGATCCTACACTGCTCTTGGTAAGATTGCCAGTGCCTGTATACCTATTTAGGTGCAACTGCGTACATGAACAACAGTGTTCATTTATTAGGTTCTGTCCTCATATCCCTCTAATAGCAAAACTTGTGAAGGGTTTGTGTGCAGGTAGTTTACCTGGATGGGATCCCAGGTAGCAAGAGTGAAGGAGTAGGCGAATGGGGAGACGGGACAGAGGCAAAGTCAACATAATGATGTGTTTGTGAGTGGATTGTCCGTGAGGACAACTGGGCTTGATTTTGTCACTGGGCATCATCTGTCCAGAGGCTTAGAAGCTGGGATATTTCTCCATCTGTGCCTGCAACCCATCAGGAGTTACCTCCTAGACCATCAACACCCCTGCCCTTCCAGCTATGCTTTGCAGGGGTGCAGCAAGCTCTCCAGAAGTCGGCCAAGGCCCTGGGGCACAAAGCAGAAAGCTTCCAGGACTGAATGGAAGGTGGGGTGCTGGCAATGAAGACTCATATTGCACACAACCACTTGTCACAGTTGCAGCTGCAACTGAGCACGTCACAGGCATGGAACTTAGGGAACCAGAATATCTGCCACATTGCAAATGCACGGCAGGTGGAGCACAGCATGTGCGCAAGATGGGAACTTCCATTAGCATGGCATACAAAAGCAAGCGTAGCTCCAAGTCTTGCTGGTTTTCTGGCTCCCTGGGGGATCAACTTGTGTGCCTTCGAGCTTGTGCACCCCACTTCGGAGATCTGCTCCATAGAACACTGTCCACTTCTGCTATTCTACAACAGCTATGTTGGCTAAGCAGAAGCCATTTTTTTTTTCTTTTGGGGATTCACTGGCTATTTTAAATAGGAACGAGATACCACTGCATACCTATTAGGATGGTGCAAATCCAGAATATTGACACCGCCAAATGCTGGTGAGGACGTAGAGCAACAGGAATCCGTTCCCTGCTGGTGGAGATGAACGATGTCATAGCCACTTCGGAAGGCAGTTTATCAGTTCCTTATAAAACTGAACACATTCTTACCGTACGATCCAGCAATCCTACTCCTTGGTATTTACCCAAAGGAGTTGAACACTTCGGTCCATACTAAAACCTACACACAGAGGTTTATAGCAGCTTTATTTATAATTGCCCATGCTTGGAAGTGACCAAGATGTCTTTCAGGAAAAGGAAAGGATAAATAAACTGTGGTCTGTCCACACAATGGAAGAGTATTCAGCGCTAAAAGGAGATGAGCTATCAAGCCATGAAAAGGCACGGATAAAGCTTCACTGCATAGGAATAAGTGAAAGAAGCCAACCTGAAAAGGCTGCTTTCTGTATGATTCTAATCATAGAACACTCTGGAAAAGGCAACCCTATGGAGACAGTAAATAGATGAGTGGTGGCCAGGCATTGAGGCTTTGGGGGGCAGGGAGGGATGCAGAGGCGGAGCACAGACCATTTTCAGCACAGCGAAGTCCCCCTGTACGATACTACGATGGTGAACACATGTCATTATGCATTTGTCCAAACTCTTAGAACATACACCACCAAGAGCGAGCACATGGCAGGGGAATGTAAAGTATGGCCCCTGGGTGATGATGACGTGTCCATGCAGGCTGGTGGATTGTAACACACGTACCCTCCTGTGGGAGGTGTTGGTAACGGAGGAGGCCATGCCTGCCTAGGGGCGATGGGTACATAGGAAATGTCTGCACTTTCTGGTCAATTTTCTGTGAACTTAATATCGCTCTGAAGAACAAATCTATCAAGCCAACACTAAATATCAGAATCTTTCCTATAAGCATCTCAATTTCTCAGTCACCTTAAAAAGTTAGGAGATGAGGCTCCTGGGTGGCTCAGCGGTTGAGCATCTCCCTTTGGCTCGGGGCGTGATCCTGGGGTCCTGAGATCGAGTCCTGCATCAGGCTCCCCACAGGGAGCCTGCTTCTCCCTTTGCCTGTGTCTCTGCCTCTCATTCCGGCTCTCTCATGAATAAATAAATAAAAATCTTAATAATAATAAAAAAAGACTAGGAGATGTAGCCGCACTGGGCTCATGTCCTGATTGACAGCAAATGGCAGAAAGGGAGGCGAGGTGACCCTTTCCGATGGGGCATGTGGCTTCTCGTTTGCCACAGTCCCCACTGCTCCAGTTTGTCTGTTTATTAAGGATTCACACTCAGATATTTGTTTTCATTGGTTTGTGTTGCTCACACAGCATTGTCAGAGGAGGACACACAGGAAAGGGTCCAGGGTGCAGGGCAGGGCAGTGTCACCGTGGGCAGGAGGACTGGACGGAAACTCCCAGGCTCCACGCTCTCTTTCCTCAGTGGACCAGTGTGCTTGGGCTGGGTTCAGCGGGACCTGCTGCACGTAGGCCTCCAGGAGGGGGACTCTGTGCCCTGGGGTTCTACAGAGTTACAGAGAAGAGCTGGCTGGTTATGGACAGATGGGGTCTTCCAGGTGTAGGGACAGAGCTGCTGGAGAGAGAAGCGTCCTGATCTCAGATGATCTCACTTAGGGGAGCTTGCATCCAGGACGACCTGTGCTGCCCAGTACAGCACGGCCTGCCACAGGTGGCTACGGAGCCACCTGAAGTGTGGGTAGTCCAAGCTGAGATGCGCCCTGGGTGTCACACACACACTCGCTTTCAAAGACTTACAAATGACACCACACAGAGACTATCGGATATTACTTAGGTTGATTGCATGTTGAAGGGATACCATTCCTCCTCTACGTATAAGATGCTTTGGTGCCGAAAGCTGTTCATGGAGACAGGCTGTACAGGCGGCTGCTAGAATGGAGTGAGATAAAATTGGTAGAAGACTTGCAGACTGTAGGTGCACGAAAAGTGTTTGTTAGTTTGAAATAAAGGATTGTACACACCCATGGGTTTGAAAAAAAAATGAAACCTTCCTATTTATAGAGTAGTGAGTATGCGCCAAGCGCTTTACACAGACCATCTCATTCAATTCTTCTACTGTTCCTAGGAGACTAGAAACATCCCTGTTTTATAAATGAGATACAGAGACGTTAAGTAAGTTGCCTAAGGTCACACAGCTGGTAAGCAGCAGAGATAGGATTTGAACCCAGGTATGCACAGCCTTCCCATACATCCTTCCGGTTTATCTTGGGATGATGAGTCAAGGGGTATTGGGGGGCAATGTACTATTTTCTCGATTTGGTCTTTATCTGGTTTCCAAGTGGCAGGTGGTATAATCCAGATTAGTTTAGATACACCTTTATACGAATAAGTTAGGAAGCGTTCATCCCCACTCTGGGTCTGTGATAGTGGTCGGTGACATTCTCAGAGGAAAGTTCTCTAAGGTTACAAAAGCTGGGCCAGCAGCTTCCTTACTCTCTTCTCTGGGCTGTGGCCTGGAGGACTCTACATGGCAACAGAGCTGAGCTCCATGTACAGAGCCGGTTTGGGTATCTGCTATCCTGCTTCTAGGGCTCAAGTGTAGGCAAAGCTCCTAAAGAGAGAGCCCAGACCCCACGGGCTCCAAACCCTCTGGGTTTCTTGGAGATAGTTTGATGCACTAGCTCAGACTCAGCTTCCCCTCTGACCTCACACAAGGCCCTGGATGGAGTAATGGGGAGGCCTTGGACTTTTAAGCCACAAAGACAGCGTTGAAATGCCAGCCCTGCCACCCTGCCACTTACCAGGGGTCCCACCAATGACCTGATCTTTCTGGCCTTCTGTTCTCTTGCCTGTAAATGGGTTAACAGTAATTTTTACTTGACTAAGGACTTTTAAGGGTGTTGTATTTCTCATATTTTCTGAAGTTTTACACACCACCGATGTCTATTATTCCTTCAAAAAATATTGGAGTGCCAACTATGGCCTGAGCACCACTCAGGTGCAGAGGACATAGCGGTGAATAAGGCAGACCGCTCAGGGGATGCACCTTCTGGTTTTGAGAGCAGGACAGGAAAGAAGCAGTAAGTACCATAAAGTCAATTAAAGCAGGATTAGGAGACTCTTTTACAAATAGTGATGAAAGGCCTCTCTGATAAGGCGACATTTGGGGAGAGACAGGTAGGAAGTGAGGGAGCGAGGCATGTAAATATGGGAGCAAGGGTGTTCCAGACACAGAAGTGCAGCTATGCTGTGCCTATTCAGAGAACATCAGGGAGGCTGACATGGCTCAAGCAGATTGGGTGAAGGAGAGGGGGTAGAAAATGAAGTCGGAAAGGTCAAGGGCACCTGATCCTGCAGTAGACCATGGTAGGAACTTTGGATTCCACTCTGAGCAAGAAGGGGGCTGTGGGAGGGTTTTGCACAGCGGAGGGACCTGATCTGACTTAGATTTTATGAGGCCACCTCTAGTGGCTGTGCTGAGGCTGGACTGAAGGGAGCAAAGGTGGAGGAAGAGGACATAGCGGATAATTGCACTAATAATATACATCAGATTATTAACGATGCTTTAGGGAAACAAAAAAAAACCCCACTGTATTGATTGTATGCATCTGTTTTAATGCATATTTGGATTTCAGACCTTTTTCTGAGAATCAAAGAAATATGACAGTTACAGTTTTAATTGAAAGGGTCTGTACTGGGAACTCAGTGTTTTTTCCCTTTGCTTCCAAGTTTGATCTGCACTGGTGCTGATCATAGTAGGTTTCCGTAGCCTCACTGGAATGCATTACAGAGCACGTCTTTATTCACATGCATTAACTTATTTGATCTGTTGAGAGAGATTTCAGAAACTAGATTATTACAGTTTTGTGACTGGCAATAGGAGGCATGCTCAGTGATGTATTCCTGAATACGGGATTCTGGTTAATCCAACATTTTGTGGACTGAGCTTCATGCTTTACGACATTCAGGGAGGACACTTTAAGTCTAATGAAGGCAGGATGGGAACTGAACCTTAAAGAACCTGTTTGGCCCTGCAGAATTTTCTAGGTCCTCACTACTCCCTGCAAATGTCTGAGGACCAGCGGCATTGGCATCACTTGGGACTTTGTAAGAATGCATAGTCTCAGGTGTTGACCAGATCTCCATTTTAACAAGATCCTCAGGAGATGTCTATGGTTTTTGACAACACGAGAAGTACAGGTTCAGTTTGAGGGATTTGCCCTAGATTAATGGTTCTCAACCCTGGCTGTGCATTAGTAACCTTGTGGAAGACAGATGCTGAGATGCTCCGCATAAGCCTTGCCTCCTGGTATTTACACCCAGGGTGTAATTCCCTCCCTGTGAGCATGGGGGAGGACGTGTGACTTGCACATGGCAAGAAGATGGGACGTCATGTCTATGCTAGGTTACATAAGATCTAACTTCTGTCTCACTAGCAGGCTCTCTCCCTTGCTAGCTTCTGTGATGCAAGGGGCCAGGCTGGGAAGGCCCATGTGGGCAAAAAACCAAAGGTGGCCTTCTGCCAACAGCCATCAAGAAATTGGAACGACATCAGAGTTTCAGGAGAGTGGATCTTTCCCCAGCTGAGCCTTCAGATGTGACCCCCGCTCCAGCCAAAGCCTTGATTGTTGCCTTGTGAAAGATGCTGGAGCAGAAAGAAGCTCCAGCTGAGTCATGTCCAGATTCCTGACCCCCTAAAACATGAGATAATAAATGTGTGTTGTTTCGAGCTCCTTCCATTGTGGCAATTTGTTATACCGCAGCAGAAAATCTTAAAAAGAGAACAAACACAAGAACAGCTACAGTTCAGCATCCAAGGTCATCTTCTGGCAATTAAATTGGTGTCTCCAGGGGTTGGTCCCAGCAATGGTATTTAAGAGACTCTCCCCATATGATGTTGATGCACAGCTGAGGCTGAGGAGCCCTGCCCCAGACACTGCTGTTGGAAAGCTGTCTCCAATGATTATAGGTTCACTGTGTGCCCTCCCCCTGCCTCCCTACCCCAATCTGTGGTCACTTGAGCTTTCCGATTGCTCACACCTGGGCTAGCGAGAATAGAATTTTTTCTCCAGTTTTCTTCCACTTGTCTCACTCTGGCATGAGGGGGTTCTGGTAGCCTTTCTGTCAGGAAGACAAAACCTTTGGGAAGATGACATTGCTGCCACGATGTGTGATGCTGTCATCCAACCATCCAACCATCCAACCATCCATCCATCCATCCTTGGGAAAGGACCCTAATGCAGAGTCTGGGGCCGAAGAGGCTGGAGCCTCCATCCGCTGGGCCTTTGAAATCAGAGCTTTCATATCATATTCACACATCTGAAACAAATCAGAGGAGGAAGGACAGACACAAGGTAATGGCTCAGATGGACTCTGGCAGAATGGATGTCCTGAGGACAGATGAGAGAAGGCCTACAGTGACTTTCCTGTGTCTTAATGGGTCAGGCTGTTTTCCAGAGTGGGCCAGTCTGCCACCATCACCCAGTCGAGATATCGGGAACACAACCTGGGACACCCCCAGCCAGCTGCTTTACGACTTGGCCTGCCACTCCCCTGGCTTATCCCGGGTCATGTTTTCCAAAGATAAGCAGTTAAGGGGCATGTCGGAGACAGGGGATTTATGGCCTAGAAACTCGACTTCCCTGCCCTAGGTGGCTGTCCCCTGACCTCGCCTGGGGCTTCCAAGACTGACCTGTGGAAGAATAATGTTTATAAGAGGATTTCCAGGAAGCCAGGTCAAGGGGAGGGGGGTGGTCCACACCTGAGAACCATGCAATCTTGAGAACTTGAAAATCTTGAAAAGAGCTTGAGCATTAACCAGTGGTGCTCTTGCACAAAATGCTGTAAGAATGTAGGATCCAACAGCCTAGGTTTCAAAGGCTGGCTCTGTCACTTGGGCAAGTGGCTTAATGAGCCACATCGTTCTCACCTGTAAAATGGGGAGACTAAGAACACTTAAGCGAGCTGCAATGTATGTCAGTGCCGCTCACAGCAGCATGGTATCTGAAAAGAATAAGTTCTCAACAAAATCTATTGCCCCACTTTTTCCTGTCACAGCTGGGGGCACGGGAGTTGAGGTGTCCAATGGGGGTACAATATCCTGGGGATTCTCCTGCAGAGTGGAGGGGGGCACACAAAATATCCCAGCAGAAGTCTGCCTGTCTGCTGGCTGATAACCTGTGTGAACAGACTTTTCCACACATTCAAGGATCTATACATTCTTTTCCCCAGGAACCAATGGCTCAATCACGGATAGTTTCTTTCCTGTTGTCCCAAAGCTTGTTTATTAAGGGTCTTTTCAAAATGGCCAGGTGCCTTGTCTTGTGACTGCACAGGACTTTTGTTTTCATGAGGCAAGTTCTTGCACACGAAGCCTCATCATTCGGCATCGTGGGGACCCTGCCCAGCAAGGTGTGAGAGTAAGACTCAGGACGAGGACTATCATCACGACAGCACAGCACAGGCTGACCTGGGGCTACACCGGGGGCCTCACTGGGGTTTTTCCTGCACTTCCCATGGCAGTCTGGGCGAGCTTTTCACAAAACAGTGGTTTTAATGTTTTGTTTGTTTGTTTATTTGTTTGTTTTACAAAATGAGGAATGGAGGCTCAGAGAGTAAAGGTCAACACAGCCAGGACTCTAGATCCAGAGACGAGAATGCAGTATGGCTCCTGATCCATAACCAGTGACTTCCTACAAATGAAATTCCTGATAACCATGAATTATTATTCCTCCTTTGCCACTTGAGAGTGCAGACCCCAGGTGCCAGGTCCTGGAAGCTCCTCCTGGAAAGGTCCTCAGTTTGGGAGCGTGGACTTAGTGGGATGGTGTCCCCATGAGACCGAGGATGGCCCCAGAGTGGCAGGTGGAGGCAGCAGAAATTAGCACCGGTTTGGGAGCCAGGAAAGGGGAGTCCCAGTCCTGGCTTTCGCACTTGTGAGCCCTGTTTCGGAAAACCCTTTGGGTTTTCGTGGTCTCAGTTACCCTTTGTAAAATGGGGATGACAATACTTAACCTTGAAAGCTGGAAGGGAACCATACCTGGAAAAGCCAAGTGCTATTTAGATGCAAATGATGATATTATTCTGGCCTAACCAGTTGTCCTGGGAACTGTGCTCAGGTCATGCACACTGACCCATCCTCACCTTATTCCAACTCCCTTTCCAAACACTCCTTGTTGTCTTTTGGTTTGTGGAAGAAAGCAAACAAAGCAAAAGCCCCAGACTTCAAGTTAAAGCACTTTAAGGACTTTCTTTGCTGCTTGAACAGATGACTTAATCTCCTTGACCTGGGTTTCCTACCTGGGAATGGGATAAGCCAGTCTCACGGGTGTGTGGAGGGTGCTGAGCGAGTCAATCCATGCAGAGCACTTGTACAGTGCCTGACACCAAGGATGTGCTCAAGACATGTTAGTTCTGTTATTAAAGATTAATGTTTCCCAAGTCTTAGGGGACTCACCCCTGCCCTCTTCCATTTCTCCACTCCCCTTCTCCCTCTGTCCTCCAGCAAAACTCCCTGTAACCACAGGGCCTTTGCACAGCTGCCTGGAAACCTCTCCATTCCCCTGCTGGCCTGATTAACTCCTCCTCCTTTTCTTTAGCCTTCTACAATCTATCCCCTCTCCTGAACTCCATGTGCAGATGCCTCTGTAAACACTCTTATCATGCTGTTAACTTCCCTTAGGTCTACTCATTTATGATTTTTTTTTTAAAGATTTTATTTATTTATTCATGGAAGACACAGAGAGAGAGGCAGAGACACAGGCAGAGGGAGAAGCAGGCTCCATGCAGGGAACCTGATGTGGGCCTTGATCCCGGGTCTCCAGGATCACATCCTGGGCTGAAGGCGGCGCTAACCCGCTGAGCCACCAGGGCTGCCCTCATTTATGATTTGAAATAATGTATTTATCTGTATGGTAAATAGATCTGTTAGTTCTGTGATGGAGAATTGTATATTCTCCCTTTTTATGTTTCCAGAGCCTAGAACCACTCCTGACACATAAAGATGCTCAATAACTATTGAAAGAATGAATAAAGGAACATATAAAGTGATCTTTCTGCTTGGGTCTGAGGGTACAATGGAGCTTGTGAAGTCCCTGCATCCTGTTTCTCAACAGAACAGTACGATTAGCTTGAGGTCACTGGTGAGATTTATGAGTGCCCCACAACTCCTGGTGCAATTCTGGGAAGCAAGGGCCGTGTCCTCAGGCCACTTTCCCACGGCTCTGGGGTAGGAGGAAGTTGCCCACAGTGTTCTCCTCCTTTGTGGTCCAGAAAAATCTTTGGATGATGGGTGGATGCCCTAGGAGAGATGCCAAAGAGAATGTCTGGGGGCTGACTGGGATGGAGGGAGACGAGAAAGGATGGGTCCCTTTATATCTTTCTTCCACAGTCAGAGAAGCCCGTGGTTAGTACTGATGTTTCCAGCTGACCCAATAAAAATAAGAAAAACAAAAACAAAAACAAAACCCCCTGGAGACCATATAAATGCTTCTTGTATGCCTAGAACGGTGCCTGGCCCACAGAAGGGTGTGGCAATGAATGAAATGAATGAATGAATACCAGGCATTGTATTAAGCACGATCCACACAGAATTTCATTTTATCCTCAGAACAGTCTTGCAAGGGAGGCTCTATTATTGTTACTCCCATTTTATAGAAAAGCAAACAGGTTAGAGAGATGCACTGTTGTGTTTCAGGTACTCTTAGTATTAGAAGGAATGTGATCTCTCTCTCTCTCTCTCTCTCTCTCTCTCTCTACCTCTCTGCATTTCTCCTGCCTGTGTCTGGGATCCCTGACTTCACCATGTCATCTGGAATCTTCTCTACTTTTTTCCTGCTTCTCCCAGCCCCCACCCGATGCCTGGGGCACGTTGGTGAGGATGGCATGTTGTACCTTGGACATTTGTTTCAGGGTGTGGGGATAATCTGTTTGGGGATCAAATTGACAGGCTTGTTGGACTGTTAGTGACAACAGCTACTGTTTACTGAGCCCTACCCTGAGTACATCCTCTTCCCAAATCTCCCTGTCCTCCCTGGGAGGGAGGTGTTGTCTTTGGACCCATTTTAAAAATGAGAAACAGAGGCTTACAGAGGAGAAATGAAGCGGCTTGCCTGGCATCACATCTGTGCTAGTTTCGAGGACAGCGAACATCAGTGGCTTAAGACAAAAGAAATTCATTCTTTTAGTTCAGGAGGCAGGGAATCTGGAATCAAGCTGTCAGCAGGATGGGCCACGCGCCCTCCGGAGGGTCTGGGGAGGATCCTTTCTCATGTCTTCAGCTTCCGGTGGCTCCTGGTGTTCAGTCTCTGCCTCCGTCTTCCTCTGGTTTCTCTGTATCTCCTCTCTTTTCTGTCTCACATAAGGACGCCCATCAAAGGATATGGAGCCCTCCCAATCCAGGTTGACCTCAACTCGAGATGCTTACATTAATAACCTCTGCAAAGACCCTTATTCCAAACAGGGCCACATTCTGAGGTCCCAGGTAGACATATCTCTTGAGGGCTGGGGCGCTATTTAACCCACTACAAGGTCTGCCAAGTGCCGGAGCAGAGAATTAACACCAGACTGGACACACTCCAAAGCCCATGCATTAAACTGACACATGATACTTAGAACATTCACAAAAGTAGTGAGCTTTCTTTAACTTATTAGGGACCCATGGTTCTTGACTTTGGGCATCACAGGATATTGAGTCTCATCAAAAGAGATTCATAATTTTCAAACAAAGAGAAGAAACTCGACTTTGTGTCTAGAGATCTCTTCCCCGCCCCCTCCTTGCCACCACACACCACTGGACTGGCCACCAGGTGTGTCTGAGCTGTCTCTGCCTCCCTACCATCACATCTTTCACACCTCCAGTGCGTCCTCGTGCCCTACCCTGTGACCCAGATGGAAGCCGTTATGGTGGCATTTTAGGCTGGAGCACAGGGGAATATTGTGATTACCTCTCATGGGGAATGTTTAGTCTACAAGCCATTGTCATTTGCAGGATGCACAGAAGGAAATTAGAAGAGCCTCCACACTGTTTTCCACAATGGTTGCACCAATTTGCATTCCCACCATCCATGCCCTTGAGTCTCCTTCCTTCCACATCCTGACCAACACCTGTTAGCTCTTGTCTTTTTGATAATGGCCATTCTGCCAAGGTGTGAGGTGATATCACCTGTGGCTTCAATTTGCATTTCCCCATCATTAGTGATATGAGCATCTTTTCAGATATCTACTGGCTTTTTGTATGCTTTTTTGGAGAAATGTCTATCCTGGTCTTTTGCCCAGATTTTAATTGGGCTATTTTTTTGTTTGTTTGTTTGTTTGTTTTTGTACTGTCAAGTTTTTGACTTTCTTACATATTTTAGATACTGATCTCTTATCAGGTATATGGTTTACACATTATTTTCTCCCATTCTAAATTTTCAATTATGCAAGATGAGTAAGCTCTGGAAATCTCATAGTTAACATTGTATAATTGAAATTTGTGAAGAGTAGATCTCAAGTGTCCTCAACACACACGCATTCAAGCAGTTGGGAGGTGATGGGTATGCTAATTAGCTTGATTATGGTGATTGTTTTACAATGTATATGTCTATCAAGATGTTAAATTATATGCCTTAAATATATACAATTTCTATTTGTGTATACGAAAAAGGAAATTAGTGTAAGAATGAGAGATTTGTGCCAACCCTGGGGCCTGGCAGGCTTCGTCAGCCATACAAAAATTTGACTTAAGAGTTGGTGGGATGTTGGGGACTTTGGGAAAGAGGCAGGTGAGATCTTCCACTTTGGCATTCTGCTTAGGTGATGGATTTACATTGTGGATTTTTTGCCTTTATGATCTTAGAACCTTTTCTTGTATCTACCTTCCTAATAGCCCTGAAAGAAGACAGAAACAAATACCAGCCAGGAATAAAAGAGCAGGAGCGTGGGAGCGGTCAAACAGGATATTCAGAGTCCAGAATAAATTGAAGGTTGGCTGATTCTCAAGTTCTTATGCACAATTGACCCAAACGCAGTCCCTCTTGGAAGAAGAGGGTCAAAACCTGTCTTGTGTTCTTTTCTGTTGTAAGGCGCTATGATTAAAAATCAGGCTCAGGAATCAGAGCTGAATCAGAAACCCAGGCTGCTTCTCATTTACTGGCTGTGCAACCTTTGGCAAGTGTCTTAAGGCTGCTGAGCCTCAGTTTTGGAATCTGTACAAAGTGAATATTAACATCAGGCTTATTGTGGGTATTCGATGAACTGCCAGGGATAGACTGCTCAGCCCAGTGCCTGGTGCAGAGATAACACTCAAAAAATGTCCGTTCTGTTGCTTGTCCCTGCCTTGTCCACCAGTCAGCCAAGCCATCGTTCCCTGATTTCTTCTCAGATCCCAGTGAGGTGGTGATTCATGCTCCTTCTCCCACCCAAATAGGGCAGCTGGCTCAATTTCCCGGTACTCTGTGTCCCTGGGCTCTGATCCCATCGTGAGATTGTCACCCTGTTCCCACCTCACCGTGCAGCAAGCAGCCTTTTCTCTGCTTGTTTGTTCTTTCCTGTTTGCTGAGAGTTGATGTCATTAGTTTAATACCGGCTCCCAGACATTAGGCTCTGCGTCTCTGTAACTTGCTCTGTGTTTATACTACAAGGATGCTTAATAGTGTTTGGTGACGACGGTGTACTACAAATGACAGCTGAGTCAAGAATGCTTTCCCACTGGCCTGAATCAGCCAAGGGAGGGCTTTAACCATCATTCTTACCGCAAACAGATGTTTAGCACATAATAGATGCTAGGTGGGAGGGATGTAAAGATGATGAGGATAGGTTTCTATCTTGTTTGTTTATCTGTAGAATCTGAGCTTTTGGAGGTCAGGGACCATGTTTTGAGCCCTGTCACAAAGTCCAGTGCTTAACAAAGTGTCTGGCACATAATGAGTGGCAAATACGTATTTGTTTTTTTCACTGTTCACTGTTCATTTGAGAATTATTTTTGAACTACCTACAGTATATGAGCCTTTGTGCTAGGTTTTGGGAATACAACAGTAAACAGTAAAAACATAAACAGTAAAAAAAGGCAGTCTTTTTTTAGGGGGGGTATGACAGATGTGTAAATGAGTAATTAAATTCACAGTGGCAAGTCCTAAAGTAGAAGGGCAATGGCACACATAGAATACTTAGTCAGTGCTCCTCTCATATATAAACATTTGATCTAGGTTTTTTTTTTTTTTAAGATTTTGTTTATTCATGAGAGACACATAGAGAGGCAGAGACACAGGCAGAGGAAGAAGACATCTCCCCTGAGGGAGCCTGATGTGGGACTTGATCCTAGGATCCCAGGACTAGAACCTGAGCTCAAGGCAGATGCTCAACTGCTGAGCCACCCAGGCATCCCTTGAGCTAGGTTTTGATGGAGAAGTGGGAGTCTACCAGATGGAGAAGGTGGTTCCATGCAGAGGACCAACATGTAGAACCTGGTGTTTTATGGAATAGCAAATGGCCTGTTATGACCAGAGCTCACAAGATGAGTGAGGGAATGAATCTGGAAAGATAATTTTAAGGCAAAAGGTAGCAATGAACGGATTTACATGGAATGCCTTAGTCAGATTTGTGTTTTCTAAAGACTGCTGTAGAGGTAGAATGGAGGATGGGTTGGGGATTTTTAACAGAAGCTTCTCTTGGTGGACATGGTGGAAAAACTCAGAGCCAGAAGACCTTCCGTATCCAATGGAACCTAACTTTCTGACTTGTAGCTTTTGTCAATAGTGTAAATAATCCCACTATGGCTGATTTCAAGCTATCAGCATGGTGTCACCAAATGCAAAGTTGGAAAGAGATGTGTATCATTTTTTTGTGAACCTTTTTGTGAACACGGTAGAAAATATCAGAGCCAAAATATTTCCCTGTGTCCCTTATAGAGCAGGCTCTATAGGGATAATGTTGGGGAAAGCTATGGAAGATGTACACAGGTAGCCCAAATGTGAGGTGGTATGTAGAGGGTACACCAACATTCAATCCACTCTTTTTCCATAAGCATTACCCGTGCAAGGGTTTGTCCTTCTAGACGTACGGTTTGGATGGGATTATCTGACACCCTGCTCCAAGCACCAGTAAGTGCAAGCAATGAGTGAATCCCCTCCCCAGACTCCAGTCATCGGCTCAGGGATGCGTATTTAGCTAATCAGAACCTGTGATATGAAGAAGATGCTTATTTGGGTTTCTGATAAAGACAGATTTTTTTTTTATCCTTTCCAAGGGAGCCACCAGAGGAGATCCTCCTTCTTCCTCAGAATGAGCAACCATGTCACTAACAGAAAGGAAGCTCCCAGAGCATGAGAAGGCACTGTATGAAAGTTCAAATCTAACACTTTCCAAGACAGAGTGGAGAGATGGAGAGAAGCTGGGTGCTTGTTTTAACTCCTGGGTATTTCTTTTAATTTACCTCATCTGATACGGATATTTTGGTTGTGTGGACCAATAAGTCTCCACTTTTGGTTAAGCCTATGTGTCAGTTGAGTTTCTATTCTTTCCAGCTGATGGTATGATCCTCACTTTTCACCGACAACCACTACCACCTTTATGACCCACTTAACTTATGAAATGACCAACTCTGAATGCACAGCCTGTCGAAAAGGCAGATCAAGCAACTACAACCTTGAGAAGATTTGAATAGTGCACCTTGTTATTGGGTAGACAAGGCTGTGAATCCACCCTAGTGGCATTCTAGAAGACATGGATTGGGTTTCAATGGCATTATTATTTACACATAGATGTGTAAGCATTTGCTATGTGTTACACCCTGTTCTAGGGGTTCAAGATGTAGCAGAGAACAAAAATCTGGTTTCCTAAAGTGGACACACCTTCCTATCTATTTGCTGGTTGAACTCCAGGCAACTATCTCAAGTGAGCAGGGGATATCTGATGGCCTTCTTTGCAGAAGAGGAAAAGCAAGGCTTAGAGAAGTAATTTACTGAGTAATTACTGAGTAATTTACTGAGGTCTCCAGCTTGTATGTGGTAGAACAGTGTCAAGAATCCAGGTCTCTAGACTTCTTTTGTGGTGTCCCTTCATTACAGCTGGCAACTGTGACCTTTTACCTATAAGCACACCCAGAATCCTCTTGTCCTTTCTTTTCTGAGCACATTGTTTATGTTGGATCTTTTCTGCTTGCCTCTCCATCTCCACTCCTCATCTTTCTTTGTGTCCTCTGCCTAAGTAGCTGACCTATGTGGATGGAATCAGTAGGCTCCTTTGCCCTCTGTCTTCTGGCTGGGTTTGACCAGTGGTGTCCCTGGAAGGAGATGGGAGGGAGGAAGGAGAAGGAGATTGCTATACTTATTCCATTGCCTCCCTCCCTTCTGTGTTGCCTTGGTCTGTCTGTGTCCTTGGACTCAAGGTTGCTACTTCTAACCAGGAAGCCCTTGCTACCCGACTCCCTTTCCTTGGGTCTGGTAACCACCTATGTGTTTTCCTCTCAGCCCCAGGAATGTACGTACCATTAGGCTTTTCAGCACTTAAGTCATGAGTTGCAGAGAACAAGAAGGGGTAGAGTACAGTGACAATGTCTGTACCTGAGAAGGAATTGCAGACCGGGGCTCCAGGGGATGACGTGAAGAACAGGCCATGTGACCTGGGTGACCACTGGGGCAAGGAGGATGGAAACACCCTTGAAACAGATCTGAACCCAATTTACAGCCTGGAGCTCAGAATCACAATCTAGAGCCTAAAGTCCATCCTAGCTCAGCTGGGCACAATCAGTTTACAGATCTGTGAGCATGAGAATAGCCAGTTGTTCTTATAATCCAGTGAATTTGGGGACAGTTTGTTATGCAGCATTGTTGTGTCCTTGCTGACTAATACAGATGGCTGGGGTCACTTGGGTGATGGCTCTCATATGCAGCACTGTTGGATCATCACCCCTTGGTGTTTGCTAAAACAGTCAACTTTCCCATTGCAATGTTTCTAGCATAGTCATGGGACTGCCCACGAGCCTCATGCAGAATTTTAACCCTGTTCTTTCTTTTCCTGATAACTTCTGTACACCATGGTGGATGGGCCTTATGAGCATGTCATTGGGAACAAGACCTATGGGGCAATGAATTAAAGAGCAGGAAGTCCTTCCCCTCCCACTTTTCACTCCCCTTTTCTGCTCCCCATTAAGCCATGAAAGTTAGCATACCTCAGAGCTTTGAGTGACTCAGAATTCATTTGGGAGAAGGATACATGGATGGTGACATGTGGAAGAAGTTACTTATCCAACATGGATGATGTCATTGAAATGGAGGAAGGCAGAAGCCCGCCAAACCAGTAAGGGACATTTCCTCTAGGAAACAGCGTGCCCTGATGTATGGAGTGTTTGACTGTGTTCGGCACGAACACAACTTAGCTTTTCTTTTTATGAAAGCAATAAGCATTTATAAAATTCCACCTCTTCCACCCTTCACCTAACTTATGAGCCCTTTAGCTATAACCTTCTTGTGACCCGCAGCTTATATAGACCCAAGTCATTTAAAACTCAATCCAAAGTGAAACACGTTTCAGCCATGGTAAAATTAATTCCCTCACTCACCATTGGTCTGGACCTCATGGGGGAATCTGTGGCTTGAGGGGGGCTGGGGAACAGCAAAGAAGGAGAGTTTTGTGAATAGAAAGAGGCTTCTAACAGGAAAGATATTTATAAAGCTGCATTTGGGTACTGTTCAGTTTGGAAGGAATTTGTTATAATGGCAATATATAAATCTTTGAATGGCCTCATAAATCATAGCGTCAGGCCCAGCCAATCAGAAGCCATGAAAACCTGGCGCTTTGGAGCACTCAATCGTTACTAGAAAGATCCTGTGTGGCTCCTTGGAAGTGGAATCGGAAAATCTGGCTACATTTGGGGGTGTGTGGAATGTCTTGAATTACTTCTCAAACATTTTAGATTTGATAAAACCCAAGACACGGCTTTTCCAGCCCCACTTCCCTTCTTCTCCACCTCCAATAATTATTAAACCCATGTGTACATCAAGAGAGGCTTAATCCATGTGTTTCTGATTCATTTACACTTAACTCATCAAAATATTGTTTTTAAAGGGCTGTTTGTTGTCCAAAAAGCCTTTTCCCCTAAAGCTTGAAAGCTTAACTTCGCAGAAGCAGGAAGCTGCTTTTTGCCAAGAGTAAATGGGTGAGAAGTCCAAAGGGCTCGGGGTTTTGAAGTATGTGTAACGAATGTTCAAACAGGTTCTGAGCGGAGCCAAGTCTACTTTTCTATCTCTGAGAAATCTCAAGAGAGCCGTGGGGTGGAAGTTTCAAGGAACATCATCTCTTCTCAAACCCCATGAAATTGCATTCCAATGAGAATCAGGGCCAAACCAACCAGAAATACAAGATGCAGGGATGGGGGAGACTGAGGACAGTGACCCTGTGAAATGAGAACAGATATGCCTTGAATGTTAGGAAAAAAGCCACATGTCTTATGTCACAGCAAAGTCACTAATGGTGCTTTTTTGTAGTGTTGTCTGACTGAAGGGCTGACATCATTGGGTTCTTACCCTGCTTCAGGCAGGGGTGTCCACACTTGCCATGTGTAAGGACTCACCTGACACCCTGATGAAGGTGGTACTATGAGTATCTCTATTTTACAGAGGAGGAAACTGAGTCATGGAAAAGTTGACTTCCTCTTTGGATAGGAAAAAATGAGGTGGGGTTTCAAACCCAGTTCATCAGCCTCTAAGACCTTTCTTAGAGGTCCTCTTTCTTTGTGTCCCTACACTGTGTGTGGCTTGTTTGTGACTGTTTCATTCATTAAACAGATGTGGATGGAGATCCTGCTACATGTTGGTCACTGGAGATTCTATATAAAGGAAGCGGTATAGTCCCTATCCCCGTGGAATGTAATTTGATGGTGGCAGACACACACATCAAGCAAAATGATCAATTTGAGCTCTGAGAAGTGCGCAGGTGTAATAAGGATGACTTGACTTGGGGTGGGGGGTGGGAGCAAGGTATACTTGATCTGGGGAATCAGGGAAGACAGTCTTGTGTATGTGACATTTTCATTCCAGGTTAGAGGATGGTATTATGAGTTGAATTGTGTCTGCCCTCACTCCCCCAATTTATGTTGAAATCCTAACCCCCAGAACCTCAGGAAGTGACTTTACTTGGAGATTGGATGATTGTGGATGTAATTTGTTAAGATGAAGTCATCCTGAAGACCCCTAGTCCAATATGACTGGTGTCCTTAGAAGAAGGAGAAATTTGAAGACAGACAAGCACACAGGGAGAACATCATGTGAGCATGAAGGCAGAGATTGTGGTGCTGCATCTACAGGCCAAAGCATGCCAGATATTGGCAGCAAACCACCAGATGCTGGGAGGGAGGCATAGACCTAGTACCTTCAGAAGGAACATGGCTCTGTCCACATCTTGATCGTGAATGTCTAGCAGCTAGAATGGTGAGACAGCCCAAGAAGTGGGTTTTAGTTGCTCAGTTTGTAGTGCTTTGTGATGGACACTCTAGCGAACTCATGCAGGTGGGAAGGTGTTAGTCAAGTGAAGAGGGATGGGAGGGAAGATTGAGTGAAAAGGAAGAGAAATCCAGAAAGAAGAGTGGGCATGTTCCAAAGCCCTGAGTGGGGAAGGAGCTTGATGCATGTTGGGATGTGGAACCAGGGGGGTGGAGAGGGAACAGGTGAAGATGGGGCAGATGGAAACCAGACTCTGGCATCTCTAATACGTAATGTGGCATCCATACTGGGGAATTGTGAAGGCTTTAACCAGCAAAGGGCCTTACGTAGGGAGGGACATGACTGGGTGTGAGCATTAGAAACAGTGCTCTGGCTACTGTGTGGAGGTTGAACTTGGGTGACAGTATGCAAGGATGGATGTAGAATTATTTGAACCTACTGTGGTTGCTCCCAGGAGTTTCAGCTAAAGTGTTCAGCTTGGTTGTCCCTAAAAGGCCATTTTCATCAAACCATTTCTCTACCCAGAGACATTTATTCACTCATGAAGTTGTCTTTTCCTTTTAATATGCTGGGTTCGGAAACCTCACTGTCCAATATGGTAGCTGCATGTGGCTTTTGAGATGAAAATGAAATAAAATTAAATATTTAATTCCTCCGTCTCAGCGAGATCAAATGTGCCTGAGACACATCATTGTGGAAAGTTTTATTGGACTGCCCTAACCCAGGGAAGCAGAGGAATAAGAGACCATCTCTACTTTGCTTTTAGATCAGTAACAAAATCTCAGGTGTTGGATTTTATGGACCAGTAAGAATTTCTAAAAATAGGTTAAGAGACTGGAAAGTCAACTTAGAGAACTGGAGAAGGTATTTGCAGTGCTCGTGGCAGAGAAGGGGCTCTGTGCAGAACAAATAAAGAACTCTCCCCAGATCAGAACACAACTTGAACAGGCACTTTCCAAAGGAGAGCGTCCAGAGAGTCAATATGTTTGTGAAGAGGTGCTCAATCTTATCAGTAGTCAGAATGCCAATTAAAGCCACAATAAGATACTACTCACATCCACCAGAGTGGCTCAGATTAAAAAGACTCTCAATACTAAGTGTTGGTGAGGATGTGGAGTGACTGTTGCTTTCATAACGGCTGGAGAGGTTGTCATGGGCACAGCCTCTTTGGAAGGGAGTTTAGTATTATCCACTAAAGATGGGGTGGCCATATCATTTATTATTCAAACTGGTTTACTTTGGGAAGCAAAGGGAGTTGGTTAAATGGCTCAACAGGCATTGATGAGGACTTATCCTAAGGGTATATAGCTGACCTAACCAAAGTTGAATGTATTTATACCTATGATTCAGGATTGCCACACCTCAGTGTGTGTGTGTGTGTGTGTGTGTGTGTGTGTGTATCAGCAGGAATGTATACCTGAGTGACAAAATGCATGTACAATGTGTTCCTAGCAGCACTATTGGTAATAGCTCCAAACCAGCAACAACTAGAATTGCCCATCATGCAGTGGAATACTGTATCAACAAAAATCAACGAGCTTGTGTTAGATACAACAATGTGGGTGAATATCAGAAACATGTTGGACAAAACCAAACCCAAGGTACAAAAGAACATAATTCCATTCAGAAAACTGAAAACAGGAGTATTATATCAGAAATCAGGCTGGGAGTTTCCTTTGGAGAGGAGGGACCTGCCAATGAAAAACAAGGGACATGAGGGAAACTTCTGGGATGCTGGTGATATTTGATTTTTTGAGCTGAATGGTGGTTACGTAGGTGTTCATTTTATGACAATTCTGTTGTAGAGCCTCCTTTTGGGCTCTTTTCTCTGTGTGTGCCATATTGTATAATTAGAGATTAAAGCAAAAATATTATCTGGGGCTTGTCATAGAGATGTTAGGTTTTTATTTTGCCTAACAAATGAATTTAAAAGAATGATGGTTACCTTCCTTCCTATAAAACCAGCACTTTATGAAGGAAAAATAATTAGACACCAAAGTAGAAGGGACATAATTTCCAAATTAAGGGAAGTTCTGTGAATTGGATAGGTTTTGTGTTTTGAAGAACTTACTAGATTGATGTTACTTTAATTGTTTCACAGAGGGCTGATAAAAACTTCAACACAGTCTGGCATTTGGAAATCTTATTAGTAGTCAGAATGCCAATTAGTGGCTATTGGCTTAGTGGGGCCTATTCACTGGCTCCTCATCACTTTCACAGGGTTTCCAACGTCTCTTCTTTGGAACTGAAGATGTCTTATGAAATAAATCAGGGAAGTGCTGGAGGTTAAACAAAGACCAACAGGTTTTCTTGCTGCCGGACTTATCAGAGCCTTTACTATTGCTCACTTTGACTCCAGGAGATGCATAGAAAATGCAGCACTTCCCAATCTTGTTTGCTGATAGAACCATGATTCGGTTGAACAGGGACAGGTGATCCAGGCAACATACTTTGGAGACTCTAAGAGAACATATGTAGCCCACAAAGCTTAAAATATTTATTATCTGGACCTTTACAGAAAAAGTTTGTTGACTCCTAGCCTAAGAGGATGTGGTCTTAACTCTTAAAGTTCAAAACTTTCCAGAATCTGGCCCTCTCCAATCTGCTTTTCAGTGTTATCTTTCTGTATCAGTCTCCTGTGTATGATACATCTGCTTCAGTCACGTGCATTCAGCAAAACTCTTCTGCTCTGTGCCTTTCCTTAAGCTATTCTCCTTGGCTGGACAGAGGGACCCCCTTTTCACCCCTGTCCCTTTCTCATTTCACAACCCTGGCTCAAGAGCCTTCTTCTCCGGGAAGCCTTTCCTGATTTTTCATCTCCATTCGACTCAGGACATCAGCTTCCTGAATCTCTCATTGCTCTTGCATTGAGTTCTTTAACGGTGGTTCCTGCATATGCTACTTAGGGATAAATTGATTAGAACAGAAAGCCCAGATTTTGTGTGCGTAAACAAGTTAGGTATTGATTTCTCTCTTTTGGAAATCCAGAGGTGAGCAGACAAGATTGAGCCTGCTGCTTTGCCATGGAAGCTTCCACTTCCAAAGTGACCTCATAGCCCAGTATGGATGCTTTGGGCCAAGCCATCATATCCTCATTCCAGCCAGCTAAAAAGTGAAGGTGTTTTGCCTTATATCCTTTTGACTAGAACTCAGAAATTAGTTACATGATTATACCTTGGTATGAGGAAGTTGAGAACTGTAGCCTCTCCACACCGACCCCAGGCATCACGTGTCTAAGGCTAGGGAGGACAACTGACCATGCGTTCCATGCACTGTGAGCTCTTCTGACTGTGTCCGCTTCAGCTCTGAGCCCTAGCATATCACCTGCAGTAACAACACTAGTTTTGCTTTGAGGGAGCCACCCTTCTCCCAAGGGTAGAATGCCAACTGAAGTGCTGTCTTCCCTTAGTTGTGGGCTGAGGGTGAGACTCAGGAAGATCAGCCAGGCTCTCCAGAAAACTGAAGTCTTGGGTGGATGCAAAACTAAATAGGGTTGGAGCTGATTTGTCCAGACTGCAGTGCCTTGAAGAGTGCCACCACCAGCTCCTGGCCCTGGCCGCGGTGCCCTGCTTCTTGTCTTTTTGGAGGCATTTCTTCAGGGTGTGTGGGCCACCCAGTAACTTTCCAAGAATGTCCTGTTTTGCTTACATTGCCCAGAGTTGGCATTTGTTGCTCATAGCTGAGAAAATCCTAAAGGAATACTCTTGTGTCATCAGGGCTGAAGAGTGGATGAATGGAATCAATCAGTCTGAATCATAAAGCGCTCCCCACGCCGGCCTCAGATGACTGTCGTGTTTGACCTGGTTCAGGACACGGATGATTTACATGACATGAGGCGCCATTCAAAGAGGAGGGAACCACTGAGCTCACAGGGTTTTAGATGTCACAACCCCAAGTCCCCTGGCCTAGGAGGGTCTCGTGTTTTACTTTCTTGTCAGATTCATAAATCTGAGATGAAGAAGGTAAAAAAAAAAACAAACAAAACAAAACAAAACTAAGTAAACTCCCTGGAGACTCCTGCCAGGTATTTCCCTGGGATGGATTATTTATCTTTGGATGCTCATTGGTCGGGATCTTTGCAGACGTTGCCTCTGCTATTAAACATGCTTATTTCTGGACCATCAGAGTCACCTTAGAGTGTGAGACCATCAGGCAAACCTGTTAAAACCTGGAACTCTCAAATATTAGACAGTCACCCTCACCTTTCCTAATGTGGAGTAAGGTCAGCAGTGTCTCTGCAGACCTTCCTGCCTTGCCCGGCCAACACCAATGTCACTCCATCCTAGTCCCTGCAGGCTTTCGAGAAATTCAGGCAAATGCCAACTCATGAGCATTTAACTTATGATAAGTGGGAGTGAACCAACCAACTTATGGTTGGTGGGAGTGAATATGCATTTTACCATAGAAGCAATACCCGTGCAGAGTGAGAGGCATAGAAGGATCTCGTCACACACATAACAATTCCCATATATATCTTTATAGAGACATGAATATATATGGAAGTGTGTATGTGTGAGTGTAATTATATATAAATATATAATATATAATGAAATATAATAGTATATGATTTATTATATATATGTTAGAAGAACATACACCAAATTGTTAATTTTTGTATGATGGGATAGTGAGCGATTTCTCTTTCCACCATTTTTATTTACATTAAAAATGTTTTCCCTTCAATGAACATGATTAGTTGTATAATTAATCAACAAATAATTACATACCTATGAACAGATAAATATATTTTCTAAAGGTATTGCATGGGGATCCCTGGGTGGCGCAGCGGTTTGGCGCCTGCCTTTGGCCCAGGGCGCGATCCTGGAGATCTGGGATCGAATCCCACATCAGGCTCCCGGTGCATGGAGCCTGCTTCTCCCTCTGCCTATGTCTCTGCCCCTCTCTCTCTCTGTGACTATCATAAATTAATAAAAAATTAAAAAAAATAAAGGTATTGCATGTCGCAGATCAGCACTCTTAATAATTTAACTGCAGTGGTTTTAGAATTAATATTTACAAACCAACCCAAACAATGATTTTACGAGTAAGCTTATTTAAAGGACAGCTTCTGAGTATAGCATTAGATGGGAACTACATGAATGCAGGGGTGTTTTTGACTGTGTATGATATTGTGGGTATTTAGCATATAATAAAGAAGGCAGGCAGGCAGGAGGGGAAGAAGGGACCATGTGGCACGGTGGAGGGAGATTCGAAGATGGAGTGAGCATGTTAGGCTTTTAACCTGACCTCCGTCTTGACCAAGGTGTGTGGCCTTGAGCAAGTCATCTCCCCCTTGGGCCTTGGCTTTCCCATCTATAAAATGAGAAGAGAGAACCAAACTGTTCTAGATCAGGGGTTGGCACACTCTGATCTGCGGGCCCATTCTGGCCCTCTACTTGTTTTTATCAATAAAGATTTATCAGAACAACCCATGTTCATATCTTTACATATTGTCTATGGCTGCTTTCAGGCTACACTGGCAGAGTTGCGTAGTTGGAAAGTCTACACTATTTACTGTCTGACCCCTGACAGGCGTTTGCTGATCCCTGGTTTGGAGGACTCTCAAGTGAATATGCATGAGAATCCGTATTGCCTACTGTTTGGTTCTCTCTGTTGAATAGGGTTTGTCTTTTGTCATGGGGAGGGAAGGTGGTACGGGACTGCCTATGAACTTCTGTGAGCCACCTTGGTGTATGGGCTTATGTCCTCACTCTCCTGACTGCTGCTAGAGGATGAGCAGAGTTGACTCATCAGGGAGGAGGAATCTGAGGGGTGGAGACAGAAGAATCTGCCTTTCAGGTGATGCTCCTCCTGTTAGAAGATTGCCTGAGTAATTCGTTGTCCTGTCAGCATCTTTAAACGATCTGTAAAATAGATACTCAGAGCCTTCCTGTCCAGTCTCTTACGCCAGCTTATGGAAGGTTCTGAACAGTGTCCTTCATTGATCCTTGGAAACATTTTTCCTTCCTGTGTAAAATCATCACCATCATTTTCCTGAAGACGATCAGGCCATGCCTATTCTGCATGTGTGTGTTTTTCCCTCTGTTGGAGTCTCCTTGCTCTTGGGGTGTGGGGGCTCCTGAATTATAAATTATATTCTTTTCTTTGCCTTTTAATTTGATCCATGGAGGCTGAAACCTTTTCGACTGACCCCTGCACTTTCCCCACTCTGGGCTTTGCAGGCAAGACAGTTCTAATTTTCTGGGCAGATGACCCCTTGCTACACCAGCTGTGTGCCTCATCACATTCCAGAGCCTTCTCCCCACCAAACATAGCACCAATTCAGAAGTATCCACAATTTGATTCCTTGGGAAAGACCGACCTCTGGTTCTGAAGGCCTGGAGACCCTGAGGCAGGGGGTTACCAGTGCTGGTAACTGACCCCCTTCCTGGGACATTGCAAGAGCTTATTACCAAGGACCCACTCAGCTCCCACTGAAGCACACCAGCCACGCCTCAGTGTACTGCTTGGTCTTGCATCCCCAGGGGAAGCTGTCCCCACTTGACTCCGATTTCTGGGATGAGCTGAACACAAAACAAAGACCAAGCATTTCTGAGTTTCCTCCCTTCTGAGCCTTTCTGACTGATAAGCCTTTTCCAGATCCAAATCTTTTTCCTGAACCTTGCCTCTGCTGCCCAACAGCCGCTACGTTTCTCTGCAGCTGTTAGGGGAAGTTGGTTTGCGTGCAAGACAAGGGAGGGGGTGATGTGGTTGTGTTTTGCATATGACTCCACGTCTTTTAATGTCTTTCTTCTGAGGATGAAATAAAATGATGGGTACCAAGTGTTTTGTAGAGCAGTGAGTCTTGATGTACAACGTTCACATGGATCTGTTAAGATGCAAGTCCTGATGCTCTAGGTCTGGGTGGGGCCGGGGCTTCTGCATTTTTGAGAAGCTCCCAGGTGATGCTGCTGCTGCTGGTCTGAGAATCCCACTTTGAATAACAAGGTGAGGTAACGTAACAAGGCTTGAATAAATGGCATCTGACCAGATAAATGTTGGCCCCACTTACAAGTACACCAGACCCTCAGTAGCCCCTGATAGTGACAAGATGTGGGGCAGGGATCTAAAGCCGCATCTGCTGAAGCAGCCTGTGACAGTGCACGCGGGACTTCTGGTATACTTACATTATTTTTTTTAAGATTTATTTATTTGATTTTGTTATTTATTTGATTCTCTCTAGAAGTGGTGGCAGGGGGGGGATTCAGTGGGAGAGATAGAGACAGTATCTCAAGCCGACTCCACACTGAGCACAGAACCTGATGCTGGGCTCCATCCCACCACTGTGAGATCATGACTGAGCCAAAATCAAGAGTTGGATGCTAGACCAACTGTGCCACACAGCGCCCCTGGGTATTCTTAGATTATTGAGGATGGCCTATGGCTGGAAGGTGAGTGGTTCTTCTGTTCAAGCAACAGATAGTTACTGAGTGCTACTCCTCCTTCAAGCACAGTGATAATTCTAAGTTTTGGCTGAAGAGGTTTTAATATGACCTCATCTCTGTCTCGGGGTGTTTGTGTCTGTGTCTCCTATCTGAAAGGCTCTTGTTGTATGGCCCGTGCTGGCCTTTTAGGTCTCAGATCAAATGTCACCTCTTCTTAGAGACCAGTCCTGACCATCTAATCAAAAGTACCCCTGCCATAGCTCTCCACCATGTCACCCTATTTACTTCCGAACCTTTATTGATCTTCAAAATGGTTTTGTCCATTTCTTTTTTTTTAATCTTTATTTATTTATGATAGAGAGAGAGAGAAAGAGCGAGGCAGAGACACAGGAAGAGGGAGAAGCAGGCTCCATGCCGGGAGCCTGATGTGGGACTCGATCCCGGGACTCCGGGATCGCGCCCTGGGCCAAAGGCAGGCGCTGAACCGCTGAGCCACCCAGGGATCCCCCAGGTTTTGTCCATTTCTTGACTGTCTGTCTCTCCCCACTAGAACATCAGCCCCTTGAGAACAGGACTTGCTAGTCCTTGTTTACTGGGCATAATACCAGGTATATGGTGGGCCCTCAATAGATGCTTGTTGAATGAATGAATGACCCAGAAGAAAGATATACTAAACAAGGTTAACAGGGATAATGTTTAACTGACTTCAGTAATTCATTAGGACCACGCATACCCAGCAGGGTTTACAAAGCATCTACTGATGCAGTTATGAGGAATTACTCTTACTTGGCGAGTAAAAGCTGCTCCCATTAAGACCTCTGTGGTACATCGGTATTAGCCGAGTATTAGCTAATATGTTTAATTGAAAGCCACAAAACCAGATACATTTGGTGCCATATCAAAACACCACAGACTGGGTGGATTAAACATTAGAAAATTTATTTCTCACAGTTCTGGAGGCTAGAAGTCCAACATCAAAGTGCCCGCAGGGTTGGTTTCTTGTGAGACCTCCTTCTTTGGCTTCCAGATAGCCACCTGCTCATTGTGTCCTCACATGGCCTTTTCCCTATGAGTGTGGACAGAAAGACAGAGAGACACACTTCCTTTTCTTATAAGGTCACCAGCCCATGCTTACAACCTCATTTAGCCTTACTTTCTTAAGGGGGCTTATCTCCAAATACAGTCACATTGAGGGTTGGGGCTTCATCATAGGAATCGGGGAGGGGGGCACAATCCATAACACCTATTTTTAAGAGATTTTGACTTAGGCAAACTCAAGCTAAATGGGCTCATGATAAAAATATAAGGGGAATCCAGGACAGCTTCTTGGTGGAAGGGGCCCTGGGTCCTCAGAAGCTAGTGTGTGATTTATAGTCCACTGTTCCACAAAGCTGTGCATGTGTATTGTACAACTTGATGAGTTTAGACTTGAGTATCCTCCTAACCTCTTTATTTTTATTTTATTATTTTACTTTTTATGATAAGAACACCAATTCAAGATCTTCTCTTGCAACAAAATTTTAAGCATGCAATACACTGTTCGGTCTAATCACTATGGTGTATGGAAAATCTCTAGGACATAATCACCTTGTAGATCTGAAAATGTGTACTCTGAGGACAGTTTCCCTGTTTCCCCTTCCCCAAGCTCCCGGTGACCACCATTGTACGTCCACTTCTAGGATTTTGACTATTTTAGATTCCTGATGTAAGTGAGATCTTTTGAGTCCAGCTTATTTCATTTTGCACAATGGCCTCCAGGTTCATTCATATTGTCACTAATGGCAAACTTTCCTTCGTTTTTAAGGCTGAATAACGTACATCATATATATGGATATGCTGCATTCTCTTTACCCATTCATCTGTGGATGGACGTTTAGGTTCCTCTGTCTTGGTTATGCGAATAATGCTGCAACGAATGTGGGAGTGAAGACATCTCTTTGAGATCCCAACTTCAATTCATTTGGATAAATATCCAGGAGTGGGATTGCTGGATTGTATGGTGTTTGCATTTTTAATTTCTGAGGAACTGCGGTTTTCCATCATAGCTGCACCAATTTACATCCCCGCCAACAGTACACGAGGGTTCTCTTCTCTCCATATCCTCGCCAACGCTTAACTCTTGTCTTTTTGATGATAGCCATCCTAACAGGTGTGAAGTGACACATCACTGTGGTTTTGATTCACATTTCCCTGATGATGAGTGAGGTTGAGCACCTTCTCATATATGTGCTGACCACCTGTATGTCTTCTCTGGAGAAATGTCTATTCAGATCCTTTGCTTATTGGGTTGTTTTTTGCTATGGAGTGGTAGGAGTTCCTTACACAATTTGGATATCAACCCTTTACCAGATACACAGTTTGCAAATATTTTCTCTCATTCTATGGGTTGCCTCTTCACATGGTTGATTTTTTCCTTTGCTGTGCAGGAGCTTTTTAGTTTGATGTGGATCCTTTTTTTTTTTTTCTTCTGTTGCCTGTGTTTTGTCTTGCTTCTAATTGCATTCTTCTTCACCTCCAGTAGTCCATTATTTTTCCCCTTTCACAAGTCTTATCACCTGTTACCTTAATGGCTTTCTTTAAAAAAAAAATCTCTAAGCTCCCAGGGGCAGGGAGTTTGCACAGGACATTTTCCATGATGCTCACTGCTGCAATTCCAGAGTCTCAAGGCACCCGGTGATTTTTTTTTTCCTGGCTTACGTGTAATCCCGTGTTATAATAGAGGGGTGCATTTAGAAATTCCAGAGCTTAGGGAACTATCTTGATTCCTTTCATTTGGGAAACCAACGAATATTCATCGAGTGTTTATCATGTGCTGGGCACTTGTCAGGCTTTGGGGACACAGCAGTAACAAGAGAGACAAGGTCCCTGCCCTCATGAGGTTGCCTTCTACTGAGGAGAGAGGGATGATACACTCAACAAAGCAAATTAATTACAAAGAGAATTTTAGATAGTGACAAGTTCCCTCAAGAAAGTTCAACAGAATCACGTAGAAGAGAGTCGGCACACCGGATTTATTAGAGGAGTGAATGTATGCGTGAATGAATGAATAGAAACTATACACAAGGCTTTCCTGATTGGGGATTCCACTTAAGCAATCTATCCACATGCTGCAGGACAATCATCCACGCTCCCTACGTTCCCACAAACTAGTGCTGCTTTTTTAAGTATTCACCTTGTGTTGAATATTAATACCAGCCAAGTGAGTATCCTAAGTATAAAGCTGGATTAAATCTCACAAACCGAACACATCCAGATCAAGAAGCAGAACGTTATCAGCACTTTCACAACCCCCCTTGTGCTCCTTTCTCACCATTATTAACCCCATCCTGACCTGCAGCATTTGCTGGGTTTTAAACCCGTAGGCTTATCGAGATTGGAGTGGAAGGCTAAACAGCATGACTTCCCATTTGCAGTGCACGCTTTTGCAAATAGAGGACCGCAACCTGGGACATCTCCCCGAGTAACAGGCATCGGCTCTGTGCCGGCAAACGTGCTAGTGGGCACCTGTCTCCTCTCCTAACAGCAGCGTCAGCAGCTATACTCTCTCCTTTTAGTTCTAGCCGACAGCTTTTGGCAGATTAGGAATTCCAAGGATACTTCTGGACACCAACTGCCTCAGCACTCATGGTAAACCTTTCCACATGCAGGCTGCATGAGCATCAGGGAGCCAATGGAAATATTTTGCTCTCGGTTGATATCATTAAACATCTTCCCCTCTCTGCTGCTTTTGTTTTATTTTAAAATCCTGACTCAAATCTGTTTTGCCAGGTTTGAGTAGAGATGCAGGAGGATGTTCGAATCAAGTCCCCCACCTCTCTGGGAAAAATTCGGGAGTGTTATGTCAAAGGCCACATGACTAGTTTGTTTCTGGGGAGGGTTGGAAATGAGTTTCTTAGGATCTACCTTCCTGCCCAGAAGGGCTCAGGCCCTGCCCTCAAGTCTTAGCCAGAAGCCCTGGGGTTAATCTTCCTAAATGACAATTAACAGGTGGGACATCTTGAAATCCCTGCGGCAAGACCTCTAGGCCTATAAATCTGCAATGGGACCAATGCTCTGAATTCTTAATCAAGCCTGTTTCCTTTATTAATCTCCAAGAGCGGCAGTGATTTATAAGACGGGCTTCCATTTGGTCCAGAAAATGAAATTCATTTCACAAACTCCAAATCAATTGGCCACGATACTTTCCTATTTCATGCTCTGCGTCACACTGATCTCTTAACTTGATTGTTCTATTACTAAGAATTCACTTAAAAGCCTCTGCTGTGTCTCTTTGCCTCACAAAAACAATATTAGCCCCGGCACACTGATCACTATGGATGCTGAGATGGAGGCTTTCAGACACTTCAATTAAAAAGGGACAGGGGATGAGCTGCAAAAGAGGGAGAGGTTCACAGAAATTTGAATCACCCTGTGCTGAGAACTGATGGAGACCCGAGGGGTGGTGGGGAGCCCATTCAAATGTGGGTTTCTGGGTGCCACCCAAGCCCTGCTGAATCAGTCCCTCTGGGAATGGGAAAATGCTTTTCTTGAGAACCCTACACAGGAAGTCCAAGATTCTAGGGACAGAGGGATCTTGTCAGGTAAGTAAAGCCAGCTTGTGTGGTCATTCAACAAATGTTCGCAGAGCACCTCCTATGTGCCAGGCACTGTGGTAGGTGCCTGGAATACATCAGTGAACAACTAGACAAGAATCTCTAGCTTCATGGACATGGTGACCACTTAATCATGGAAAAAAAATTATTATTGACACTCATCTGAATTATTAGCACTCATATGAATATGCATAAGGATATCTTCTCTGGTCCTCAGCATGGCTCTAAGTAGTGGGGAGTGCTGCCCCTCTCTTAGAGATAGGAACATAGGGACTAGAAAAGTCAAGTTACCCAAGGTCGATACAGAGAAGAAGTGGAGCAGAGAGCTGAACTAGCCTGCTGCATGCCTGGACCGGCTTCCGGGCTTAAAGCGGGGATGGTATAGGACAAAGCACACGGCCAGTTCTTCTGTTCAAGCAACTAACAGTTAACTAAGCATCTGCTATGAATAGGCCCCTTCCTCAGAGGTGGGGACCCAAGAGTGGGCGAGATACCACGTCCTGCAGATGAGAGAGGCACATGAAGGCATAAAGGAAGTGCTAAGGGCTGCAGTGCGGTTCGCACGGGTTGCTCAGGGGTGCACCTGGCTGGGGCTTCTGGCCAGGGCTTTGGGTGGGGGGTCTACAAAGGATTCGCGGAGGAGGTGCGCACATGGGAGCTGGCTGGGCCGTGGGAATGGCGTGGGCAGTGGGGAACCGTGTGTGCAGTGGTTCTCACGTTTTCGGCCTGGCTGGAGGGGCCGCTGGTTGATGAAGCAGGAGAGGAAGCAGAGGCCAAGTCCTGGAGAGCCCCGCCAGTTGCTAAGGAGTCTGGACCTTCTTGAGGGCATTTGGAAGACATTGAGTAGTTTGAGAGTTTCAGACTTCAATCTCAGAAAGAACCTTCGTGTCCGAATGGATTCTGTAGAAAACGAGTTTAGGTGGAGTGAGAAGACCACTTGGGCAGGCAGGTCAGAGGCGATGGGAAGAAACGCGCCCCAGGGCTGTCTCAGCAACCCCACACCTGAGTCTGTCCAGAGGTGGAGACGGTCGGGAAACTGCTCTTCAGGGAAATGGTACGAGGGTACCCCTCAGCGGGGATGTAGCCATCTGATACGAATTAGTCACACTTGAGAGTGGCTTCCAGGAGGCAAGAGCCAGGACGAGGCAGGCGCTGCTGGTTCCATGATGTAGATCCTGGTAGCCGGGAGCCTTGTCTGTGCTAATAATCTCCAGATCATTTGGGCCGTATACACGCATTACCCAGCCAATGGCCCACTCGGCTGGGGCAAGAGGCCACGGGCCAGGAGCACGCCACATCCCTTGTGGGGTTTGTCGGATTCAGGGTATTTTTGCTGGTAGCAGGGGGAAGTGAAGAGCAGGGATGTGTAGGCAGAACGAGTGTTGGCCCCGCTAATGGGTGCCGCCTGGTGACCTTTGGGTGATAATGGTGTCAGGCACACGATAAAGATGTGATGGCAGGAAACACCCTATGTTTACAGAGCAATTTTCTCAGCATGGGTTCAAAGTGCAAAGTGCCTGTGTTAATTTGGAAATCCTCAGAGCAGCTCAGAAATGTGAGAGCATGTCTATAATAGCCGGGGTGCTATTGCTGGAGGTCTGAGTGCCGCAGTGTGTCACGTCGTGGTCGTCATCGCTATCAACCTCAGCGTCACCATCGTCACCATCATCTTCGTCGCCTTCCCTCCACTCCTTGGAATCTCCTGTGGGCCAAACTGTGCTGATATCATTTCCTATGCCTGTATCCTCACAGTGGCCACAAGGCTCTGCAGGATCTGACCCTTTGAATCTTCTCTGCGTCCCACCCTATTCACTCTCCAGCCTCAGTGACCTACCTCCTTGCTGCATTTGACTGTATTGGACATGCTGCCACCTCAGGACCTTTGCACGGGCTATTCTCTCTGACTCCCCCCCCCCACACTCTCACTCACCTTCTTCAAGTCCCTGCTCAAATATCTCCTTCTCGGGGAGACTCACCCTGACCACCTTATTTAATACTGGACCATTTTTCTCTCTCCCATACTCCTAATCCTGCTACTTTGTTCTACTTTCCTTCCAGAGAGCTTATCTTCTAACACTCAAAATAATTTATGTCTTTCTTAATGTTTATTATCTGTTTCCCCTTATGGGCATATGAACTTTCGGAGAATATAAACTCCATAATGATGGAGAATTTTATTGGTTTTGTTGCTTTTTATATTCCCCAGTGCTGAGCACCATATTGAGAAGGTATAGGTATGCGCAGTTGATTATATGACTAATCTAATCCATAGAGTAATTCTATAAGGTAGAGGTTAGTTAGCCTCCTTTTATAGAGGAGGAAACTGAGGTTCATCCATTATCTCCAGGTGACATAGGAGAGTGGCTGGATTTGAACATAGTTCTGATTCCAAAGAAGCCCCTGCCTACCGCTCTTTGTTGGGTTGAATCAAGGGAGGGGCATTGGGAAATCATTTAGCTAAGCCTAAAGTTACTTCTTGATATGAAGAAAGAGATTAATCTTTCTGGAACCCTACCTGCATGTTTCCTATAGAGTCAAGCCTCTTCTCATTAGCAGCTGGTTTTTGATGTACCATGTGAGACATGGTGAAGCCACTTGTGTTGGAAAAATCTCGAAGGATCAGTATATTTCAGAATATCAGGAAGTGGGGTAAAACTCCAGGAGGAGATAAACCTGTCTAGATGACCTCTTATGGGAATCACTGAAATCCTTCCTGCCTCTGCTCACCATCACTGAGATCTAGAACTTTCCATGTGGGAATCTAGAACACTTTGCTGTACTGACCTTATTGATGAGGTTTATAGGGACCCTTTGTTTCCCCTGACTTCTCTTTGAAGGACCTCCTCTGCTCACAAGTCACACGGCTTGGGTAGGGCTCAAGTCACACCTGCTCCCATCAGATCCAAAGCTGGGCATGAGACTAGGTCTGGCCTATGGGGGCGATCCATCCCTCGGCCCAGGTGACTGGTGGTGAGACACAAATGGGTCTAATGAGAATCTGCTCTGGGACTTTTTGCTGGAGCCCTCGAGAAAGAGTGATTCTGTTTTCCAGCAGGGAAATCCCATCCATTACCACCTGTCTGTGAGTTTAGCCCTCCTGGGTGGGAGCAGGGTGAAGCATTTTCCAAGCCTGTGCACAGTAAAAAGTTAGGGGAGTAAAGGAGCAATGGCAGTCCAGTCTGGGCCTTTGCATTTCTTCCTGTTCTTCCATCCTATGGGGCTGAGCGTTGATATGCTGCTGACCAGCAGCCGAGAATAGCCTGGCGCTGATCCCAGAGGCTGTCCTCCCCCATCAAGGACTCGGAGGACAGAACAATCTATGCCCTGTAGCAGTAGGTTTTCCACCTCGCACCTGATAAGCTGGAGCTGAATTTAACGAAAGCCCATCAGATGGGACACATTTTCAGGAATAAGACGCTCCTCTCGGTCCCACTGGAGGGTGATGGAGACACTGGTGGACTTAATGCATTGCTGGCCCAGACCCAGGCTCTGGCAGTCCATTCCTCTCAAATTCCTCTGTAATCAGCTAAATTAGCCCATTGATAGAGCAGCTCATCAAGGGGCAGCTTGGAGGAGGGAGTGATGGACGGTCACCTTTTCAAGGAGCTCTGGGCTGGGGGATAAATGGCCTATTTACTCATGAGGTTGCAATTGAGTGCTCTCCCTAGGTCAATAATTTTTCCTTTCTTGCCCTCACTCTTCCTGGTCCTGGGCAGAAAAGAGGCCCATGCCACATCAGGTCTGACTCCTTCCTGAGCTGGAGAGCAAAGCTGGTGCTTAACCCCCTCATTGCTGCCTGAGCACAGATGTTCTCTTAGGAGGGAGATCTCACCTTTATAAATACGTCCCATGCCTGATGGTAACGGGAGAGACCTCCCCACAATTATCCCACAGGATAGACAGAGTTGTGAATACATAGGTCCCTATAAAATCTCTCCTATTACGGGGTACTCCCATAAATATTTTATTTAGAGTAGCAAAGTCCTATTTGGGAATGATTTGAAATTCAAGGCTGGTTCTCTGTGGGGTTCCCACATTCACGTGTCAGAACCAGAGAGATGTGAGGGTGATTCCAGGAGCTATGACTCAGAACTGCCAGTGTTTGATGTCATGCAAACAAGCCTTCTTACGCTCACTTTACAAACAGCTCTATAAGCAGTGATGTCGTAGAGATCGCAAATAGACAATTACAGGATAAAGAGGGGAAAACATAGCTGTCTCAACTGTCCCCACATTACAAGCGCCAGTACCTGTGGCCCAGGACCACATTTCCAGGGATGGGCACAGGATGTGCGTTTCTAAGCAACATATGTAGGAGTGAACGTGACATGAATTGGAACATCATGCAAGATCGTACCGAAAAGTGGCTTTCTTAGGACAAAGATGTAGGCAAAGAATTTGAAGTAAAGTGTTCCCTGATCTGTATGAGTGAGAGAAAGTAGATTCCCTACCTCAGCGTTCTTTTACGATATATGTCATTTTAAAATATGTCAAGTTTAATAAATTTTATATGATAAGTAAATATGTGACTCCTTCATCTAGTTTCTTAAAGTCTGGAAGCTCAATTAATGTATATAGGACTTTTAAAGATTGCTTTTAGATCTTCTCAACGGGAAAAGCGTGGATCACCTTAGATGTTGGAGCCATCTTCTATTTGGACGTGTCTTACATTCAGATGCATGTCAGAGGATCTTGGGTATTTCTGAGGGCCCAGGGGTAGTTTCTGGAGAGATCTGGATAATTTTTCTTGTGGTGTTAGCTTTAAACGTGTTTAACCTTTCCTACTGTTTTAAATGCACTTGGAAAAGCAAGCTAGAAAAAAGAACGCATGTTTGTTTTAGGATAGCATTTCCCAAAGTGAACTCCGTTCTGGGATATGCTTCATAAGAAAATAGTTCCATGATCAAATAAGTTTGGGCCATGCTGCACTCAATTGCACTCTCTTTGACATATCAAAAGCTCTGGTAAGTCCTGCAATAAGGGAACCTACGAATCAAAAAGAATTTAACCTAGGACTCCCTAAATTTATCATACTTTGAAAGTCTTTTCTTACAAAACACTTATTACCATCACACAAAACAAAACAGAGTGGTATCCAAGAAACAATTCAGGAAACCCTGAACTAGGGGTACCAAAATTTCAAGGGGGGGGGACTCACAAAATATGAAAGAAATTGCATGATTCATTGGTGATATTTAGATAGTTGAGGGCGTCTAGGTATTTAACTGACCACAGTCAAAGTCTATCTCTTTCCCTCTGACAGAGTCTGCAGGCTGTTACCGTGTGCTCCGTGGTAGACTTGGACTCAAATTCTGGCCTTGCTGCTAAGTCCTGTGTGCTCTTGGGCAGGTGTCTTCCCCTCTCTGAGCCTCAGTTACCTCCTTTGTAAAAAAAGGGAACCAATAAGTACTCTCCTTAAAGGATTTCTATGGAAGTTGAAATGAGATGGTGCAGAAGTAGCTAGCATCGTGCCCGACACTCCTAAGTGCCCAGGCAATGATCTCCACTATTTGCTGCAATATTTCCTCTCAAAGCCCGTGAACTTTGTTGGCTTGTTCACGTGGCTCAGCTTCATTTGTTCAGGTTTCTGGAATTGAGCTGAGAAAAGAGAATGTGGGATTTAGTAAATTTGGGCAGATTTTACTGTCAAGGTATATATCTGGGAGAATGCAAATGACCTCCTGATTCCTACCTGAGAGAATCAGGGAGACTCACTTCCTGTTCTCCACTCCACACGGGGAGACCCGCCCCAGGAGTGTGGCCGCATCATAACTAGCTCACCAGAAATGAGACTGTTGGAAAGTTCAGAATTCATGGGATTCCTTTTAGGAGAGAGGTCAGCTTTGTTCATTAAAACACACACACACAGCACTTCATTGTATTTTAATGACAAGAGTCAAATGCACACATTGTAGAAATTCAGATATGTATGTGTTTGCTGTGCACGGTGAGAACCTTCCTTTCATCAGTGTTATTCTCCGGAGGTGAACTTTGCCAGGTTTGTTTCCTTGTGGGTCTTTCCTATATAAAGGCAAACAACAATGACAACAATAATAACAAGAAGCATTTTTTTTTCAGTGCTTAATATGTGTCAAGCAAATGAAAATGTTTTCCACGTACTCTCACTTCACTTCTACATCACTGTGGATGTAGGAACTACAGTTTCACCTTATTTTAAGGTGAGGCAATTGGCATTCAGAGAGGTTAAGAAAACCCAAGATCACAGTTAGCCACTAGTGGGGCTGGAATGTGAACTCCAGTTTGTTCAATGAGGGTCTGCATCCTTAATCATTAACACACACACACACATACAGGCATGCACCCTCATCTCCAACCCACAATTTCTTTTTTTTTTAAGATTTTATTTATTTATTTATGAGAGACCCAGAGAGAGAGAGAGAGAGAGAGGTAGAGAGAGAAGCAGGCTCCATGCAGGAAGCCTGATGTGGGACTTGATCCTGGGACTCTGGGATCAGGCCCCGGGCCAAAGGTAGATACACAACCACTGAGCCACCCAGGTGTCCCCACAATTTCTATCACCGTATAGGATCACATTATCCCCAGTGGTCTGCAACTCTTCTTTTTTTCCTTAACAGTACATCATGAACACCCTTCCTTGACAGGACCTATAGCTCTCACTGCTTCAACATCTAAGCAAGATTCCATTATGGGGATGAACATAATTTATTTAACCAGTTCCCTGCTGATGGACATTTGTCCATTTGCAACTCTGTACTGTCCCTCCTCGGCCCCAGAAGGGCTGGGCTTCCTCCAGCTCTCGGGCTTTAAGAGGAGACTCAGCAGAGTGTCTCCATCAATCTAAGCGAGTGGTCTTTAAAAATACATAACCCAAAAAATAAGGCTCCATTAAACAAACTTATAAAATATGAATGGGTTGCTTACCCTGCCCCTTGTCCAAGAACATAAGGGTCATCCCCTTGCACCTTAGGAAGGTGAGGCTTCTAGGGTCTCTCTGTGTATTTACAAGAGGGGTGTCACCCTGCCGAGGTGCTGGGGCTTGAGTCCAGTGAGACTGTGAACCTCAAATGGGAAAGGAGGTAATTTGCTGAGCTACGAAGCACAGCTAAAACGTGCCTAAGTGTGTGTAGGTGCATATGTGTGTTCATGCGCGCATGTGTCAAATCACACACTAACCCAAAATGTGTTCAGATTAGCTCTTAGTGAAGCGGTGGATTGACCAGACACCTGTGCAGAGGCAGGGTCCTTATGGTTAAGGCTGTGGACATGAAGCCAGCCTGCTTGGTTTGGAGGCCGTGTGCCAGCTTTGTAATCTTGGGCAAGTCACTCAATCTCTCTGTCTCAGCTTTCTCGTCTAGAAAATGAGAGCAGTGACACTCCCTACCCTGCAGGATGATTGTGAGGATCGAATGAGTTCAACAGGTACAGCAGTAAGCACCTGCATGCAGGTAGTATTACACCTGGGGTGGTTGGTATTGGACTTAGATTTGCGTACGCCATTTAAAATCTTTCAGAATTACGCAGCTAACACACGGTCAGCGCAAAAGCAGGATTGATTAGGAAAGTAAGACACCACACCTTTGCTCCCTCAATCACCTGGAGCTCCACCATCTAGGAAAAGCCACTGTGAACATTTTGGTTTGTAACATTCTAAACATTTTCCTCTGTGGGTATATGGTTTTTCTTTTGCACACCCACACGTGCACTCATACCCACACGCTTACATTAGATATATGATGTCATTATATAAAACTTCTAGCTCAGGTACTCCTTTATAACTCATTTTTTTTTCACCTCAAACATTATCAACACGCCCACTGTGTTCTTTTGTTAGGGCTCCCATCACAAAGCAGCACAGACTGGGTGGCTTAAACAAGGGAAATGTATTTTCACAATTCTGGAGACTGGCAGTCTGAGATCGGGGTGTGAGCAGGGTGTGAGCTTCTGAAGCCTTTCGCCCTGGCTTGTGGATGGCCTTCTTCCCCGTGTCCTCACATGGTCTTCCCTCTGTGTGCATCTGTGTCCTACTCCTCTTCTTGTAGGGACACTAGTCATATTAGATTAGGACCTAATGAACTCATTTTAACGTAATCACTTCTGCAGAGATTGTCTCTAAACACTGTCGTATTCTCAGGTACAGGGGCTTAGGACCTCAACATATGAATTTTGAGATGATACCACCCAGCTCATAATACCCATTATTGGGTCATTGATCACAAATACACAGGGATCCCAAGTACATATTATCTGTGTGAAGACTGGTCAGCTGGTATTGGTTGGGTGGAAAGGTCAGTGTTCAGAAGGGTTCTGAGGTCCTCTCTGAGCACACTGGAAAAGATGAAGCTAATGCCTGCTGTAAGTGAAAGCCTAGGGAGTGCTGCTACACTTGCAGTGGATTGTCCTTTGGGCTGAACCCAACGTGAGCTGACCTGCTTTATGGTTTGGTTTTACCCCATCACATCACAGAGAGCCATGCAGTGTGGTAGCCACATCCAAAATGTGACTTTGCCCACAGCGGTTCCTCTCATTCTCACCACTAGAGTGATAATGATGGTTGAGGATAGATGGACGTGGTCGGGTCCACGGCGCTGACAGTCCTGGCCAGGTATCTCTCAGCTCTGAAGAATCACCTGCAACTGGCCAGACTGGTCCCCCCACTTCCCCTGCTGAAATGACCCCATTGCTTTGAGATCATTTGACAATGGGGGCCAATGCTTATTCTGCTGTAGCATTGGTAAATGAGGTCTGCTTTGGGGCAAAGAAATAAGACTGGCTCACAATTTCTTTTTTGAGAGACCTTAATTCGTCAATAGTTCTTATTACATTCTTCCAGTGATTTGGGGAAGTGCAAGAAATAACTTGTGGAAATAAAGCCTTCTGTATCATTAATTTCTTCCTTCCTTTCGTATCTTTTAATTCAACAGATATTTATTGAGAGCTTAACGTACAAAGCATTATAACCCATTTAAGAAATGCAGGAAATGAAACAGAGGAAAGGTTAGGACCTTTCTCGTACTTGATGGTTAGTCCATTTTTCTTGACTCCCATCTCATTAATCTTTTTCTTCCTCTCTTGTGCAGAAACGTTGCTATCTCAGAGACATGAGGAAGATCCTGGCTCTGTGAAGAGTGAAACAACATATAAGCAATCAGGGGAAGGTCCTAGTGATCAAATTTAGTTCCCTTATTACTCAGATGGTGAAATGGAACTTGCAAGAAATTAAATAATTTGTCAAGGTCATACAAGTAGTTGTTGGCAGAGGGTGAGCAGGGAGTTAAGCATCCTCATTCTCACCTTTATCTCACTCTTGTGCACCCCAATTATGACTCTCTTGGTCTCTGGAAAGTCCCAAATGCATAGAAAATCAGATCTCATTTCATTAGCATTTGTAAAGAGGAGTTACATTCGGATTCTCTCCACCTAAAGGAAATTGCCAGACATTCACCTGAAATGCTTGCACGTGGTTTTTCAGAAGGGCTGAAGGACTTTGCTAACTTACCTATGAAGGAGCATCTGGTTCACCTTGTCTCCATTCTTATTGGATGTAGCCGTTCACACTAAGAACAAACCACAGACACTAAGCTTTTCCTAATTCCATAGAGGGAAAATGGCATTGGAGTTGTTTCCATTCTTACTCTTGATTTACAGCGTGGTTAGGTATTTTCTGATATGTTAATTGCCTATAGATATTTATTCTGTTTTGGGTTGCATATGCATATGTTTTTTGCACATTTTCCTATCATAGGATTTTAATTTTTCTTATTTATTTGTAAGTATACTTTGTGTAGGAATTTTAATAGCTATTTTTAAAATTAAAATGTTAACCTTCTAGATGCTGCAAATATTCAGCATAGATTTTTGCACATGATCAAGAGAATTTTTAAAAATTTAATCTTTTCTATCCAAATGGTTATTCCACCAACTTTCTCCTAATTTTGCATATTTTGCCCATTTTTTCTTGAATAGACCCTTTGGAGTTTTGGACTTCTAAATCTCAACTTCTTTTTTTTCCTCCTCTTTTCTTCTTTATTAATAGTTCTTTGTATCTTCCTGTGGGTTTTTGTTGTTGTTGTTGTTGTTGTTGTTCTTTTCTAACTTCCCGGATTGATGCTCAGCTCACTTACTTGTATCCTTTTAAACACAACGATGGTAACATTTAATACTATGACTTGTGCTTCTAATTACAGCTTTGGGCACATCCCTTTCGATGTTAAAAATACCCAGTATCCTCATCACTGTTATTTTTCTTGTTGTAATTGTCGGTTTTGTTTCAAATTATTTGGGAGCATGGCTTTAAATTTCTAAGTGGTCAAGGTTTTAAAAAACACTTAGAGTAATTTCTAGTTTTATCACCTTGTGGTCAGACAATCCAATTCTGAGTCATTGTTCATTGCTTGACGTCCTGAGCTCAGATGCTCACCTATCTGACACAGGTCTGAGAATGCCTCTGCTCTTTGGGAGCTTAAAGTCAGAAAAGCCCTTTGACCCAGGATGGATTTGAAACTGCTGAAATCCCCAGAGGGTTCCTGTCTGTAGTATGGATTATAGGGATGGTTGTTGAGAAGAGCAGGGTTAGAAGGGTTAGAAGCTTCAGAATCTGCTTTTTTAATCTCTCTGCTCCATATATATTTTAAATCTGGAAGGTACCTGGTGATATCAGAGGCTAGAATTTTCTCTCTTTAGGTAGACTGAAGTCTAAAAGATATGGAACATAATGTTCCCTCTCTGCAGGGATCCAGGGTTGAAAGCTACTCATGCTCCTTCATTCAGAGAGAGTTCCAGAACTGAATATATTCCTTGGAGATCTTAATATACCTTGTATGGGTTCCCACTATATTCTAAAAGAACTGTTGGTACAGTTGATTACTGGCTACCCATAAAATTGAGTTTTAAGAAGGAGCCTAGCTAGTTGGCTGAACCTACTTTCTAAATTCACTGGAAATGCATGTTGTTGAACCATGGATTTTCATTTGAAGAAAAAAGTGTTGCCCATTATAGACTCCACTTAAAAAAATACAGCAAGGGAGAGATTTTTATTTCCATATGGATTATGTTAAGGGATGTGTGTGTGTATGTGTACACATACATAAGAAAGAGAAATGGCCCTATTATGGGAAGCCTCATTAAAGAGGCCTGGAAAAGGTTAGTCCATTTGCAGACTATACATCTTAATCTCCCCACACAGCATAGGAACCTGGAAGGCGAGAGAGAATCTACGGCCAGAGAGACCTTGGCTTTAGTCCAAGTGCTGGATCAAGTAGACCTTGCCTTTTCCCGCCGGCTACCCCTCATTAGCACTCTATATTAACCTAGAGAAACAGTTCTCCCAAGGGGCTCCAGGAAATGGGAGGACATGCAAGCCAGTTCAGAGTGGGGGAGACCCAAGTCTCCCCTCTGGTTGCTGCTCATTTGCTGGCAGGTGCATCTGGGGATTGGGCCCCTAAATGTTGGGGAGAGGAAGCCAGGAGCGTGCTATAGCTTAAAGCAGTGCTGATAGGTTGAGCGGCCTTTCACCTGTTGCTGGCTGGTTCTCATCTGTGTTAACAGCTTCCAACTGGCCTCATTATTTGAGAAACTGGAAGCCTTTGGACAAGGGCCCTAAGCTGGTTCTGCACATGCCCCCAGATCCTCTCAAGGCACTTTTAAGTTTCCATGTTGCAATGCAGAGGCGTGGGAAGGAGGCATGAGCTGGCTTCTGGCTGGAGGCTTTACCCAAAGTGCAACCTGTGACTGGTTACTCACGCTTCCCACCCTCAGTTTCCCTATGTGAAATGTGTGTGTGTGTGTGTGTGTGTGTGTGTTGGGGGGTATGTGGGAGGTGGAAACAGCAATTCCACTTACTTCTAAAGTCATAAGGATTAAGGAGAGAAGGAAGACAGCAAATTTTTATTTTCATTTATTTTGTATATGGTGTGTCAGGCTTTGGACTGGTGCTTTCATGGAGATGCTCAGAACATTACTCCTTCTTTATCCTCTGCAGTGCAGCTTCCCCTCTCCCTTGTCCCCTTCTCCATCTTCCCACCTAGTCTGTACCAGGCATTCCTGCCACCGTTACTCAGCCCCTGGCTCTCCAAAGCGTGACCCATTGACCAGCACCATTGGTGTCACCCAGAAGCTTGTTAGAAATGCAGAGTCTCTGGCCCTGCCCCAGATCTACTGAATTAGACACTGCATTTTAACCAGATCCCCAGGTGACTCCTGTGCAAGGTGAGGTTATTGGTGCTGCCCAACAGACTCTTCTTCACTGGGTGTGTGTATTTGTAACATCTGGGAAGCTCTCATTGAGTAACTTCTGGGCATTCTCATCAACAAAAGGAGACACTGAATGTGCCATTCATAAAGGTTGAGGCACAAAGGGGACCCAGTTCTGGATACACATGTTCTCTCTTTGTCACTACTCTTTCAAGTTTTTCATGTATATCTGAGTACATCAAGAGGAAAGACTGTACTTGGAGCCTCTATGTCCTTAACACCTTGTAAAAAGTACCTGAATATGCAGGCAATAGCAGAGTAGCTGCCCAAGGCAAGGTTAAAAATGTTTCTGGCAACTGAAGACAATTAAATCCAGGGAAAGTGAGAGGGAGTCACCGGGAGTGTTTGAGCCTGAGAGTCCTACATCCAGATGTTTTCCTAAATATCTGGTCTTCCTAGTTAAAAGTAAGCTCCTTGACAGAGCAAAGCTATATTCAAAGCTTCAGCCTCCAGCCCCTAGGGATGCACAATATGTGGCCCAATATTTATTGCCTCAACCTGGATTTTAGAACCTGAGAGCGGAGGGTATCATTGAGATACTCAAGGATAAGAAACACATTGCAAACATGCTCCTCTTTACCTGTGCCCAGGGCAGACATCACTAATCAATTACCACACTCTCCTACAAGGAGCCCAGACTTGGATCCAGCACTGTAGACTGTTGCCAGCTGATCAGAACTACCTTGGCCTGCATCAGCGTAGTTGGCCTGAGTCCAGATCTGTGTGCCAGATTTGCTGTCTATTGGGTCAGTTCCTGAACAGTCCAGTTGAATGTTCCCACAAACTAAGAATTGGTAATGGTTATGGATTTAATGAGGATGATAAAATGTGATTTTGGTAAGAGAGCAAACTTACTCCTTGAGTATGAAATTGGAGGCAAGAACTCTCTCAAATAATTGATTCTGCCAGGAGAGATGCAACACTGGACCTGTCCTTCTTGTTATTCCAACACCCAGCATCTTAATTTTCTTCAGGAAAAACCCAACTTAAGAGTTCAACTTAAGCAGCTCAGGTGGGATAGATAGATACCACCTCTCTGGTCCAGAGGCTAGCACGTGACCGACCAGTCAGAGTGTTCCATCCTTCTGACATCCCTTCTGCCCCTCAGGGGGTATGTGACCCAAGCCATGTGTGTTAGACTACCTGACAAGGTTTAGTCCCAACTTGAAGAGGGTCAAGAGTAAGTCTTTGACTTGGTGGCAGGTTGCTGGCCCTGGGATGAGTGACTTGCCCCCTGGGCTAGGTCATGCTTCAGTGCTTACCATTAAAGAAATAGGAACTTTTTGCGTAGGTGGACATGCTTGTACTTACTTGGGTAGTGGAAACTACCGGCCAACCTATGCATCTCACCAGCTACTTCTTATTTAACATGTGTCCACATGTTTTATTTTATTAGTCTAGTTTTTTTTAAAGATGCTGCATCCTACAAGATCCACAGATGGATGCTAAGACAAGCAGGTCAAAGTTTGAGAAGCCAGATATTTGTGTAATCTCAACTATTGTATCTCAAGATATTTATTAATTACAAACAGGTGAATAGTAACTTTATAGTGGAGAACCATGGCAGACAGCTTATTAACCATGTGACCAAAGTTAATGTCATTAGTACTTAGACAGCTCATCTTACACCGCTTGTCATGATGGGCTGAGAAGGATACCATGTTATTTCTGGGGCATTTTTTGCCTCAGATGCAAAACCTCCATCCAATCATGAGAAAAATCAGTAAGTCCAAAGGGAGGAATTTTCTACCAAAAAAATCCAGCTGGTTCTCTCTAAAAGTGTCACAAAAAGGTACCTCACTAGCGCAGTAGGTAATGTGTCAGTCTCATAGAAGTGTCACAAAAGATCAAGACAGACAATGGGATTGTCACATATTGAGGAAGATTAAAGAGGTATGTTAACTAAACATCATGTGGAATCCTGGTTGGATCCTGGGATGGAAAAAAAGACAATGAAAAGCTAGAGAAATCCAGATAAAGTCAATAGATTCATTGATAGTATTGTATGAATGTTAACTTTCTGGTTTTGACCATTATACTTTGGTCATGTAACATGTTAGCATTTGAAGCTGGGTGAAGGGTATATGGGAACTCTCTGTACTATTTTTTTACCACTTTTCTGTGAGTCTGAAGTTATTTAAAAATAAAAAGTTAAAGGAAAAAAACCCTGATGCTGCATTTTTATTTATTTGTAAGCCAAGAAGGTAGAACACTGGCATTTTCACACACTGCTGGTGAGGTGACAAATCGAGAAATATATAGAGAGGGTTAGCATTATATATCAAAAGCCTTAAACATGAGAACTCCTTTGACCTAGCAGTCACACCTTTAGAAATTGACTAAAAAAATAATAAAACTCAACAGAACAAAACAAAACAACAAACAGGACAAGGATGCAAAATACGGACCAAGATGTTCACTGCTGTGTTGTTTATAACACTGAACAATTGGAAACAGACTTAAAATAATGGGTAGCTATTCAGAAAAATGAGGTAAATGTGTTTATATTGCTAGGGAGAGATGCCTATCTATTTAAGTGAAAAATGTAGGCAACAAAGTATGCATAGTGTAATCTTATTTATCTAAAAAAAGAAAAAGCCATAAAAAGGCTGGAAGCACACATCAAACTGGCAACCACAGATTTCTATGGGAGGTGAGATTAAGGGGACATTTAAATTTTCTCTATATTTGAATCATAACAGTCATCATATATATAATATTATAATGTATCATAATATATTATGTATGTATTATATGTATACTATATGTCAAGGGAAAAATGAAGATATGCATTTTTGAACAACAGACACATGGACATCTATGAGGAATATAAGAAGTCAGCCTCTCCCTTTGCTCCCCCTGTCAGTGGGGTTTTCCATGTGTGGTTCCAGACTTATCAAGCCCTTATCTGCCTGCAGCAGCTGGAGTGGCGAACCCTGCCAATGGCAGGTCATAAGCCTATTAGCAAACCTGCAGAATTGCAGGTGTTTTTGTTGACTGTGAACTCAGAGTAAAGGTGAAGGTGTGGGTCCGTCTGGGTAATCTCCAGGCAGGAAGTGATCTGGCCCCCTTGAGGTGGGCTTCTGAAAGTTTGAGACCTCCAGTGGGGACTCAAGACTCAGAGTGGGGAAGGAGGAGGGAATTCAGATGGTAAGAAAGGAAGCAGAAGAGAGTCCCTTGTGAACCTGGGAAGGACCTGGGAAGGACCACCACCTGACTCCTACTGTCTATGGAGAGATGGTGAATAGGGACTTTGGGGGAAAGATGAACTGATGGGGTGGGGGTGGAATTCAGTAGTAGGGCCAACAGCCACCTATAGCCAGAGACATGGAGAATGTACAGAGAAAGAGCTGTCAATCTGATGTTTGGGCAAGTCATGTAATCTCTTTAAGCCTCAGTTTCTCCATCTGTAAAATGGTCATACCATCTATGTGTGGTTGTCATGATGTAAAATGTAATAATGTAGAGGCAGCACTTAGCTCCGTGCCTGGCATCTAGAAAGTGCTCCCAAATGGTACTTATGATGAACATTTCTGTTACTGGGCATCTTCCCTTTGGTCTTTTCTCACGGCCCCAACCAACTTGGGCCCCTGCCTTGCCTTATCTATGGTTTGTACTAAATACTTTGACCCACAATTACATGTCACCTTCAATGGTTTCGTAAGTGTTCTGTACATGGTTTCCTCATATCTATGCCCTTCTCTCTGATTTGAGACTTCTCTCTGATTCGAAACCCAATATTCCACGTTAACTGCCAGATACAGCAGTGAGCATAGTGAAATAGCTTGGCCAGTAATAATGTCATAAATCGGTTAGAATTTGTCAGTTTCTGGGCCTTTCTAGGTGGGGTGCTGTTGGTCTGACTTCCAAGCTGGAATCAAATGCCTTCTTAAAATCAGAAAAGTTCTTAAATTTCTCTCCAGAACAATCCCTTAAAGGCAAAAGTGGGGAAGACCCAGATTTTCTGGGTAGTAACAGTGTATATAGAGGCCCTTGTTGATAATTTGAACACAAAATTATGAATGAGAAATTCCTAGGGCCTGGCAAGGAGCGTGTGTGTGTGTGTGTGTGTGTGTGTGTGTGTGTGTCCATATACAACAGTGCCATCCAGGATATGTCCAAGAATTGGAGTCATAGAGAGAAGTACCTCTGTGTGTAGTCTGGATGTTTGTCTATTCACTCACGAAAGTGTTAAAAACAGCTAAAGAGTGCAGCTTCGGTCCTTGTCTCTGCCTTCCTCATTTCTCTGGAATCACTTGTCTACTTCAAAGGGCCTGTGGAAAGTCCTCTCTTCCTGGCCCCAGGCTAGGAGTGGAGCACACGGAACAGAAGGAGGTGTTAACGCTGCTGCTGGCCTCACAGAGCCCACGGCCTAGTAGGGAGATGTGGGGAGACGGGTGCCCCAAGGGGCAATGACAGTGCAGGGTGATCCTCGCCCGGAGGATCAGGGTGGGGGGGGGGTGCGCATCTAACCTGATGGTGAGAGTGAGTGCTTTCCAGGCTGAGATATGATGACAAGTTGCTGCCTGGAGAAGGTGAGGGTGGGGTGGGCAGGAGAGGTGCCCCAGGTGGGTGGGGACTGGAGACCTGAGCAAGGGGAACCTGCTGGGGGCTCCACAGTGGGGCAGGGAGGGGGAATCGACGATCCCTCCTGGGATTGGCCTGCTTGCCCCCACCTCTGCCCTTTCTGTTCTCTTTCCTCTGCCCTGACACCTCTTCCCACCCCGTCCACCCCAAATCTCAGAGGGAGAGCTGGAACACTCACTCGGGCAGTCAACAGTGACGCTCAGTGAAAGGGACACCGTGCCTTAAGCACAGAGCACAGCTTGACGCTCATTCTCCACGTGAGCCAAGGAAGAAGCGAGACAGGAAAGACTCCACACCTTAGCTCAGGCTGTGCCCCCCACCCCCACCTGAAGGCCATGAGCTGCTTTGGATTCAGAGTTGTCCCCACCTTTAGGGTAAAGGTCACTGCCTATGTGAAGCCTTCAATTCTTTGATTTCCAAGATGGAACTAACTTGCTGTTCCCCCAGCCACCCTTAGCCCCTCCAAGCCCTTGTACCTGCGTTTTAGCACTTAAAAGTCATTCAGCTGTGCACGGCAATAGTAGAGTGTGGCTGTCAGGAGCTTGGGCCTGGGAGTCAGACTCGGGAGGGGTCCAATGCCAGCTCTATCTCTGATTTGCTGTGTGACCTTGGCCTGGTTACCTGACTCCTCTGAGCCACACTTTCCCCAGATGTTAAACAGACCAAATTTTGTAGAGATGTGGCACACATAAGGCATTGGGTGCAATGCTTGGCATACAGCCACCGCCAGAGCATTAGGAACAGCCACCAACCAGGGGTTTCCCTACCTCCTCTCTCACTGTGGGCCTCCTGAGGACAGGTCCCATCTCTTCTTCGCTGCTGCATTATAATAAGTGCCGGTTAATACTTAAACTGAAGCAAGCCTGGAGACTGCCTTCTCTACCCAGAACGGATTCCTCAGCAGCCTCCCTGGGGTCCTGCCATGGATTCCTTATTTCTTCTTTCAGTGAACTATTTATTGAATATGAGGCTCCAAGGGATTTGGGAGTATACAAGCCCAGCCACATAGAGATTATAGCTTATGGGGGAAAGGCTGGTATTAAAACAAGGACCCAAGCAATTATTTAAATATTATTGTGATAAGTTCCAGGAGGTATAGGCAAAGAGACCATCAAAGTATATGAAAGGGGCCCTTGATCCACTCTGGGAAGGGGGTGGCCAGTAAAGGGTTCCCAAGGAAGGGAAGTCAGAGGAATCCGGAAGATGCGTAGGAGTTACATGAGGGAAGGACTTTCAAGGCAGAGGGAATGGCTTGTGCAAAGATCCCCGGGTAGACCTGAGCAGAGAATGTTAGTGAAAATGAAGGAAGGCCAATAATGTGGCCAGAGTTCAAGGCCAAAGACAACATGGGAGGGGTAGGATCAGAGAAGTAGACAGGAACAAGACCCTTTTGGCCATGGTGAGAAATCTGGACTTTATTTTGGGGATGATGGTCCCGAAAGAGCACTGGGGCCCGAATGGGCACTCGGGTGCCTTCAGAACCCCCGAGAATGCTGGAATGCCCCTGGCCCCTCTCCCACCTGGGGCTTATCAGAGAAATGTCTCAAGCATGGGAATTCCCACGTAAGGCCCAGGATGTGGCCAGCTCATCACCCGGTCCCCTGCAATGGCACGAACCAAGGAGGCATGGAGAGGGGGAGCAGAGGTGGGAAAATGACCGAGAATGGTGGGGATTTCCACAACTTCCTTCACACACCACGGGTAGGCCGAACCAGCAACGAGGACATTGTAGAGCAGCAGAGGCAGTGAGATTCACTTAAATCCCTGCCATGTGCTGGACAAGTTACTGAACTTGTCTAAACCTCAGTTTTCACCTCTGTAAAATGGGTATAAGAAGAGGGAGCATCTCATGGGACTTTTAGGAAATTACCTGAGATAATACAAATGTTTAGCACAATGTGGTGCTCAGCCTGTGCCCAGTTACTCCCCCAGCCAGGAGATGCTATCCCCCCTCCGAGAAAAACCCAAAAACATCAGGCCGTGGTTGGCTACTGTGTCACCTCCCTGTTGTTGCTGTTGATGTTTTACCTGTAAGCATCTTTTGCATTTCTATTAGTTAAACGTTTGGGAGAGTATCTTTTTAAGCTTGGAACATGGAAGAAGAGTCTCCATAGCGGTTGTGTGTGGCTTCAGATCCCACTGGTGTGGAATCCTTTCCTTCCTAGCAAAGCTCCTCTTGCACCCTCAGTAACGTTCTCTACTCAGTCCCGTCCATGGCTTAGGCCCATGCTGCCTCCACCTGAAATACCCTTTCCGTCTCCTCTGGTCCAAATTCCATTAGTCTTTAGGACTCACTTCAATCACACCACCTTCCTGAACCCTCTAAATGTTCTACTCATCTATGCTTTCTTCAAAGCCTTATACATCTGTAATTTTATTCTTTCAATTTTGTCTGTCTTACTTTCTTTACTTGATCGTTGAGGTCAGAAAGAGGAGTCCTTCCTCATAGCTGCAAAATGGCTACAAGGGACCCAGACCTCACATCCTCTCAGCTTCATTATCCAGAGGAAAAGAGTTTTGAGCTTCACTGGCCGGATTTGGGTCAAATTTTATCTATGAACCAATCATGGTACCCACAGGATGCACAGGGTGATTAGGTTAGATTGGTGATTGGCAAAATTGTTCTTAGAGGGCCAGTTAGTAAATATTTTAGGCTGTAGATCATATGATCTCCACTGCAACTATAAACTCTGCTGTTATGTTAGAGCATGAAAAAAGTCACAGGCCATAGGAAAATGAATGGCCATGGCTGTATCTCAATCAAATTTATTTACAAAAGCAAGTGACTGACTCATGGGCTGTAGTTTGCTGACTCCTGGCTAAGACCAATTAAAGCCCCATGCTTGCAGCGAGATGAACCCAAACCAGATAGTCTGAGTGTGTGAAGAGTGAAATTCAGGGTGCTATTTTACCACAGGAAAAGGCAGGAAAAAAGCAACATATTGGCTACAAGGATCATTGTCAAGTAAGGGTCTCCAAGCCATCAATCGATCTCATTCAGTGTGTTTAAGTAGTAAGAAGGGAACCAAGTTTGTGGGCTTAGAGAACTGCCTTATTCCCAAGGGCTCCTCCATACTTCACGGGGAGGGGGCAGTTGGCTGGAAAACGCTCTCATTTATGTATACCCTCTAGCTTTCCAACACACTTTCAAATTTATGATTTCAAGGTCATAAAGGCCAAGTGCAGAAGAAGGTCAAGCACGGGATTATCCTCATTTTTTACAGATGTGGAGACTTAACTTCTAGGTGTGAAATGGAAGTCTTGAAGCAAGAAACAGTACATTTTAAATACTGGTCATAGAAGATGAGTAGCCATCCTACAAATACCCATACGTACCTCTGTACCACTGCTTCCCGCCCATCCTCATGGCAGACATCATTAATCCATCACTGCACTCTTTCCCACTGAGCTTGGAGGGTGTCTCCGAATCCATACCATAACAGGGCTAGAGGCAGCCACCCACATTTGCTCTGGGTTAGCACATAAGAGAAAACACAATTGTTGATTTGAGTTGATCATGTAGTGCTCGTGGAATTACCAAGTTACTCAATGCTCTCACTTGTGGCTGTTATTTCAGTGCTTACTATCTACCTGGAGTCATGCTCATCTCATTTCTTTTTCAGAAGAATTCTGGGTAGGTGTCACAGATTCCCTAGTGCCCTTTTCACATCTACTCCAGTCCATTCTGATTTCAGCCTCATTGTGGTGGACAGTTCCCTGTGAACTCAGACACACCTCACGGTGACAATCGCAAGGAGTGACTCTATTTTGGCATTTGTCCCAGGGCCTTCTCTGATGTCCTGAGAGCCTGCTAGGTGGTACTCAGGCTCTGTGGAGAAGTGCAGGGACTTAACCAATGGATGATGAGAGTCACTGAAGAAAAACCACAGCCTCCTATACCCCGGGGTATAGTTCTGAGATGCATTCTGTATGCTTCTCAGGAGGTCCCTGCAAAATCAAGACGCTATTGCCTATGGCAGAAACCATGATAACACACTCACAAAAATGGCTTTTCTCCCTTTCTTCATTTGCTCACTCCTGCTTCTTGGGATTGCTTTTCCAATAAGTTTGTGCACGCAAGTTTGTGACTTAGGCTCTGTTTTTCAAGAGAATGCCCAGAACGACTAGGACAATTAGGACACCAGCTAGGTCAACCATGAGTCTCCATTTTATCTATCAGAAAACCAACTCCAGCCATTCAGGGGACTTCTCCAAGGTCACACAGCTGGTTTTTCTGATCCTAGACTTCATGTTCTTATCCGCCAGGCAGTACTGCTCTACCAACAGGACTTCAGATCACAGATGGGCACCAAGCAATAGTGTTCTCGTACATTCAGTGCTACATTTTGGTTGGTGAGAGAAGCTAATTGGATTTGACAGAGAGGAAGAGAGACAGTTTTCTCTCCTAAAAATAGCCTTGTTTTTAGTCATCCCGTTCAGGAACAACCATGCTCACCCAGGGAAACACTACCAATGTTTCAGAATTTCTAGGTAATTAAAGCACTCCACTAAGTCAAATCCCATGAGAAGAGTATGGCAGAGATAAGCACTTGAAAGCCCACAAAAAGGAAATTCCAGGGTCCTGGAATTGAGCCCTGCATTGAGCTCCCTGCTCAGCGGGGAGTCTGCTTCTGTCTCTCTCTGCCCTTTCCCTCTGCTCATGCTCACTTTGTCTCAAATAAATAAATAAAACAAAATATTTTTAAAAACCATACAAATCCCAACCATCATGAACATGGTCTCATGATCTCCTTTTGATCCTCAAAACGACCCTAGGAGGCAGGCTCAGCAGATATTATTCCCACTTGATGCATGACAAAGCTGGGGCTGGGGACAGGGAATGACTTGCCCAAGGATTGCTGGTAAATGACAGAGCTAGGAATGCTATCAAAATGTCCCCTTTCCTGGTTCAGCCACTAACCAAGATATTATGTCCTCACTTTATTTTTATTTAAAGTTTTATTTATTTATTCATGAGAGACACACAGAGAGAGGCAGGGACATAGGCAGAGGGAGAAGCAGGGTCCCTGTGGGGAGCCTGATGTGGGACTCGATCCCAGGACCCCAGGATTACGACCTGAGCCAAAGACAGACACTCAGCTACTGAGCCACCCACGTGCCCCTACGTCTTCACTTTAAATACCATCACAGAAGTGCTAACGTTTACTGATTCTCACTGAGTGCCAGCCCCGACTCTAGGCATTTCACGTATGTAGTCTCATCTATCCCCCCACCATGACCCAGTGAGGCATGTTTATTTGTAATCCAATTTTACAAATGAGGAATATGAACCTCAGAGAGGATAAGCCACTATCCAAGGCCACTGAGTTCTTAGGTGGCAAATTTAGGATTTAAAGAGCCTTCCCTGAACTCCATGGAATGGATCCTCCAGCAGGAAGGATTTTCTGTTACCAGAGAAGAGAAAAAGAAATATAAGACTGACAAGACAATAATATCGTGTGCAGATGCTTAACTCTGGTGGGGAAGGGGAATCAAGGAAGCTTCCGGAAGAGGTAACATCTGTTCTGAGGGCTAAATGAGAGTGAGGCAGCCAATGAATGAACAGAGGGCACTGGGATGAGGCTGCTCCAAGCAAAGGGGCAGCAGACTCTGATGCCCCAGGGGCTAGGCGTGCTGCAATCATTTTGATACACCCATGGGATGGGTTAGAAAGAAGCAGGTAAAAGAAATGGACCCAAAGAGGCCAGACGATGAAATGCTTTGTATACCACAATGAGGCCTTTGGACTTGAGCTTGTAGGCAATGGGGAGCCACTGAAGGGTGTAGGCAGGGAGACATGATCAAATCTCTGGTTTAGGAAGATGGTTTTGGGAAAACTGTCTTGGTCACTCACAGCTGCATCCTGAGTGCCTACAACAGCAGTTGGCACGTAGTAGGTATTCGATACATAGCCCCTGAACAGCTAGCCTGAGTACAGATTGCTATGAGAAAAATAGAAGGACCGACTGACTCCTGATATGTTTTAGTCTCATTCTTGACTCTGGAACAAACCTGGAGCCAACCTGGAGTCGGCCTGGAAGCCAACCTGGAAGCCAAGGTTATTAGAATCTCTGTCTCTCTCCTCCAGGATAAAAAGTAACACTGAGCCTAGGTTTAGAAATGCTTTCAGATTGGGGTTCAAAGCAGTGTGACAAGAATACCACTTGTTATCTTTCTCATCCTCTCTGCTTTCAAAAGCCTCTGGCCTGCTTTATTCGTATCCATCAGAGACCCTCATTTTCTTAGCTTCACCTTTGCGTTAACAGGTGGCCTGACCTACTTGCCCTCTGCACACAGGGGTGTTGATTCTTGGAGGTGAAGGGAGCCAACTGGATGCCTGGCCTCTGCCCTGGGAATAGCCCCCACTCTCTCGAGATCAAACTACCTATAAGCCTTGGAGTTGCAGAAAGGAGACATTCCTTGTGTAGCAGGATGTGCCTGGGGTTAGTTCAGGAACTTTTTTTTAAGGTTTTATTTATTTATTCATGAGAGACACAGAGAGAGAGAGAGGCAGAGACACAGGCAGAGGGAGAAGCAGGCTTCATGCAGGGAGCCTGATGTGGGACTCGATCCCAGGACTCCAGGATCATGACCTGAGCCAAAGGCAGATGCTCAACCCCTGTGCCACCCACGCGTCCCTAACTCCAGAACTTATAGGGTCAGGCAACCCCCTTGACAAATAAGAGCAGGAAGAGGGGAGAGAAAAAGCTATAGAAAGTGCTGACATCCAAGCCTATGTGTCATTGAGGTGGGGCACAGTCTACTCTAACAGATAAACCTTAAAGTTACACAAAATGAGTTCAAATCTCCAGGCTCTGGCAATTATTGTGTGGCAAATTAATTGCTCTATGCCTTTACCTTCTAGCACAGTTGTGTGTATGAAGGCCAAAGGGCTTCAATAAGTGGTAATTACTGCCATAATAATTATTATTAATGTTTTTGGGGGTTGAGATGGGTGGTCAGGAAGGGATGCCAAGAAGAGATCTTAAGACAGACTCCTGGTGTTAGGGTTGGACTAGAGGTGATCTGACCCAATTATTTCATTTTACAGATGGGGAAACTGAGGCCCAACAGATGGCCGAGCCTGGGGTTAGTTACGTGAGGCACTGAGGAACTGCAAAGAGGAGACCTTTGCAGGAGACTGCGTCTGGAGCCAGTTAGCCCCGCCAAAAGCTTTCAGAAATTACAAGGCCACAAAAATGCTTTTTGGCTTGAAGCATCCAAATGGGCCCCACCCATCTTGCTTAGAGTCGGGCCTCCTTCTTCTCACTACTGGACCCTGTGTTGCCAGCCTGGTGAGTATGAATCTCTCTCTCTCTCTTTTTAAAAATAATTTGTTCTTGAAATTATTTAGAATGACTGGGTCTTTTTGTATGGGAATTAGAGCTTTGAAAGTCTTGGTTTATGGCATGACCTTTCCCTACTACTCATAAGATGTCTTCCTCCCTCCCTCCCTCCCTCCCTCCCTCCCTTCCTTCCTTCCTTCCTTCCTTCCTTCCTTCCTTCCTTCCTTCCTTCCCTCTTTCCTTCCTTCCCACTTTCCTTCCCTTCTTCCCTCCCCCACTTCCTCCCTCCTTCCCTCCCTCCCCTCTTCCAACACTGCAGCATTCAGGGCATTGTGCTAGGCACTGTGCCAAGGGCGGGGTCAAAGAATCACTGGTTTGCACGTTTACAGCATTTCTCAAGTTCATCTTATGTGCCTGGCCTTGTGCCAAGGACCCTGGGCACTCAGGATGCAGCAGGAAACAAAACAGCCTTCGTTTCTGTGCGCATGGCACGTGCCTTCTAGTATTTCCCATTTTAGAAATTGTACATTTAGTCTGAGTTGGTTGTTCTCAGTGAGAAAGGCTGGTGTGGGGCAAGGTGGGCAGGGCCCAAACACGGTGAGGGGCTTGGAGTTCATTGTGAGGGCAGGGGGCAACCACTGAGGGGTTTCTAGCAGGCGAGGGTCACACTCAGACTCATGTTTGGGAGCGGCGGTGATTTCTTCCCCCACCAGACTAACCTGTGTCTCTTGAAGCATCAGGTATTTCTCCCTTGTTGCAGTGATCACAATAGAAAAGAAATAATTAATGGTGTAATTGTTAAATTTAGCTTTTTGTGGGAGGTTATAATCTCCAGGTGGACAGGGCTGGGTTGGTCTTGTTCGTTTTTATGCCTCCGGCATGCAGGACAGTGCCTGGCACATAGTATGCACAATAAATAAATATTGGGTGAATTACAAAATGAGGGATAGAGAGAATAAAGGGGCTGATGGAGGAGGGGTGGTGAAGGACAAGGGAGGGAATGAATGAATGAACCAACAGGTGAATGAATGAAATTGCTGGCTGCAGTGTTTGGACCGTGATCAGACAAAGAGGCCTAAATCCAGCTGATACCATCTGGGTTTTGCAGGGTAAACCCTCCTCTGGCGTAGTCTCTTAATGGCCTTTTCAGCAGGCATAGGCCTTATGAATCATTTATTGGTCTTGCTCCATGTCAAGTGGAAAATCATTTTCATCACTGTGTCTACTCTGATCAATTGCTCCTGGCTGTGTCGCTAGAGCTCCGTGTTTGAGGAGCTGTGGGAGGACGCTGGGGCCCTGTGAACTCTGGAATCTGTTTGCAATGTCTGCCAGGAGACCTTAGGGGAAAGAGCATCACCTGTGCTTCCTCTTGGTTAGCTTTGGGCCCTGGTGGCAGATGTCCCCTGGCAGTAAAGCTCCTTTGAATCCTAAAACCAATTTCTCTCTCATTATTAGGAGAACTCACTGCTCTTTGGGGACGTGGCTGACCTAAAATATCAATTCTGCTCTCCCTACTTGGAGTGAACTATGTGAATTTTTCTCCTCTCTCATCCTCCTCCTTCCCTCCAACCCTGGTTTCTCCCGGGCTTCATCACGAGCCCCTTGAGGCACTACTTAGTCCCAACTGGGAAACTAAATGGACAGATTCAGTAGGTTATTTTGCCTCTTGGGCTGAAACCAGAGAGTAAATCAACTCCCCTAGGGAGAATTTCTCAAAGTGCACTGTGGGGCCAGTGGCAATAGGATCAGTGGGAGCTACTGGTTAAAAAGCAGCTTTGTGGAACTTACCTTCCTTCCTTACCTCTCAGTTAAACACCAGGCAGGTGGCATCATCCCTAAAAGGCAGTGAATGGGGTCTGGTGAGGACAGTGATTTCCTCAGCGTTGTAAAATGAGCCAGGGGTGGAGAGGAGGCCGACATGACCTACAGTTCCCAGTTCCCTTCAGCCAAATCCTGTTCCACTTATTTTTAGCTTGGAGTGGTGGAAGAGGCGATGGGTCAGCACTGGGGCCATGGATTTCTGATTTCAGCTACGCCGGTTATTAGTATATAACTCGGGGGCCTCAGTTTCCCCAGCTGTAAACTGAGTCAGTTAACACCATCACCACCATGCCCTTCCCTGTTAGAATCATCACGGCCACCATCATGACAATCGCCATTGGCATCATCTTCACCACCGTCTTCACCATGACCACCACCATCTTCACCGTTGTGGCCACCGCCTGCCATCATTCCCACCGTCCCCATTCGCCCCACCTCCTCCACCCTCATCCCTATCCTGGTAGCACTCACTGAGCGTGCTGTGTGCTCAGGCCCTCTGCCTAAAGCCCACCACGACCCTGTGAGGCAGGTGGGTACGTCTCTATCCGGGATACAGACGCACCTCATGTTATTGCGCTTCGCCTATTGCGCTTGGCAGATACAGTATTTTCTACAAGTTGAAGGTTTGTGGTCACCCTGCCTCGAGTGGGTCTATTGGCCCCATTTTCCCAGCAGCCTCTGCTCACTTTGTGTTACTTTTTGGTAATTCTCGCAATATTTCAGACTTCTTCGTTATCGTTACCCTTGTTGTGGTGCTCTGTGATGGGAGATTATCACTCGCTGGAAGCTCAGACGATGGTTAGCTTTTTTTTTTTGCAATAAAGTGGTTTAAAAAAATTAAGCGATGCACATTTTTTTTTAGGATGTAAAGCTATTGCACATTTAATATACTACAGTACAGCATAAAAGTAACTTTTACATGCACTGGAAAACCAAAACATTCATTTGGCTCTTTATGGCGATGTTTGCTTTGTGGCAGCCGTCTGGAACCAGGCCTGTGACATCTCTGCTGTCTGCTGTGCTGTTGTCCTGATTTTCCAGGCGAGGACACAGGGGCTCAGGGAGCTCGAAGCCCCACTTTCCCAGGGAGTGGTAGAGCCTGAGTCACACCCAGGCTGCTTTTGCTCTTCGCAAGCAAACTCATGAAACTGCTCCAAATGATCTCTTAAGAGATCCAGATTTTTATTTATTTATTTATTTATATTTATTTATTTATTTATTTATTTATTTTTAAAGATTTTATTTATTTATTTATTCATGAGAGACACACACACACACAGAGAGGCAGAAACACAGCAGAGGGAGAAGCAGGCTCCATGCAGGGAGCCCAATGTAGGACTTGAACCCCGGGACCCTAGGATCGCGCCCTGGGCTGAAAGCAGGCACCAGACCGCTGAGCCACCCAGGGATCCCCAAGAGATCCAGATTTTAAATCCATCCCAGAATTTAGAATTACTAGTGTCTTTTTCAGCTTGGGGATCTCTCTGGGTACAGACAGACAGAACACTGGATGGTTTCTTAAGAATGTGTTTCTTGCTTGAGTGAGGAGTGTTGGATGATAAGGTTATTTTATGGGACCCATTGTTGGAGAACCTCCTTGACTTTGAGGTAAACTGAAGCCCAGAGAGACACACCTTGTCCACCAACACACAGCAAACTAAGGTCAGTCTTAGAAGAAATTCAGGTTTCCCCAGGCAGGAAGAAAATTGGCAACCAGTCCCCTCACTAGTTTTCCCTATGCTCACAAGGGCAAGGAATTGGAAGGCAGGGTTTGACATCAAGAGTCTGGGTTCAGGGATCCCTGGGTGGCACAGCGGTTTGGCGCCTGCCTTTGGCCCAGGGCGCGATCCTGGAGACCCGGGATCGAATCCCACGTCGGGCTCCCGGTGCATGGAGCCTGCTTCTCCCTCTGCCTGTGTCTCTGCCTCTCTCTCTCTCTCTCTGTGACTATCATAAATAAATAAAAATTAAAAAAAAAAAAAGAGTCTGGGTTCAAAATCTTGCTATTTTCTTTGCTATTGTATGGTCTTGGTTGGCAAGTGGTTGTACTCTCTGGGCCTGTTTTGTGACCTATAAAATGGGGAGCATAGTGCCTTCCTCATTATGGGACTATAAGCATAAAATAAGGTATACAAGGTACTTACTTAACATGGGACCTAGGATGTAGGAAATACTTGCTATACCACGATTACATTATTACAATGCACTGTAGTTTATAAATACGTGTCACATAGAACATAGTGTGACTATATCTCATATTAAATTAATTACTGCTCACAGCTTCCCCCCTCTGCCCACCATTTTTTTTTCTCCAAGATACCATTCCATTGGGAAGAAAAAGGCAAATACAAAATGCAATGAATCCAAAATTCTTGCTTTAACAAGGCCTGCAGATTTTCAGTGCAACAAGGTAAACTGCTGAAATTGTGTCATGAGCCACCTCAAGATGTTCCCTGCCTTACATCTGTGTGCGGCTGAGAAATTGACTTTTTCCCTCCTAGCCAAATTATTAATTAGTTGCCTTATTGACTAATTTCTAAGCACTCAGTCAAATTAGGTAACCCATCCAATTTGAACGGGAGAACAGCAAAAAGCTTTAATTCATCCATTTTTCAATTGGGTGCATGTCATTGTCTGGAAACAAGGCCTCAAAACTCCACTCGAGCGTGGAAAACCCAGGGACGGTGAATTTTGAGAAGTCTTATCTTCATTTCTTCATTTCTTCGTGTACTTGATTTCCTATAATCCCAGTTTTAAGATGGGTAAGAGTGAGCTTGAAAAGCTATGACCTCTTCCAGGATTAAATATTCACTGTTGCGTGCCTCCTGTGACTTGGGTACTTTTGCTGATTAGGAATCATTATTAGGCACTTTTTACGCCGTTCTCCTGTACATTCTTTGTTATCCAGACCCACGAGATGTCAGGAGTGGAAGGGGCTGTCCTCGTGTTGTGTTTCAATCACAGTGTTTTTCATATAGCTGCTTGCTTTTAAGATCCTCATCTTCTCTGATGTTTTCTAGGATGGAAGGCAGTGAATATTGCTGTTGTTTTTACAAAGGTAGGGATATTAAGGTACGGAAAGTCTTAGCTGTTTCTGAAGAGTGACAAACACTTCCCCAACCCCTCGTATTGGCAGAGATCCTAAAACAAGCCTTTGAGAGTGAAACAAAGACCAAACGTCTACTGGCTTGTCGACCTGGCTCAGAGGCAGGTACTTTTCTCTTTCCCTTCTGGGTAGTACCGAACTACCAGTCTACGCATCGGAAGGAGCCCATGAGTCCCCTCTTTTGCCCATCGGAGTAGGGTGGCCCAAGTAGGGAGGCCCAAACCCCAGCACCTTCTTTGAAAATCCTCCTGGGGGAATCAAAACAAACACATCATGGCAAGCGGGCTTTCCATCTGGGGAGGACTGCCTGGCACCACCCTTCCATTTCAAACGTGCTTTTGATTTGCCTTTATTGGCTAGTGAAAAGAATCATTTACTAGTCAAGAGCCAGGCAGTGACAAAGGAATTCAGGTAAATTAGTTTCAGTTCTTACGTAGACAGTCCTCCTCCTTTGGAATTTGAGCTTTAGAAAATAAAGCCTTCTTACCACTGATTTCCTTCACCCCCCCTCCCTTAAGCCTTTTAAAAAGGATTTTTCTTCCCTTTTAAATCTCTTCAAGAAAGAGTTTCTTTTCTTTCATACAGAGGGGTTGAGGGAATTAAATTCACCAAAATATCCTAACATCGGTGGATGCAGAAAATTCAATGAAATCCAAATTAGGTGCATTAAAAAAAAAAAAAAGTTATTTTGCCGGGATCCTTAAAATATGCAGACATACACCAAGAGAGAGCTTCAAAGCCCATTTTAATAACTAACTACTTAGCAGCTCAAAGCATCCACTCCCAGCCCCTTTCGCCCCAGCCCCAGATACTTAAAATGCAGTTAAAGTTTAAGTTTTTAGTCCCTGAAAATATCAACAGTCACTTGTACAGAAGCAGCGTGCAGCGTCCATAAAATCTACAAGCCTGGTTTTCCATTACGCCGCTGTAATTAACAATCCAGTAGTAAATTAATGATCTGGAATCTACAAATGGTGCGGAACTGGGGAGCCGAAATATTTAGAAAGGGCTCCTGACGGTGTGCTGGGCTCTAGAATCTGAGTTTGTAACTGGAACTTTCATAAAGGTGCAATTCCCTGAATGTTAATGTTTTTCCGGGTGTATTGACAAATAAGGGGGATCCCTCACCTCCGGTTCTCCACTTTTGCATTCTATCTATCATTTCCTTTTCATTTGCTCTGTATTCTTGGTGGTTTCCCTCCGCTCAGAAACCCCACGATTCTATGATTTTTTTTTCCTCTCTTGGTAAGTTCTTTTTTTGCTGAAAAAGGAATTGTTTCCCCAGAAAACATTCAGTCACCGGGGCTAAAATGCAATATATACATTTCAGGTGAGACGAAACATGTACCAGCAAAGATAAAAAATATATATATATACGTGGAGAAACAAAAGGAAAAAAAAAAGGCAACCCTCGCAAGGCTGCCTAATGTTTAAATAACAATTTGGTGTTTAGACATGAGAGGTTGGCAGTCAGGAAATTTGAGGTTCCCGCAGACATTCTGGGCTCTTAAATCTGTTGTCAGTAAAGAGGCACAATGGTGTGAATTTTTAGCAGAACATCAGTTGGACTTCGAATTTCCTGGGTTTTTGTTGGATCGTATCACAGTGAAACATTATATTCTTCCCCCCCCAAATATATATCTAATTTCCTTTACAGAGGGCAAAAAAAAAAAAAAAAAATTTTTCCCACCAGGGTACAAGAAAACACGCATTATCTTTCCCAATGGGGCATTATCTATTATTGGGTATTTTGAGAGCTAAAAACATGTACAAAAATAATGTTCCAGACCCGTTTATTGTGTTTTGTCAGATAAAAAAAGCTGATTTTGATTTATTATTTCATGTAGATATTATGTAGACGTCCGTGTTTGACATTTCCTGAGAAATATTTCCGTTTCTGAGGTCTCTAAAAAAAAAAAAAAAAAAAAAAACCCTGCATATTTTAAAAGACTTTAGGTTCCTTTTCTGTGTGTGTATATTTGGTGGCAGATGAGGGGGAGGTGCTTTCTAAAGCCCTTCATGTTGAAAATGTTTATTAACTTAAAAGAATTTACTGGGAAATTATGAACTTTATAAAAGACAGACATTTCTTGAGAGTCAATTGCTTCCAATAATCCCTTTTTTTAAAGCCATTTTTTCCAGTCTTTCTTCCTATAATTACCGAATGTTTTAAATGTAATTATACCTTGACGTATCTCGTGATTTAAAATGGACCTTTGAGAATGATAGTAAAGTGGTTTTGCATTTCGTAGGTCAATAAAATCAAAAGCAGTTAAAAAAAATAAGTATACAACTGGATTTGTTATTCTTTCAAAATCAGTCATACATATAGACCTTTTCCGAGGGTGGGGGGGAGCGAGAGGTGGGTGAAATTTCAGATTGGAACGAAGTTATAACCCACATCAGGAAAATCGGCCCTTTAATGAAAGAAATGAAAAAGACTTAATCACCCAAGCCCCTCCAAAGTGACACTTCAAATTACATCAGAACTCTACCCAGTAAGGCAAAATGAGAGTCTTTCATCTGAAAAATGAAATACCTAATGATTTCAATGAGTTCTTACCTCCCTAAATTTGAGATCTGCCTAGAGCTTGGATTTCTTTTAGATCTAGAAAAATATTTTGGGAAATGACTCTCTTCTCTTGTTTTCTACTCCCTTCACCAAACCACCTTACCCTTTTTTTTTTACATGAAGATAATTTGTTTTCTCTGGAAGAGTGGGGTGACGGTGGGAGAAGAGCAATGTAGTTACAGAAAAATACCAAATGGCATTTCCTAGCTATCTGAGAATATTAACGTTTGAGTGGGTCAGACCTGCCCAGGGGCAGAAGGCATAACTTAAGATCATTTTTCTCAGCTGAGTTTTAATGATTGAATGGATTTGTCTGAAGAAAAAAAAAAAAGAAAAGAAAAGAAAAGAAAATGATTTAAATGTAGGAAGAGAGCCTAATGAACTAGTTAACATTCTTAGTATCAGGAAAGTCTAACCCATTCATAAATAAACAATTTTAAACCGCCTTTTTACCCACATGCATACACTCTCTCTTTCAGCTCCCTTTAGCAATTTGGAGTACAGGAGATTAAAGTCTTTTGGAAATTTCCAAGGTCAGACCTCAACTAAAATAGGATTAAGGGGGTAAGGGGGAAGGAAAAAAAAAAAAAAACACACACCAAGAGAAGGGTTTTATTCCCTCCTGCCCCCTCCTCCTTAACTATCTGAAATAAATCGGAAGTTATTTCTCGAAATCCTCCTTTCCCCTGGCCAGAGGCAGCTCTTCAAAAGGTTCTGAGATTGTTTAAAATTTTTCCAATCCCCTTCTGCCCCCCTCCCTTCCCTCCCCATTGTAAGAAAAACAAGTAAAGAGTGGGGACGTTGGTCGGAGCTGGAAGTTAGGGTCCCTTGCAGGCAGTACTCCAGGGGGCACTGTGACATCAGGAACTTGGCCTGGGAGGGACTGCTAGTTTGAGGGTTGCCGAAAAGAAGACAAAGTCTCCCAACTTTGCAGCCCCTTTCTCTTTAGAGTACCAAGCCAGTATTCCAACAAAGGAAATGAAAAGGGAAACTGTGTTTCCCTTCTTTCTGTGTTTTATACGTAATGTTTAATTGCTGCATCAAGGACAGACACAGCTTTGAATAGGAGAACATACAGGGATTAAACAGCTCGGTAAATGTTTGTCCCTATTTCTTTCCCTCCCCTCCCTCCCTCCTTCCTTTCCTTCCTTCCTTCCTTCCTTCCTTCCTTCCTTCCTTCCTTCCTTCCTTCCTTCCTTCTTTCCATCCTTTTTCCCTCCCTCCTCTCTTTTTCACCCCCCTACGATTACTTCTTTCTTTCTTTCTTTCTTTCTTTCTTTCTTTCTTTCTTTCTTTCTTTCTTTCTTTCTTTCTTTCTTTCTTCTTTCTCATTTTCCCTTCTGTCACCTTCCTGCCTTTCTCTGCCTTTTTGGGATGCCTCTCTACACATAAACAACAAAAACCACAACATCTTTCGATCTACCTTGGTTGCATTTCTTCGTGTTCTTAATTTGATCCATTCCTCTTAAAAGTCTTCCTAGGCGCTGCTTGCCTGTTCATTCATCAGATTTGAGCAAGGAGCAAGCCCTCTCAGTACATTTTGATAGATCTTAACAGTAATTATGCAGCAACTTCAAAGCAAAACTGTTTGTGTGCTTTTCCCCTGTCTTTTTCTCTATCTTCTGCGCAGGCTCTCTCTTTCTCAATCCTAACCCCACTAAATCCAAACAAAAAATCCTTTTCAAACAGGGCAGAAAATTGGGTTGAAGTTAGCAGCTGGTATTTCAAATGTACGATGATTGCAGAAACCTCCCCAAATTTCTGGCGTTGGGTGGGGGGGGGGGTGCGGGGGGGGGGAGAGGGGAAAAAAAATGAAAGAACCCTGTAAAGAAATAGAACTTCTTTTTTAAAAGAGAAAAGAAATAGAACTTCTTACTTGACGAGTTTCAATTAAAAATGCTATTTGATCATGCCTCAAAATTTCAACATGTTAGACCAGGGACCATGAATAATATGCAATAGCAGAGAAAGAGAGAGACTCAGACATACATTTAATTCGGATCTGCCAGTATGGAATCGGGTGCTGACATAGCCTGGTTCCTAAAGTGAATGATTTGGTCCCAGCAAACTCGTGCCTTTGGAAGGGCTATTTTACCGCAAAGAGCAAACATTTTAAATAAAATCTTTACATCTTAAAACATTAAAAAAAAAAAAACACAAAACACGAAACCAAAAACAAACCCACCCAATTCTGCCTTTGTGTCTGCCTTTAAATAATCAGGACCCAGTTTCCAGGTTTCAAGAGGAAAAAAAAAAAAAAAAAACACAACCCATTCATTCAATAACATAATGAACAGCAAAGTTGGATGTTTCATTGACGAAATGTTTTCCAGGGATTTTGACTTTATTATAAATGAGGGTTATCTCAGGAACTAAAAATACTTGAAAGGAAGGAAATGAACGAAGGAGCTGAAAATACTAGGAACTATTAACAAATCCTCCTTTTGCAGAGAGGACTGAAGCTTGTGGGTGCCTCTGAAAGCCTGAGCAAAGCACAAAGAAAAGAAACCATTAGAATCCCAAGGACTTGTTCAGTGTAGAAAGCTTGTGGACGTCCAGCCAGAGCACAGGCCTTCTCCAGGGCAGGCCCTTCTAAGCACGGGGACCGCGGCATGGACAGTCTCCCATAGATCTGTCTAAACGTATGTAGGTGATCATTGAGGAAAACTTCCATAGGGTGCAGTTAGAGCAAGAATATCTGACTTTCGTGTGTCATCTCGACATGCTTCCTGGAGAACGTTACAAAAAAAATGCGTCATGGGTTCTTTTGAAGAAACGTGTCCCCTACCCTCTGTCAATTCTGCGAGCCTACAGTCTGAACCCCAAAGGGATATAGGACAAGGGAGCCGAAAGCAGCACAGTTTGTTTTCTGTCTCAGGATAGGCAACATTCTTTAAAAAGGAGAAGCTCCAGTATTTTCTCTGTGTTTTACTAGGCTCCAAAAATGTAATAATCTGGAGAAAAGAAATAAGCCCGTAAGATCTTAAGTAAAGAATTCTTATTTTTCACATGAAACATATCAACATAATCCCCCAAATATATGTTCGTCGGTTGCATTCTTGCTCCTTTGGAAACAGGCTCATTCATTTCAGTTTTATTTTATTCCTATATATATATATTTTATTATTATTATTATTATTATTATTATTATTATTATTATTATTATTATTATGCCTTTGTTGTGTTAAGCTCTCATAAACTTGCTAGGGGGCCATAAATCCCTTTGCAAATTATGATACACTGATTTAGGGGTCCTGATTACGAGTGTGTAAAACCAAAGTTCCCAAGACTTTATTATTATCATTCACCAGTATAACACTGTAACAACAACAACCACGACGATAATAAAAGCAATTATAAGCAGAACCAATCTCTCCCAGATTCCTGATTATGTCTTTAAATGCTTCAAAAAAAAAAGGTTAAAGAGAAGGAGGCTTTACTTCTAAATGCCTATTACAAATAATAGGATATTAATAGTCATAACCGTTTGTTCTCATGCCTGAAGCTACTATCAAATTCTTCTGGCAGTTTTGAAATGGGGGGACATTTAGTGGTTTGGGCAATGCACGAAGCTGTCTTATAAAAATGGCCAGCAGATGGCACTCCACCCCTGGTTACTGTGGTTGGGACTTTTTTTTTTTTTTTTTTTTTTGGGTGCTGTTCTTGGTCTTCTGGAGGAGGGTGTGGACAGGCACTTTGGGGCTGATTCTGGGTAGTCAACAATACCATCAAGAGACTTTGAGAAGGAGGAAATGAGTCCAGCTGAGGAGCTGTCTTTGGAGGTTGTGGGGCTGGCTTGCTTTTTTTCCGTGTGGGAGTCTTTTGGCCTGCCACCACGGAGCAGAAAACAAGACTGTGACTTTGTAGGATTATCCAAATCCTTGCAGGCATTCGGGGAAAAAATGGATTCTTTGATTAGTGGTGTCATTACAACACCTTCCCGTACCCTGTGGTAATGAAAGGCATTTTGGTTTTTCTCAAACCTTTTTAACCAACATTTTTGGCTAAAAAAGGAAAAAAAAAAAAAAAAAAAAAGCAAAGACAAAGCAAGATAGACCATGAACACAGAGTGAAATGATCTGAATCAAAACGAGAGGCATGAATTATCAAAGGATTTTTCTTGACCACTTCTCAGTGAGCAGCAAGGCAGGGAAGCGCGATCTAGATCCCCCAATACTGTGATTTGTGGGTCAGCTGATGCCTAAGGAGTCATTGTTACAGAGCATTTTAAATTGGACAGTCATCCAGATCTGAGGGGTATTTGGCCACCATACTCTGGGGAGAAAGGGAAGAAAAGGAAGTTTTCATTTTCGTGGAGGCTCCAAGGTTTTCATAACATAGCTTCCAAATGCAGTTTAAAAAAAAAAACAAAAAAAAAAAACCTCAAGAAATTGGAACTTGGCCAATCAGAGCCAAAGAGGCAAATAACCAGGAAACAATGGCTATCAGGAATGTATTAGCAACAGAAATAACACAGCTTCTTCACGATACATCCTGGAGTCACTGTAAACCAGGTCTTTGTCTTGTCTGCATTTGCTGAGGCCCCACATTTCTGTAAGACAGAAACCTCTATTTTTGTTTATCTGACCTACTATTTTAGGATTACAAAATCTGAGTGAGAAAAGACGGTGGTCTCACACAAACCATCATTCAAGAAGGGAACGGACTCCTCTGCAGGAGTAATAATTGCCGGTGGTTGGTACTTTGTGGACACCGGGAGCCATGCTCGGTGCCTGGTGTATATCATCTCATTTAATCTTCACGAAACTTCCCAAGAGGGGTCTGTGACTATCCCACGTTACAGACAAACCTCAGAGGGGTTAGTGCACTTGCCCAAGATCACACAGCCTGCAAGGTTCGAAGACAGAATTCAAACACCAGGCAGAGTGAGCTTCAAACTAAAATAGCTAAACATGGTTTTCAAGCATACATTTTGAGGCAAGAAAGCATTCTTTCTATTAATGAAGAAAACCTGCTGAGCCAGAAGTCCCTCGCACTTTTCTTAGAATTATGGCCTGGAGAAGAGAGGTTTGAGATACAGTGAGAGCAGAAGTGGAAACTTCCTGCCCTTGAGGCTCCATGCAGGTGGGGACATGGCAACTCCCAGAGAGAAGAAAGATTCCGAAGTCCATTTACCTGGTAAGTACCACAGGTCAGAGCAAGCGAAGGGTAGCAAGGACCTTTCCTGGGACTCTGAAATTTAGAGGGAAAGGACACTCCTGGTTTTTAAGTCTTTGCCACCTGGTTCCCACTGCCTGTTTTTACTCAAGCTCTGGCTCTTTAGCAGTTGCTGGGCAGAAAGACAGAACCCAAAGCCAAGGAAAGCGAGCACTTCTTCCAAGAATCTCTACTTTCCCACCTTCTGTGCCTTTTTTTCTCACACCTACCTTCTCCATGACCTGGAAGGCTCGTTCCCAGTGGATTAATTGGAAGGCGACATCTGCTGTTCAGGCTGTGGGGCAAAGGCAGTGCTTAGCGAGCTGTGAGCAGTCCAGTTGGGCTGGCATTGCCTTGTAGGGACAAGTTTATCCCCTGGTTCCCTGTTGGGACCACGATGGGGGACATTTGGTCTTCCATGCATCCTGGGGCACCTGCAGGATCATGGTCAGTACTCTGCAGTTCAGCCATTTGTTTTTAAAAGATTTTATTTATTTAATCATGAGAGAGACACACACACATAGAGGCAGAGGGAGAAGCAGGCTCCCTGTGGTGAGCCCGATGTGGACCCGATCTCTAGGACCCCAGGATTATGCTCTGAGCCAAAGGCAGATGCTCAATCAGTGAACCACCCAGGTGTCTCATGCAGTTTAACCATTTGAATGAGGAAAAATCATTCTCCCTGTACTTTCTTCTGTGTACTTTCTCCTTGGATGCTATGCTACCTCCGCCACCCTACCCCATTCATTGATACTTATCCTGTTCCCTCAACAACTGTTCACGGAGGGCCTATTCTATGCCAGAGGGCCTCAGATTCACAGCATTCAGGATGGTGAAGGGGATGGAGAAATAAAGGGGCATTTACAATAGGGTGCCAGTGCTGGAGGGCATACACTGTGATAGTGCTGGAGAGAGCACTTAATTCAGTTCTTGCAGTAGGTCTGGAGGGGTGGAGCAAGGTAGGCTTCCTGGGGGAGGTGACGTGCAAGACCTGACACTGAGTAGAATTAATGGAGTGAAGATGACAAAGGGACACAGAGGATGTTTCAGGCATGGGGAAGAGAACATTGAAAGGAGCTCATGGGGAAGGGAGGAAGCAGGATGCTGGAAGCGGCAGATAAGTTACTTGACTGGGGCCCACGAGGGGCAGAGTTGAGGTCAGAGAGTATGCAGAATTGAGGTCTGTGAGCCACGCATTTTCCAGATGGCAATGGGGAGCTATGGAAGAGTTTAGGGCGAAGGGTCGACCCAACCAACTCCAGCTCTGTGTCCGTGGATTGGAAGAATCATGTTTTCCAAAGGAACATCATCCTTCCAAAACATAGATGCCATCTCCGCTTCACAGTGACTGTCGCCCCAGGCTCTAGGATGCAGGGACTCAAAGAGAAGAAGGCACAGAATCTCTGTGCCAACTGAGTTGTAAACGGTCAAACCAAAGCAGAACACAAGGGCCGGTATGCCCATCCCAGGAGCTGCAAACATCAGGAAGAAATACAACAAACCCAGCGACACAGTATCTTACAGATCGTTCTTGGTACTGTTTTGGGGAGGGGAAGCTAGATCTCAATGAGAAATGACTTTTGGCAGTTCACAGCGAACAGCCCACGCAGACAAAAGAAACAGATTTTTAAAGACACAGATTAAAAAAAAAAAAAAAAAAAAAAAGACATGGAGGCTGTTTTTTTTTTTTTTTTTTTCTTTTTTTCCTCCCCAAAAAGGACCTTCTACCACAAGCATCTTTTTTACAAAGGGAAAACATCTTGCATGTTGTGACCGATTTCCCGTCTGCCCGGCTGTCCTTCTTCCATGGAAGTAATTGGGGGAGAAAGGTCTGCGGAGCATACGCTTTGATGTTTGGAGGAGGGGGGCACCTTTTCAACAAATGTCCGCCGCAGACACAGTGATTGAGAAAGGCACATCCGTTTTGGAAAATGCCTGCTAATTAAATGAATGTTTTCAACTGGAAAGCATGTCTGAGCTGTTAAGATACATCCCTGATGAAGTTGGAAGGAATGCTTTAGATGTTGGCCTGAGATGGGTGTTTCACATACCTTGGCCTCTTCGGGTCTCTGATACTACTACATCTTATTCATTCACTCATTCACCCACTCATTGGGCAAATGTTTGTGGAGCCCCTCCGTGCCAGGCACTGTGGTAGGCGTATTCAGCTGAGAGCGGAGCTTGTCTTCTAGTGCACAAGACAGAGCTTCGTTAAGAAGCTTTTTGTATCAAATGTTCTTACCACTACACCTGAATCCAGAAGGGCCTCAGTTGGGTCTTTGGAGGCCAGCAGACATGGGTCCCAGTCCAGTCTCCCTTGTTTATGACCCATGGGACCTTGGGCAATGGCTTAGCACCTTCCGGGCTCAGTCTTTCCATCTTGGAAATGGTCCTAATGATGGGGCCTGTTTTCTAGGGAGAGAGTGAATAGCACATGAGATGGGGCATGGAAAATGCTTAGTTAAGCATTTGATCCATAGCAAGATCTTGACACATGCCAGTGTGTCAAGCCACATGCAAGTGTGTCATGATACGCCATAAGGCTTATTATGAAGATCAAGGACCTCAAAGTACTTTTATTTTTTTAAAGATTTTATTTACTTATTTATTCATGAGACACAGAGAGAGAGACAGGCAGAAACATAGGCAGAGGGAGGAGCCATTGCCCTGCGGGGAGCCTGATGTGGGACTCAATGCCAGGACCCTGGGATCACGATCTGAGTCGAAGGTAGATACCCAACCACTGAGCCACCGAGGTGTCCCTCAAAGTACTTTTAAAGCGTAAACGTATACTCATTGTGGAGAAAAATCTAACAGCTATAGAAGTCCCTCAAAAAAAAAAAAAAAAAAGTGGAGGTTGTTCCCTTCCCCTACAGCCAGTGCCACCTATATATTAATGAAGGCTGCAAGTCACTGCCAGCCCCATGTGGCCTCAGCATGAGAGGGGAATTAAGTCCTACTGACTTAATACTCTACAAAGTCCAGGGTAGATAGATCTTCACACGCAGCTGCATCCAGAGATCAAAGCACAGTCAGCTTCTGTTTCTCTTACGGTCCCCATGGCGTCTTCAGAGTTGGGTTCTCCTTAGGCAGGTTCACCCTCCTGGCCTTAAAGATGACCCCAAGGGACCTCCAGACTCACCTCCTACCAAAGGAAAGAAGTGTCCTTGCTTCTTGATCAACGCAAGGCCCTGGCTTGACTCTGATTGGCTGGCTTGGGTCCTGAGCAGCCTGGTCCACTGGGCGGGGAGGGATGGGGAAGCTGCGCTCTTATTGTCCAGGTCTGGGTCACATGCCCATCAGGCCAGCTGAGGAGGGCCGGTGGAATCGACCCATCCAAATCACCTGGACTGAAAGAGGGAGCATAGAAATTAGCTGGGGTTACCTGGAAATGGAGTCGCATGTTGCCAAGACGTGTAGATGCTGATCGCGGACATCCCAGAGGCTGTAACTTTTGGTGACACTCTGGTGTGTGCACTTGTGAACTTTTTCTTTATGTGGATATCTTTTTAAATTCCTATCTAATGTGTGTGCCTATCTACATATGATAATAGTCTATGCATCTGTACATTTTCACATATATTCCCCAAACGGGAAACTTGTCTTATTCATTTAACAAATGTGTAGTTATATCATGGCCATCTTGGTACATTTGGGCAAATTGTGTTAATTTTTCTTAAATTGTGTTAATTTAAATAAGATTTTTAAAACTCAAAGAATCCTTGAGCTCATTTGGCCAAAGTGCCTCCATTTAACAGATGGAGAAACTAAGGTCCTCAGGTGAAAGAATCTTGTTCAAGGGCATTAAACGACTCTATTCTGCCCCTGAAGCTGCGTGACTGTCTTCCTCTTTAAGCTACTTTCTAGTGACCTCCATGAGCTCTGGGCAGCTGGGGTCCATAAGGGAGCCTCACACAAGAAGTATCGAGTGCAGGAGAGGAGGAAAGCTGAGTTTTTCTTTAAAGAGAGTTTTTTGAGTGTCTGTGCCTTGCCTTAGTTGACTTTTATTGCATACTGAGAGTTGGATCTAGCTGGTATTCTGGGGATGGTAAATATTGGACAAGAGAGTCTTTGATGAGCCTGGAAGTAAATGATAATTACTGGTAAGCTCACGGTAAGAAAAAAATCTGTGTGTGTGTGTGTGTGTGTGTGTGTGTGTGTGTGTATCTCCAAACTGATTTAACTGTGGGGGATGAGTAATCAGGCACACAAGTCTATAAAGAGCTTCTTTAAAGAGTCTATAAAGAACTTCCCTAACTAGGAGTTCACTGCCCTGAATTTTATTAATGGAAGAAGGGCTCATTATACCATTAGTTGTATGTGGCCATTTAAATTAAAATTAATTAGAATTAAAAATTCACTTTCTTAGCTCCACTAGCCTCATTTCCAGTGATCAGCAGCCACATGTGGGAGGTGGAGACCATGGTAAACAGCACAGATATGGAGCTTTTTTCTCTGATCACAGAAAGGGCTGTGGGGCAGTGTTGCCGTAGGTCAGTATTTCGTAAAATAGCATCCGCCTCTCCACTTGCATCTGAACCATCTGGTAAGAGGGCGCTTGGTGAGAGGAAGATTTCTGGGCTCCGTGCCAGGCAGATTGCACCAGAAGTTATTTGGAGGTGGGCTGGGAATCTGCATTTTGAAAAAATACATCTCCCTGATGTTTTGAATGTACATTTAAGTCTGAGAAGCACAAGAAAGACAGAAAAGGATAAAGACACTGGGGGTAACAAGAAATAGGCTAAAAGTGTTTGACGGGACCCATTGCCTGTCACAGAATAATCAGGGATGACAGTCAATTGGGTCTACAAGGCAATGGATGATTCATATCTGAGGTCATCACTCCATTGTCAGGGAAGCCTTCAAGGACACACTCATTATGAAAAGTTCCTTTGAAGGATCTGCTAGGTGGGCTCAGGGGAGATAGCATCATGAAATTGCAAAGGAGGACCCAATCAATGGTGTATGCCCTTTCCCTCCAAAGTTTCCATGCAACCCGTCACTGTTGTGCATGCTTTTCTGTCCTCATGTCTAACAATGAAAACCGTCTCACCCTGAATCCACAGGGTTGTATATAAATTTTGTATGTGCAGTTCCTTGGTGTCACTTTTGTTTCCTTTTCAAGTTATAGCACGAAACACTACTTTATAAAATATTCTGTAGCAATGATCCCTTAGATGTTCTCCATGAGATTTGATCCAAAGGAGAAACCGTCTTTCTAGCGGTGTTGGGTTTATCCACCCATCATCTCATTGCCCCTGCTCTACCCTTTCTTCCTCCTCTCACACCATTCCTCTCCGGGGTGGTTGTTTGCTCCTCTCAGTTGCTGGAACTCATCCCATTCTTTGCACATTCTGTTCCCTCAGCCTGGAACAGTCTTCTCCTATCCATGGGAGAGTAGGCTTCTCATGGCCACTCTCATCATCTCGCAGGCGTCTCTGCAGATAACTTGTCTTCAGAGAAGTTTTCCCCACCAGCTCATCTAGGTAGGGTTTCCCCTACCTCCTTGTTTCCTGTCCCTGAGCCTGGCTCTCACTTTTGTTGCTTTGGGAATAAGAAAAAGGTGAATTTTAAGAGCCACAGAGATCGATTTACAACAATGAAGGCAGAGAGGGATGTAGAACAGCAAGTGGACAGAAGCAGAAAAGAGAGGAAGACAAAGCCAGGGAGAAAGCACAGAAACAGAATGAGCAACAGGGGGCACGAAGAGATGGAAAGTTAGAGAACCCCCCAACACCTACTAGAGAGGGCCAAAGATGAACGTGGCACCCTGCTGAGTGAAATAAGTCAATCTGTTTTCTGAAAGGTACTGCTCCTCTGAAAGTTCGACTTTTTATGATTTACAGGAAAATGAAATGTAAGTCCTCGCGACTGATGGACGAACTGGCTTCGTCTGGAGCTGGGCTTTCCGAGAGGGTAGCTGCTCAGCCCGGGAGGCTGCTCAGATCAAAGGGACGTGTGTCTTAAATGCAAATAAAGCACCAGGCTGGATTTTGAAGATTTAGGGGTGGGGGGGGGGAAGAAGCTGTAACATAGCTCATTGATAACTTTTACATTGATTACATGTTGAAAGTGATAGCATTGAGGGCATATTGAATTAAGTAAAATCAAAATTAACCTTCTTTCCTTCCTTCCTTCCTTCCTTCCTTCCTTCCTTCCTTCCTTCCTTCCTTCCTTCCTTCTCTCTCTCTCTTCTTTCTCTCTCTTACTTTCTTTTTTTTAATGTGGCTACTAGAAAATTTAAAATAATGGATGTGGTCTGTGTTGTTTTTCTGTTGGCTAGTGCTATCCTAGATCCTCGCCCTGTCCAGGTCCCATGACTGTGGCTAGACATTTATGCACAAGACTGTGAAAAAGACAGAGCAAGTGTCCCTCCCTTCTCTCTGGAGTGAAGCCTCTATTCGTCCCCCTGTCCCTTCCCTACGTCTCCTGTGATCGGAGGAGCCCCATCTGTGGCTTGTCTAGGTTTGCTCATTAAGTGGCAGTGTGTACAAAGCCCCTTTGAGGCCACCCTTCCTGTCACCCAGCCCGGGGCCTTGGGCGTGGACTATTCAGGGCCAGGCAGCCTTTTCTTGGAAGCGCTGAGCTGCCTCTTGGAACAGCCACTCACCAGGTGATTCTTTGCGGCTCCCAGTTCCTAAGAACTTCTTTCGAAAGCAGAAATGTTTCAAGTGAGTTTGGACAGACAAGTGTATTTACTGGAACAAATATTTTGCTCTTTGTCATCCCTCGATTATATCTGGCTACACTTTTCTCTCTGAACTGAGTCGAGAGAGAACGAGTTCATTTAAAGCTTGAAAATATTCATCTTCTCTTTCATTCTGGCCCTGTCTTCCTCTCAACAGCAATGTTCGTGCTTGGCTCAGAGCCTGCTTCTTCCACTTGTGCACACTTTCTCTCCTTGGTTTGTTTTCCAGAACAATTTCGCTTCCCTTTGGCCTGTGTTCGACTCTGGTTTCTATAAATCAGTCTATCTTATGATGATGATGATAATGATGATGATGATGATGATATGGCATGGGGAAGTACTTTCACATAACTTGATCATTTGATGGGTATATGGGATCTTTGAGGTGGGGTTGGGAAAAAGAGCTTTGTGTGCAGTCACCACAGAATGAGTGCTACTCTGGAGTATATTCAGCGTGAAGAGCTTTTCCAAATTCATGTCACTTAATATGTCCCATAGCTTCATCAAGCAGATGCCATCCCCTCAGAACAAACTGAGGCTCAGAGCAATGAAATATCTCCCCCCCGCCCCACGGTCTTGCAGCTAGCCAGTGATGGAGCACAGATTTGGGTCTAGGTCTCTGGACTCTAAAGTCTATGCTTTTTGAACTTGGCCACAGCAACTTCTTGCAAGATACATCCATGAAGGCAAGAGATACAAAAGCAAAAATGAACTATTGGGACTTCATCAAGATAAGAATCTTCTACACAGCAAAAGAAACAGTCAACAAAACTAAAAGACAACCTACGGAATGGGAGAAGATATTTGCAAATGACCTATCAGTTAAAGGACTAGTATCCAAGATCTATAAAGAACTTATTAAACTCAACAGCAAAGAAACAAACAATCCAATCATGGAATGGGCAAAAGACATGAAGAGAAATCTCACAGAGGAAGACATAGACATGGCCAACATGCACATGAGAAAATGCTCTGCATCACTTGCCATCAGGGAAATACAAATCCAAACCACAATGAGATACCACCTCACACCAGGGAGAATGGGGAAAATTAACAAGACAGGAAACAACAAATGTTGGAGAGGATGTGGAGAAAGGGGACCCTCTTACACTGCTGGTGGGAATGTGAACTGGTGCAGCCACTCTGGAAAACTGTGTGGAAGTTCCTCAAAGATTTAAAAATAGATGTGCCCTTCGACCCAGCTGTTGCACTGCTGGGGATTTACCCCAAAGATAAAGATACAGATGCAGTGAAATGCCAGGACACCTACACCCCAATGTTTCTAGCAGCAATGTCTACAATAGCCAAACTGTGGAAGGAGCCTTGGTGTCCATCGAAAGATGAATGGATAAAGAAGCTGTGGTCTATGTATACAATGGAGTATTACTCAGCCATTAGAAATGACAAATACCCCCTATTTGCTCCGATGTGGATGGACATGGAGGGAATTTTGCTGAGGGAAATAAGTCAATCAGAAAAGGACAAACGTTATATAGTCTCATTCATTTGGGGAATATAAAAATTAGTGAAAGGGAATAAAGGGAAATGAGAGAAAATGAGTGAAAATATCAGTGAGAGTGACAAAACATGAGAGATATCTAACTCTGGGAAATGAACAAGGAGTAGTGGAAGGAGAGGTGGGCGGGGGGGGTTGGGGTGACTGGGTGATGGGCATGAGGGGGGCACTTGGTGGGATGAGCACTGGGTGTTATGCTATATGTTGGCAAATTGAACTCCAATAAAAAATTTTAAAAAAATAAAGCAAATAATTTAAATATGAAAAATAAATAAATAAAGTCTGTGCTTTTAACAATTCATGTCCTCCATGTGTTCATACCAGGACCACAAGTAAGGACACGGTAGCACAAAGAGTTTAAGACTTGTAATTGTTCAGGTTCAGGTGTTAGCAAACCCAACTGAAATTGGATTTCACACAAAAGGAAATGCAATATAACTGAAAGCTTGACAATGTGGGTGAGGGGGTTCAGGCAAGTGTTGATCTAGGAGCTCAGTGTTTTTAAAGAATGTGATCTTACCGTTTTAAATTTCTCAGTCACTCAGCAAACACTCATTAGTACTGACTGCTAACCCAACACTGTGCTAGATTCTGGATATGGATAAGATCTGGTCCCAGCCAGGGAGGCCTCGGCTCCTAAAGAGTCTGATAGTTGGAACAAAATCCCAATAGAGCTTGGTATCTGTTCTCTCTCTCTCTCTCTCTCTCTCTCTCTCTCTCGCCCTGTTTTAGATACTTTAACACTACATTACAGATACAATTGAGTGTTCTGGTGAACCCCTCCATCCTTCCCTAATATGTAGAAGAGATATAAATGGACCTACTCTGGATGCACTGTGTTTAGAAGCTTGTAATCTTATTCATTTGGCCCCTACCAAGTGTTCAGGGCCCCCTCTGCGCTAATGTGGTGGTTTTTGAGGAATTCCATGTGGTTTTCTGTGGTCTATGAAGCAAAATTTTAAAACTAGTTTTTTAATTATTAACTTTTTTATTAGACTATAACGTACATGCAGAAGAAATGCACATATCATAAAGCAGGATTCAGTGAATTTTCACAAAACAATCCTTGGAAACAATACCCAGATCAAGAAATAGAACATTCCAGTCCCTTCCCTGGTCTTGACCATGCCAACAAGAATGGTGTGTTCTGCTTTCAACACCATAGATTACTTTCGCTTGTTTTCTACTGTATCCAAATAGAATCATATAGTGTGTACTCTACTGGGCATAGCATCTTGAATTCGATATTATGTTTGCAAGACTTCTGCTTTAGTTTTCATGGCAGTTTAATAGTTCATCTTATGACTATCCCATAATTCATTTAATTGATCTTGTATTGTTAGAAGTAATTAGGCTGTTTGTAACTTTTGCTTCAATGTTTTCTTTTTCTTTTTGTTTTATTTATTGGGAATCAATGCATTTGCCCAAAGCAATGATAGAGTATTGATTAGACTGTATAGCTTGGAAGCTTGAAAGCAACAGAACCAACCCTGGCTTGCTCCAGACAGTGGTGGGTTCATCAGAGATGCTCAGAGAACTGAAAAGAAGGCTGAGGAGTCAGGCGAGAAGACGTGGTGGGCAGTCATGCCATCCTACCAGGTAGTATCTGGCAATACACAGCGACAATCCACCGAAGGGAAATTGGAGTGGGAAGAGGCTGGATGGTCAAAAACCAATGTCCCTTCTGGTGCACCTTTTAACTCTGCAGGAACCTGGGGTTGAAAGAGATGTTTGGGGGAAGAAAGTTCCTCCCAGTAGCCTGGAAACACCATATGGACTGGCTTACCAATTTCTAAGACTGCCCCTGGGTTGTCTCACTGTGGCATGTTCCAGGATGGAGATATTGGGTAGGCAGGATTTCTCAAACTTTTCTTCTCCAGGAACTCCATGTGTATCACAGGAGTGTGACAGGAATCTCAGATGGGCCTGAGGGTATTGTTTTCTATTTGTCTTCAAAACCTTTATTTTGGCTTTATTTTTAAAATATGTGTGAGCTTTGCATTCCACTCCATGTATATCCATAGTTTGTATACCATAACAATAACTATGTCCTCTAAATTCTCAAATAAGTGGATACTATAGGACCCTGTTACTCAAAGTGTGGTATGTGCACCAGCAGCCTGAGCATCACTTAGGGCCTGTGAGAAGCTCAGAGTCTCAGCATTTTAACACAATCCCTAGTTGATTCACGTGCTTATGAAAGTTTGAGTAGCACTGCATTATGATTCATTCATTCATTCTTTCACTCAGCAAACATAGATAAGATGCCCATCACATTTATAGCTCAGCTTAATGCTTGGAGGAAAGGATGACGGTGACAGAAATGATGATGATAAGTGAACACTTAAATAGCCAAGTGTTGGGATGCCTGGGTGGCACAGTAGGTTAAGCGTCCAACTCTTGGTTTCAGCTCAAATTGTGATCTCAGGTTGTGAGATCAAGCCCTGCGTTAGGCTCACACTCAGTGCAGAGTCTGCTTGAGATTCTTTCTCCCTCTCGCCCTCACCCTGCTTACACAGACTCTCTCTAAAATAAATAAATACGTCTTAAAAAGTAGTGAGACATTATTTTAAGCTCCTTATATGTGTTTGCTCATCTAACCATCATCATGAACTGTCCTTGGAGACAAATTCCACCATATTCTCCATTTTACAGATAAGGAAACTGAGGCAGGGAAAATTGGTTAACTTACCCAAGATGATGCATCAGAGCTTAGATTCAAACCCATGAAGCCCAGCTCTGGAGTTCTTGTCTTTCATCATTATGTTCTAGATAAGACAGGGATCTACCCTAGAAGACCATGGCCACTGCCATTGCAGGGTTACTTTTCCCTACAAAATTCCTAGGATCTTCTATCTAAAATACATATCCTGTTCTGAGCTTCGCACATCTAATTGTTTTTCTTCAGTGATTTGTTGGGGACCCAGCTAGGCATTGTTCTGTGGATTCATTCTCTGAGGATGATGACAGCCCACCCTCAACCACTCACACCTCTGCTTTTCTACACAAGCTCCTTCTGCCTGGAGATCCCAGGTCTCCCTCTACCTCTGATCCCTTGATGGGACCTCTTGTGACTTTATGCTCATCCTCATTGCACTGTGTTTTTCTCTTTGGGTCCTCTCATTCTTCTCTTCTTGCCTGGCACTTACTACATCTTTTCAAATACCACCCAAGTCTGTAAACCTCTTGTTAACTTACATGCACATGCACACACCCATGTTCACTCATATGTACATGCAGATGCATGTGCACTTCTAATTCATTCATAGCATCCTACTTACTCACATACTTACACTATTGACACACACACATAACACACATCCATCTATCCAATACACATTCACTGACATACCACTCATTCACATACACACTCAAACATGTATAGAAACACACAACCCTATACACTTTCCTTGACAAATTCACTCAAACACAGATTTGTACACTCACACACACCAGCAGATTCTCTATCATAGACACATATCGGGGCCTTGTTGGCTGCCATTCATAAAGAACTTTGCAATGATGTCAGAGAGGAAAAGTTCAAATGAAAATCAGATCCGGTAATTACAGGATTTTCTACACGCACATTTTTTTTTTTCCAGGGCTGGACTTGAAAATGAAAGAGGCCCAGGAGATGAGAGCCTTTCCTGGGGGTTGGGAAGTAAGTAAAAAAACCACATTTAAGGGAGTGAGAAAAACTCCCTAAACTGTTCTTAAGAAATGCTTGATGAAGAAGAGAACTGGAGACATAACTTTGTTGTCAACCATTAGGTTTGATGTTTGCGTTGTTGAGTGGTGACATTTTGTGGGTTTTTCAAGGACAAAGCCAAAGTCTTTCCCTTTTAAGGCCTTGTTTCATCTAGGGCAAAACTCTGATTATCATCCAGATCAATTCCTTTTTGCAAACATCTCAAGTATCTAATATGTACTGAACATTGGATAAGCCACTTGGAGTACACAGATAACTAAGGGATGTCTACAATGGTAGGGGAAATAGGTAAGTATAAGCCAGATGAACTAGTTGCAAGGGGTTGAAAACTAGCTGAAGCTAGTAAGGGTGTCTGGCTTCAAACACTGCTGGATCCAGGAGCTCAGAGAGATAGTTATCACATAATCACACTAAAGGGGTGACACTCTCAGATGTGATCACTTGGGCTGCAGGATGGGGAATAGACTGGGACAAGAGTAGAAGCTGGAAGGCCAGTTTCAAAGGGAGGCCACTACAGTGGTCCAGGGAGAAACACATGGTGGCTTGAGCTAGGTGTGAAGCTAGAAATAAGTGAATGGATATGGGAAACAGAGATGAGAAAAAGTGCAAACACTTGGTAGTGGAGGATGGCAGGTGCAGGGGTAAGGAATAGGGAAGTACCAAGAGTAATTTGTAAGTTCCTGACTACCCATCTGGCTAGCTGGCTGAGATAGGTTATTTCTCTTACCTTAGCCAAGAGAGATGGGTATAAAAATTCTGAATTAGAAATCACAGTCTTTTCTTTTTCTTCACTGTTGTAATATAACTGACAAATAAAAATGTAATATATTTAAAACATACAATGTGATGATTTGATACATGGACACATTGTGAAAGGATCCCCACTACTGAGTTAATAAGCACATTCATCACCTCATGTATTCCCCCCCCCCTTTTTTTTTGTGGTGAGAACTCTTAAGTTCTACTCTCTTAGTAAATTTCAATTATACAACAGAGCAGGGATCCCTGGGTGGCGCAGCGGTTTGGCGCCTGCCTTTGGCCCAGGGCGCGATCCTGGAGACCCGGGATCGAATCCCACGTCGGGCTCCCGGTGCATGGAGCCTGCTTCTCCCTCTGCCTGTGTCTCTGCCTCTCTCTCTCTCTCTCTCTGTTACTATCATAAGTAAATCAAAATTAAAAAATAAAAACTGTTATTATACAACAGAGCATTATCAAATATAGTCACTGTGTCATATGTTAAATCCTCAGACCTGATTCATCTCATAACTGAAAGTTTGTAACTTTTTAGCCAGTGTCTCTATTTTCCCCACCCCAACCCCTGGCAACCACCATTTTATCCAATATGGGTTCAACTGTTTTTAATTAAAAAGATTTTTTTAGATTCTGCATATTAAGTGAGATCATGCAGTACTTATCTTTGTCTGGATTCTTTCACTTAGCAGAATGCTTTCCAGGTTCATCCATGTGATTGTAAATGGCAGGATTTTCTTCTTTTCTAAGGCTGAATGATATTTTATTTCAGGTATACACCACATTTTATTTATCCATTCACCCATTGATGTGCATTTAGGTTGTTTCCATGTCTCGGCCATTGTGAATAATGTTGCAATGAACACAGGACATTGGATATCTCTTTGGGAGAGTGACTTCATTTTCTTCCTATATATATGCAGAAGCAGGATTGCTGGATTGTAGGGTGGTTCTATTTTTAATTTTTTGAAGAAACTCCGTATTATTTTCTACAGTGGCTGCACCAGTTTGCACTCCCACCAACAGCACCCCAAGGTCCTCTTTTTTCCACATCCTTACCAACTCGTGGTATTTTCTGTTTCTTGATAACAGCCATCCTAACAGGTGTGATGTGATATCTCACTGTGGTTTTGATTTTCATTTCCCTAATGATGAGTGATATGGAGTACCTTTTCATATATCTAATGGTCATCTGTATGTCTTCTTTAGGAAAAAAAATGTCTATTCCAGTCCATTTTGTAATTGGGTTTTTTATTGATTAACTAATTAATTCTTATTTTTGCTACCAAGTTGTAGGAATTCCTTGTATATTTTGGATATTATCCAATAAGTGGTTGCCAAATATTTTCTCCCATTCTGTAAGTTGTTTTTTCATTTTGTTGGTTATTTCTAAGTGTCCATCCAACCAGGAAGTGTATAATCTCTACATCAGGGGGGCAGTTTTGTTTTATTTTTTCAGGAAATCCCCACAGGAGTCATGAGAGTCAAGGATGAGGGAAATTATGCTAACAGAGTGGTATTAGTCATAGTAGCAACGGTAACAGTGGGAGGCATCATATAGCTGCTAGGAGCACAGGATCTACATACAGCCAGCCTACCTACTTGCATTCAAGTCTCAGTACAGTCTCTTACTAGGTAGTTGACCTTGGGCAAATGACTCTCCTCTCCTGTTGCTTCGCTTCCTCATCTTTAAAATGGGGTGGAGTTGCCAATCTCAGATAATTGTCCCAAAGATTAAATGAGACAATACATGCAAAATGTCTAAACTCACATGTACATATAGTAAGCACTCAATAAAGATGAGTTATAGTCATTATTATCATGTACACCTTTCTCACAGATGGTGTGGTGTGGTGATAGTGGAGGTCACCCTAGCTGCTCATTTTTCTTGACCTTGATATGAAAGACTTTTGCATTTCCCCACCACTTGGAATTAGGAATAACCATGGCCAAATGATTTACTTTGGCCACAACATGTAAGTAGAAATGATGTGTCACTTCTCAGTGGAAGTTTTATTTCATATATTATTATTTCTAAGTATGTATGTATATATGTATGTATGTATGTATGTATGTATTTATTTATTTATTTGAGAGAGAGAGTAAGTAGAAGAAGGGAGAGGGACAAGCAGACTCCGAACTGAGCAAGGAGCCCTATATGGGGCTTGATCCCATGACACTGAGATCATGACCTGAGCCAGAATCAAGAGTTGGATGCTTAATCAACTGGGTCACCCAGGAACTCCTAGGTGGAAGTTTAAAGCCAGTACGCAAATTATCACATCTATCGTCCTCTCTGACGTGGTGACCTGCAAGATTCTGGATGTTGGCTACTTTGTCAGTCCAGTACCAGAATGAGAACATAAGGAACAGAGTCCTCGGGATCCCTGGGTGGCGCAGCGGTTTAGTGCCTGCCTTTGGCCCAGGGTGCAATCCTGGAGACCCGGGATCGAATCCCACGTCGGGCTCCCAGTGCATAGAGCCTGCTTCTCCCTTTGCCTATGTCTCTGCCTCTCTCTCTCTGTGTGTGACTATCATTAAAAAATTAAAAAAAAAAAAAAAAAGGAACAGAGTCCTCAGCTGACCTGTGATAAAAAATATCCTGTGAATGGAAAATAAAGCTTGGCTGTTTTAAGGTCCTGAAACTGGGGCCTGTTTGTTACTGCAGCAAAATCCATCCTATCTTGACTGACACAATGATGGGCACTAGAAACCAAACCATAGGAACCTTTGTTCTTCAAATAAATATTTCAGAGGTTCATACCTCCATCACATTTTACAATGATCCTATTATATAGGTCCAAATAAAGATGAGGGGGGAAACTTCCTTAGCTTTCGGAAAGAAATTCTACTTAGCTTTGAAATACTCTGAAGTGGATTCTTACTGAAAAAAAAAAAAAACTGGGCTTGATGGAAAGTGCACAGCTTTCATATATAATGAAAATGGAAGTGGGTATCACAGCATATGTGAAAAGGAAATTTATGAAAACCACAGAATGTTTTAAGAGGTTAAAGGTAAAAGCAAATGGGCTTATTATGTATCAGTTAAATAAACGTGGGCTTCTTGAACCAGAATGGGAGAAGATCTGGTCATCATCCAACTTTTCAGAGATATATTTAAAATATGACATTAGGTGCATGTGGAGGTTTTGCTTCTGTCACCATCCTAAACATAATGTCTAAGAGCAGAGACTTACTTAGAGACCAGACCGAGAAACAAATGTCTCAGAAAATTGAAATCAAACCCAGGATTCCAGGAGGGTTTGTGGATCTTAAAAAACTAGGGATTTAATCCTAATCACGATCTATGAGGTCTTTCTTCCCTCTCAATTTCAGAAATGTACTTAATGCTGCACATATTTACTACAGGCCTTGGAGATGATGTCTTTTGGGCATGAGACACTCCCAATCCTCTTTCTTGACAGAAAGTATTTTGGGGTGTGTGATTAACATAGGAATTAATTTCTAGGCTTTTGTGGCTTGGTTGCTGATGTCATCTGGTAACAGTGGAACAGATTCACAGTCTGCCGGGCACTCATGTAGGCTTGGCTGTGTTTTGCATGCCATGTCAGTGGGAATATGATTTCCTGGAGTACATGTATGCAGAGCCATGGTATTAAGTGACCATAATAGTAAAGAGCCCTGCTTTGGCAAGGGACACTTTGATTAATAAAGGCTTACATATCCTGTCTCTGTAACTAGATTCTTAGGGTAGAAGCCATGCAGTTTTTGTGAGAAGGCAGATCTGAGTTTAAATCCTGTTTTTACCACTTCCTAGCGAGGTGAACTTTAACCTCATGAGTGTCAGCTTCCTCATATGCAAAATGAAGAAGATGATGAAACCAATCTCCCGAGGTTTCTTGTCGGGATTCAAATCCCTTAGCTCAGTTTCTGATAAATAATAAGAGGACAATATAACGTATATTTACATTCTGTATACACCGTAGGGAGATGCAAAGAGCCTTGCAACACAAGTCCCAGCTTCAAACCCAAGTTTGGTTGCTGATTAGCTTGGAGGGGTCACTCCAGTCTTACCTTGGTGGTCTTTAAAAATGTGCTTTGTGACACCAGTCTTTGGTCTGTCCCTGCTTGGGTTTGTGGTATAATGTGATCATCTAGGTGATATCCTAAATATTTATCAATCCGTGTAGCATGGGGATGGACCAACTGGAACAGATGCTGGACAGATGCTGGCTCGAGCAAGTAGGATGGCCACTCTGAATATCTGCCCTGGGTGAAGGCATTCTGTAAAACATGAGACATGGCCCAGATGCAAAGGATCCATCCCTATTGTAGTTAATCCATGGGTAAAGTGAAGATGGACATGGTTTCTACAAATAATAGATATCTTGTAATATGGGCACCTCAGAAAGGGCTGAGTCAATCAAGACTCTCAGTCGAAAGCAACAGAATTCTGACTCAGTGGGATAAAGTGAAAAGGAACTTGTAAGCTTAACTTACTGGAAAAAAAAATCAGTTGATAGATTTGAATTTAGGTGTGGCTGCATCCAAAGGCTCAAATGATAGATTAGAAGCTTAGTTTTATACTATTTACTCTTCATTCCTTCTTCCCTTTGCATGGACTCCAACCTTAGGTAGGTTTTCCCTTCATATTACCCTGACAAGATGGCACCAACACTGCCAGGTTCATATACTATTCTCCTAGCTTGAAGTACACCAGAAAGGGAGCTCCTCTTTTCCCAATAGACCCAAAAAAAGACCTAGAATTACTTCCTTTACTGCCTATCAATTGTCACTTGCCCATCTCTGAACCAATCCCTATCTATTGGGATGCATGGCTTTGCTTGGCAGTGTCTGCTTCACATGTGTACTGCAGAGGTGAGAGTCTTTAACCACATGGACTGGGGGGAGAGGTACATTCCCACTGAAGGGACAAGTGGATACCAACCAAGCTAAAGCAACAGCTGTCCATTACCATGGTGTAATGCAAAGGAGTTAGGGAACTACAAGATTGTATTGTCCTTTTCAGTCTTGGCCATTCCCCATTCGTCATGAATCCATGGCCCTCAGATTAAAACAAAGACTGTTGTGTCTGAATTCCTTCCTCTAAGAATTCAGCTAGTCTACAAGGCTCTGCTTCCATTCATTAATACATGAGAACATGGATTTGTCATCCCACTTCCTTCTTGACCACAGAGGACAGCCTGGAGAAGATGCTTCAGGGTCGGGCATTGGTGGGATGTGGTGGCTGATGTCATATGGGTTTGACCTGCTCTTTAAGACTGTATTTGCAAAGCTTTGGAATCATAAAGGAAAGGAAAAACCACAACGTGATCATCCAGGCATTTCTTTCTTGCCTCTTATTTTTCCTCAAAGCTGTGGTACTTCGAGGGAAATTTAATCCTTATGTTTCTGTTTAATTTGTAGTATACTTAGGTCATCAAAATGGAGCCTATAAAGAGCCATTTGATGTCCAGGAAGAATTATGAGCTTGTATATAAGCATCTTAAAATGTGTGTGTGCTCATGCATTTGTGTGTGAGTGAATGTGTGTATGTACGTTAGCGCTTGAGATTTACCCCTTCAAAGCTCTGTGTTCCATTAGGTATGAACTCATCAGAAAATCAAGTTCAAGCCTCAAAGGTAGATAGAAAGATGTATAGAGAGACTTTACTTCTTTTCTTTTTCAGAACTACATAAAGAATAATAGAAGCATTATGCATGCTTCCTTAGGCCAGACAATCAAAGGTTGGGTGTCACTTCCAATGACAATTTTGGGTAGATTTTTCTAGATTCATTGTCTGTATTTTCTCACCTCCCACTCTTAACTCTCTCCAGTCCAGCTTACATCCCCACTTTTCCACCCATGCCCATCTCCATACTGTCCTTGAACACCTCCATGACATTGCTAAGTAAAATGGGTATGCCCATCATACTTGACCATCCAATGGATAGTTTTCTTTCTCAGGTGATGTTACCTCTCAGCAGCATATGACATGAACAAATGCACTTCTCTCTTGATACAGCTCCTCATTTGGTTTGAATAATTTCATGATTTCCCACTAAACTCCTGATTTACCTGACCTCTCTGCTCACTGCTCCTCCATCACCCTTGCCTTATCCTCCTCCTCAACACTGCCTTTAGGTATTGGAGGTCCTCTGGCCTCAGTCCCTATATTCTCTCCTGAGGTGACTTCATCCACTCCTGTGGATTCAAAGCCATCTCTGTACTAGTGGTTCCTAAATTTATATCTGTCTCCCAGGCAGCTGCTTTGAGCTCCAGGGAATATAACCAAATGGCTCTACACATGTCCACATGGGTATCTCAAAGGCACAAGAGCCATAGCACATTTAGGATTGAAGTCATCACCTTCGATCCTGATCCTCTCAGTCTGTTTGTTCCTTGGTGTTCTTGCCTTCGTGGAAGACACATTTTAGAATCTTATTCTTTTGTCTGTCTTTCATCGCCACCTTAGTCCTAGTTACCACCATTTACCACCAGCACCATTACCACCATTTCATGTCCAGGGTGTCCCATTCTCATGCTTTCTCTGCAGGTATGGCTGTCTTTTAAAGCACTAATGATGGGGGCACATGGGTGGCTCAGTGGTTGGTTGAGCCTTCAGCTCAGGGCATGGTCCTGGAGTGCCAGGATTGAGTAGCACATCAGGCTCCTCTCAAGGACCCTACTTCTCCCTCTGCCTATGTCTTGGCCTCTCTCTCTCTGTGTCTCTCATGAACAAATGAATAAAATCTTAAAAAAAAAATAAAGCACTAATGACATCTTGACATGCCGCCTCTCATGGAAGAGCTGTCAATGGTTTCCCATTGTGCTTAGGACAAAAATGAAGATCTTTCACAGTGTTTACCCTGTCCCCTTTGCATCCTGGGCTGCAGCCATTCTGGGTTCTTTTCCTTAAAATTGCCATCCTCTTCCTACAATGGGCATTTTGCACGTGCTGTTCCATCTGTCTAGAATCCTCCTCCCCCGCCCCCCGCCATGTACCTAGGTAACTCCTAGTCATCATTCTGACCTTATTGTAAGGGTCACCACTCTGGGGAAATGTCCCTTGACCTTATGTCCTAGGGCAGATGACTCTGTTTTCTGTATCCATAAAATTGTGCTCCTTTCCCTTTGAACATTTATCTTGGCTTACAATTATATTTTAATATATATGTATGAAATATGTTATCTCATATAGGACACTTGTATTTGAGGTATTAGATCATATCTTGATTTAATATTACATATAGAGAACATATTTTCATATATAACATATATATGTTAATATTTCTCATTAGACTTCGAGAACAGAAATCATGCTTGTCTTAATAGTCACTATATTTTCAGTATAGCACATTTTGGGACATATAATAGGTATTTCAAATTAGTTGAGGTTCATCAGTCTGGTGGCTTTGAAAATGCACCACTCAGATCTCCTGCTATGGGACATATTGGCTGATGGCCCCAGTTGCCTTCCCTCTGAATCCATCACCACATTTGCATAGAGATCATGCTTCCCCTGGACTGTCTCAGCCAGTAACAGCCCTTTCAAGGGAAAATGATGAAGGTCTATTCCTGTGGAATGTGTGACTCCTCTAATAGGAGGTTTGAGGACTTGTCATTGGCCTGGCCAAAATATATTGGAAATGAGCTGCAGTCCAAGACTCTTCTTACCTCATTCTGCTCCCTTTGTTCTCTCTTTGTTTCCATGGGTGCGAGACCTGCATCATGGTCTGAAGAATCACTGATTTTTCCTGCTCCCTCTCCTTCCTTTTTCAGGCATTTCCCTAGTAAATCTCTTGCAGGTCTACTCTTATTATAGTGTCTACATTTTTGGAGGACCCAAATGAACACAGTTCATACCAAGAGTGATCCAAGAAAGCAGACCGTAAGATGAGGATTTGGGATTGGCCCTCTCACAGCCTAGAAGACAAAGAGGACTCCCTCTCAAGAGGGATGTGAGTCACCGATAGTCCTTGATGCAAGGTGGCAGTCCAATTGCTGAAGATTTCATATGTGGTGACCAATATACCAGTGGAGGAGACATCATTGGAGATTTGAAAGATATGGAGGGGCAATGCTTTCTACAACAGTGGAGTTGGGTGGTTACTGAGTTACACTGATGCTCTGAAAAGGAATAATGAGAATCTGACTGTCAGTAACAAACAGTTGAAGGCTAAGTGTGAGAGTCAAGGAGTCCTTTTGGTACCTTACAAGGAGGACTGTATTTCCTGCAGTGTTTGAGAAAACCTAACCAGATATCAGACTAAGATTCTGGTAGAGTAGCAGAGCTCCAGAAAGGTTTCAGTGCTCAGCTGTGGCAAATCTTTTCCAATAATACCAGGGTCACCACTGGGAAGATCTAGGTTTCTGACATATGGGAGAGAGACATCTAGATGGATGTCCCTGAATATTTAGGCTCTCTAGACTTTGAATCCCCAGAGCTTGAAGAGTTGGCTGGCCCCTTTCTAGGAAGTGCCTGAAATTCCTCCAGGCTGGAAGATGCAGACATCTCGCCCTTGCATGATGTCTGCCACTGTCTCCTTCCCTAAGCTTCTTCAAAATGGAGATGAAGCTGGGACCCTTATTTCATCTGCTCAGCTACTATGGGCAGGTCTCGGGGCTCAGAGGCCTGGGGGAATAGATGTCCCATCCCCACCCGAGCAGTGTTACTCACCTACCTCCTCTCCTGAATGACAGGTCAATAGTGAGGGTTCAGACCCAGCATAGCCTGGGGAGAATAATGGAGGAAGAACTCAAGCTTGGTTATGGGTGAGTAGGTGAGAAAACAAAGAACTGGAAAGATTAGGTGATGTGTCAAAATCATCAAAAGGTGTGTTAGAGTTGACTTTTACTTAACTATAATATAAATCACAAAGACGGCTCTTCCTTTTACCTGGTTAGTTGCAGTGCTAAAGAGTAACTCAGAGTATATAATCCCAGCTGTCCTGGTCATCACTGTCATCATTACCAAGTCATGTTTGGCACTAGAATGCTAACTTACCTATTGAAAGAGCAGTCTGTATCAAGCCCTGTGATAAGCATTAGAACTGGCTTCATGCTTACTGCTTACAACAGCCCTGTGGGTTGTATGTGAATACTCTCTCCAGCTTCAGAAATGGAAATTGGGAATTAGAGACAAAGCATTTGCCCAACCCCACCGTGTTGACAGGCAGCAGAACGAAGATGAAACTGAAAGTCTGCCACTGGGGGTTGGAATTCTTGCCCGTGATGCTACTTCTATGAACAGACTGGAATTCTAATAAGCCCACAATATTTCAGATACTCTGTTTTTAAATTAAACCTAGCAGGAGAAAAATGACCAAATACTTTTCCCACTCCACAAATACAAACATAGCCAAGTACCTGTCAAACATTGGAAGTGTAGCCCTAACAGCCTCCCCAGCCCTCTGGTTTGACGGGATGGGCCTACCAATACTCTCATTGTTTTAGTTGGAGAAACTGAGTCTCAGGCCCCTTGAGGAGCCTGTGGGTGTTGTTGGGGCCATCACTCAGGCCTGAGGCGTCTCTGTCAGGGTTTTATTGAGCAGAGCTGCCTGCCGCCATATGCATTTAAATAATGAACAAGGATCAATACCTGTCTCTGTTCTTGTCCACATTCCCTTGATGATGGCTCAAGAACAGGAGGCCAGATTCACCACGAAACTTCAGCCTGCAGTGGAAGCTCATTATAGCCTTGCTGGAGCTAAATTTTCCTCATTGAGAACCACGAGAGACATTAAAAGGGATGATAGGAGAGGTCAGAGGGAATTCACCGGGATCTAAATCTTGAATGCCAGTGAGCTAATGCGGCTAGTTTCCATAAACAGACATCCATCCATCAACAAATGTTTATTCAATAGTCAACATCAACCCAGCTATGAGGCAGGATAGCCCAGTAGTTAAAGCGTGCTCTGGATCCAGGCAGATCTGAGGTCAAATTCCATTTCTGCCATTTACTAGCTGTGGGAATTTGGGCAGGTCCTTTTGCTTTCATCTTTTCTCCTCTCTCTTCGTTCTTCACAAATTTATGTAGGTATAGCCCAGAAAAAGTAGTGTTTATAGTGCATAATGTTCAGTGATTACATTATATATATGTAATATATATATCACATTCGTGTGTATAACCACTATTCAGATCAGGAGATAGCACCCCATAATATTCCCTCATGCTGCTTCCAGACCTATTCTCCCACCAAGAGGCAATCATTACCCTGACTTCCATCTTCCATTGGTTAGTCTTTGAAATTCTCGTACACGGCGCTACACAGAATAGACTCTTCTAGATGTGGTTCATTTCACTCAGTACAATATCTGTGAGTTTCATCTGTGTTGCTGTGCGTGTGTAGCAATAGTTTATCTCCTATTTCGACAGGGTATTCCATTGTATGAATATAGCACCACGTACTCATTCATTCTTCTGTTGATATGTGTTTGTAAATAAACATGTTAGGAACATTTCTGTGCTTTTCTTGTGACATGTGCTGTCACTTCTCCTGGGGACATAGTCAGGAGTGGAGTGGATAGGCCATTTTGCTTCTGTGTTTGGAGCTTCAGTTTCCTTATTTAATCTTCTTAGATTAAATGAGGTACGTGGCCTAACGTATATTAATCACTCCGTAATTGTAAGAATTATTCTCATTACGAGTTTTCATGCGACAAGCTTGGAGTATCCTCTTTTGACCTAACTGCTTCTCAGAAACAGTGAGAATTCTTTGATCCAGGACCCAGAGTGACTGTGAGGTTGGTTTGAGCAGCCAGGTGTTTGTGTGGGTTCTGCATGGAAAGTTGAGGTATGGCTTCATTTCCCTCACTTCCCACCTGCCCAAGGCCACAGTGGGTTCCTCCCACCCATTCTCACTAAGGGAGCACTTCTTCACCATTGACTTTATTTCATCAGATCACAGAGAGAGCCAATGCTTTGCTACCTCCCTTCAGCCAGCTAGGGCAACAGACCATGGTCTCCAAAGATGAGTTCTTTTTGTAGCTTTGTTTTCTTTTTTGAAATCGCTGCCCTAAAACAATACGTAGATTAGCCAAGTGAGATTCTAAAAGAATCAAGACACTGATGCCAAAGGAATTTGGAGTGTCCTCTTGGCCTCAACAGCTAAGAACAGGGCACGTGAGAGTCCCTGGGACCTTCCCTCCCCGCCGGGCCATGGCCATGCCCTTGAGTCTACATGAGCAGAAACTCGGGCAGACCTAAACGGATTGTGGTTGGAGTCAGAAGACAGCCTCGGAGATGTAATAAATCAAGGACGATTGTAAAGGTGCTTTGTGTTCTAGGATGTTGAAACATCTCTCTCTGCCTAATGGAACCTTCCCCAAGGCGCTATTAACTGTAGGCATAGGTTAACATGAAGAACCACTCTCTGCCCCATCCCCTTTTTCTTCTGCAAATAATGGAATAATATTTCATCTCCAAAAATAGCCTGTTGGGCTTGGAACATGTTCCTTTTCCCTCCCAGGGCTCCACGGGATTATTGGATTATGAAGCAAAGGGTTTTTTCAGGCTTGTTGGCATGGCTACCTGGTGTCAGAGGACAGAATGCCAATGTTAGCTGAAGTGCATGGACTCTCTCAGCTTTAATAGTATCAGACACCAAAGTTCCAGGCACTGTGCTGGGTGTGTTTGTGGTCTCAACTTATCCTTCCAATGACCTTATTATAAAACAAAGTCTCCCTTTCCCCTTTTCACTTTGACATAAAGAAGCAAGTGGGTCATCACCCTAGACCATGCAGTAGGAAGAAGGTAGGTGAGAATTCCACAGGCCATGCCTTCCATAGGGAAAATATGTCATTGGCAAATGGTGGTTACCATGGCTGAAGTTTAAATTTGGGATTCCTGAGATTTCCCACTGACATCTACTTACTTTCCTAAAAAGAACTATATGGTGCCCCTTCCATCTAAGCCAATGTCTGACAAAATCGAAGCTTGGTAGCTGTGGCCAAACTAACCTTCACCCAGCACTCCGCAAAATAAAATGGTGCTTCCCCCAGCCTGCTTTGTGTGTTCCTTCCCAGATGAAGAATTGACCTCTTCTCCTGATTTCCCACTTGATGGTAGAGATCTATTGCTTTGACCATCCTGCCTTCTGGACAGCCCTTCTCTGCTCCGTGCAGGAGCAGGAAATACGACGGCTTTTAGTACCAAAAAGGTATTTACACACTGTTGTAGTAATATTGTATCTCTTTATAAAATGGACTTCTCCAAAAGCAAATTAAAATAGGTTCCTCAGGTGACCCAAATGAAAACCACTATTTCCATGTTTCATTAAATCAAACTACAGAATGCAATTAAAAATATTTTACATTAAAATCTTGGCTTTGTATGTCTTTTAGAAGGTTAATACCTGGGGATGGAAATTACTAGTGATTTCTGGTTTTGTTTTTATTTCTCAAACCATTAGACCATGCAATACATATAAAAATAGAATTATAAACACATTTATGTCCAGAAGTCACTCTATTCCACAGTATATTAGAACACATTGACATTTTCCATATCATATTCTTTTATCTTAAATTTTACAGTATATTAAGCTCATAAAAGACTTCAAAGACTCCTTCCCTATTCGGCCTGGCTATTTAGGGCATCTCTATCCCCTTGGATGTGGTGGATTGATTCAGGGCAAACATGTGAGTCCTCTGCTGAGATTGGGGGAATGCTGGGATGCGGTGGGTTTCCCTTCTTTAGAAATTATGAGCTTCTCTAGGAATAATCTAAGCCTGGTGTTGTTAAGAGCCATCTTTTGTTTTATGTCAATTAGACCCAGAAGAAATGTGAAAGTAATGGAGGAGGAAAGAAGGTACGAGAGATGGAGACAGAGAGACAGAGATAGAAAAAGACAGAGAGGAATCTAAGGAAATATTCTAATAGAACTTTGGGTTCAGCTAGGCCTAAAGCTTCTCTCTTGGTTATCTGGGGCACCCACGGAGATGTGCCGCTCAAGTCTCTCCTCTGTGAGTATCAAGTTGGAAGCCTCAAACGTGTGCAACTTGGGTTCCTTTGTCCTTCAGAAGTATCTACTCCTTCAGAGTAGATCTCCTGACTGCCTGACCCTGTCTTGGCTTCTGTTTTCTGTAGGAACAGGGAAAAACACACCAACCAGTACATTCCATTTTTGCTTAAGCTCATTTGAATTGGCTCTCTGTCATTTGCAACCCAAGGAATCCTATTACAGAAGTGGGATTGAGTATGTAAAGCTGCTTGGGAAGCCATAGGTCCTGGAGAGCTATTGGTTACACTTACTATTATTCTCGAGATTGTCTACGAGAGTTATATGACAAGTTAAGAGTAACTCCTCTACAGGGGGCCTTGTGCCTCCCTAGGAAAGTCTAGAGGGTGGAAAAGCCATGGAGGGTAGTGAGATGGTGGATGGGGCTCAACACACAGTTCAGTATTTCCTGGGACCATCTAGACGGTTGATGTTTAAATCCAAGTCTCTCATCCTGTGTCCATCCTGGAGTTGAAATCCGAGTTTTTTGGCAATTGGTGCTTGGATAGCTCTCAGGCACTGGTGGTGCTTGGAGAGCTCTCAGCCACTGGGAATTCTACTGGTCTAAAGGGGCAGCATATCATTCTTCCCCAGCCCTCTATTTTTCCCCTATGTAATGTTCCTCAGCTTAAGGAATGCCCTACAGTGAATCCAGTAGTTTAGGACAAAAATCTGGGAATCATTCTTGGTTCCTTCCTCTCCTCTCTCCCTCCCCATTCCATCAATCGCAATTTCCCCTTTATGAAAAGACTCATTACCTTCTTTCCTGCCCCCTAAGTAAGGCACAGAGCGCATTAGCCTCTGCCTGCCCCGTGGAAGTTACTCCCAAACATTAACTGTTCATTTCCATTCCCATTACCCCCAAATCTGGCATCATATAGACTTTCATAAGTCAATAATCAGCTTTTAAAAAATTACTAAGAGATTGTTTATTTTAATGAAATTCAGAAGGTGGCTTATCCCCCCATGTTCTCTCAGGAAGAGACCCCCCTTCCTCTCTTACCCAGAACAAAAGGAACAACGCTTGGAGAGAAATCAACTTCACATGCCCGAGCACTGCTTCGTCAACCTTGGAAGGTCACAAGCAATGTAATTCTAAAACTCACCAGGAGACTGGCATTGGGTCACCAACTGAGTCTTTTGCCAAATTAAGTAGGATTTTATTTTATCTTATTTTATTTATTAAAAAGATTTAATTTGTTTATTCATGAGAGACAGAGAGAGGCAGAGACACAGGCAGAGGGAGAAGCAGGCTCCCTGCAGGGAGCCCGAGGTGGGACTTGATCCCAGGACCCGGAGATCACACCCTGAGCCAAAGGCAGATGGTCAACCACTGAGCCACCCAGGTGCCCCTTAAGTAGGATTTTCAACACCGCTGTCTGCAAGAGCTAGCTGTCTGCAAGCTGTAAATGTGCTCCTTGGTCAAAATGGTGACTGTAAAGTTTCAGTCCTGAGGTCGAGTTGCTTTGGTAGAAAGATCCGTCCAGACTTTCAGTCCTCTTCTACCCCCATCACAGTCCAGCTTGGTGCCGCACGGGTCGCTTAACCTCTTGTGCCCTCTGTCCTTTCCCTTTTGCATCCTCCTTCCTGGCGGCTGTGTTTCCCTCCCTTTCTCTGATTTTGGCATCAGAAAGGTTTCCTCCTACCCTCTCCTCTGATTGCCCAGGAAATAGAAGCCTGTCGTCCAGAGGCCAAGGATCAGTGGACCCGGGGCACCTGAACTGCCTGACATCCTTTTGCTGGCAGAAGAAGGAGAGGAGAGGCTGGCAAGCACTGGCCACTCAGGGCCCGTGCAAAAGAGGCAATCTTTTCAAAACA